>NC_136691.1:39459263-39516763 GCF_947650265.1 Symphodus melops | reverse complement strand
TCTGGGTTTAAACTCTCTTTCCATAACTAATTAAACACAAGTGTTTAAGCACATGCGCCGTGTTTGCATGATTTGGCATTTTTCAAAGAATACCTTTAACTCTAGCAGGAAATGTAAGCCTATACAGTAGCTTAAGAGCAAATCTGTTACATTTTAAAGTGAAGAAGCTTCTGACTGAAGTGCTTACTTTGCCAAGTTCGACACTTGTTTCGAGCACTGTCCAAGATGTCTTCATTTCTCAAGAAACGTGGATTTTTCTTGATAGTTTTCTATGTTTTTGTGTTGAACTAACGAGAACATGTGAGGTTCCTTCAAATGAGGAAGTGCAAAACGGACTGTTAATAATAAAGAGGCTCTACATGTGTTTCTGCCCATGTCTGCTTTTGTGATTATATTAACTACAGCTTAAGAAGGACTCAACATTATTAGCAGTTCAACATTTACAAAGGCTACAACCAGCCAGGCTCTTGAAGGCCCTCTGCCCCCATTCATCTTCAGGGAGCCGGCATGAGTGTGTGACTTCACATGTTTATTTGTGCTCTGGATGACACCCACTGTTTTTGAATACATCATTAATACAAGTGAGGTGACTCTAACAGCATCTGTTAAACACTGTGTTATACTGTATAAAAACCTCCTCCTGATTAAATCACTCCAACAAAATGCATGCAGGAGGACAGACAGGCTGATAAACCTGCTTGAATTGATGAAGTAAAGTGCCAGAGTGTGGTGTAATTATGCGCAGACATCAAAGGTGTTTACCCTGATTAGATAACAAGTGACACCTGGCTGCTACAGTATAACCACACACACACCTTTACACACATCAGGACAGGACAGTTGCACATATGATATTCACCATTTTTTTTGAGGGCGGAGCCAAGGGAGCGATATTAAATAACTGAGCCGCATTAATCCTTTGCGTCATGACCTCCTTTTCAACTTTCTGAGCAGATTTTCAAAGCAGTTCATGTTTCATTCTTGAAATGTAGTACACTCCAAGCTGTGCTGAATCACATTTAGGATATGAAGCCTCAATGCGTGCTCATCTGCACAGAAGTATAAATTCCAGAGGAATCGTTCTTTCATTTGTTAAGTCGTTGTTGTCACACATCCATGTGATTGGCACAGCTGTTAGAGATTTATTAGTCATCACCCAAACTGAGCCTTTTTGGTCTACTTTCACAGCTTCTCACACATGAGCAAAAATAGCACAAGTGTTTGGAGACACCCACACAGTCTGTGCTTTTAATAAGAAGTGTACCTGTTTTTTTAAGACACACGCTTAACTCTTGAACTGCAATGAAAAATGAATCAAATAAGATAAAAGATAATAGTATCTATTCTTCTGTGTATTATGTGAATTGAGAAGTTAAATCCTTCATTCTTCAACCTACACATTGTACTGTCATTCAACACGTTCAATCCCCCTTCTTACACAATTCCCCATTTCACACATTCCAAAGCATCAGTTAACTTAACTGTCAAACCCCTACTCTCTTCTTTCTCTCTTTTGTGTCTTGATAACTGATGGTTTTAACTCAGTGCCCACACCTCTTCTGTCAAAGGAAAAGGTGTGAAAAAGCAGAGGCAGAAGAAAAGAAAAAAAAGGCTGGACAATGAGAGTCTGTAGACACAACTTTCTATATTTATCCTGGCTGGGGAATGAGGAGGAAACAAGGAGCAGAAGGTATTTAGGAGGAAAAGAGAAGTGTGTAAAAGGGACACAGAGAATATAACATGTTTAAATGATCCTAATTATGGATCCAGCAATGACTCATCCTTTGTGTGTGTGTGTGTGTGTGTGTGTGTGTGTGTCTGGGAGTTCATCTTTGTGTATGTCAAATTTGTATCAGCAAGACTGGAGCATGTGTGCTGCTGAATGTGGGTCATTGTCGCTGAACAATCCTACCCAAAAAGAAATACAATAATATTAGTCAAAATCCATTTTGAAAGCACTTCAATATTCACAACAACATAGCAAGCTAGCAGCAACTTAAGAAGACAGGAACCATCAGATCTGTGTGTGTGTGTGTGTGTGTGTGTGTGTGTGTGTGTGTGTGAAGGCTACCTGGTTTGACAGGCTAGAAAAAAACAAGGGTCAGGGGGTACGAGACATAAAAGGGCAAAGTGTCTCTCAAACTTCAGATTTTCTGTTCTGAAGTGAGATCATGAGGAATTCAAATTTAAGCAAGCTGTCAGTGCATTATTTTTATCAGTCATTTGAGTCAAGCTGAGGTATAACCAAGGCAGACAAATAGACAACAAATAGAAAATATATATTTACAAGTTGTATCCTTGGGTTAAAGGGATTTAAGGGAAGATCTTCTATTGCTGTTGTTCATTAGATGGCAACTTTCCTGAAGCAGAACAATCGTGATGACATATTCAACCAGAAAAAATTGCGTTCAATTTTATGGGATTCTTCAAATCCTGAAGCATGATTATTTTACTTTAGTTTTTGGATTGTGGGGGAGGGAGTCGTGTTGTTGCTGTTTGATTCATTTTGGTGTAAAAGCACTTTGTGATACATCTTTGTATGAAAAGCGCTTTTCAAATAAAGTTTGATTGATTTTGCGTTACATTCACACTGCACAAAGGGAAGAAGAGATCTGCGTGTCTTATTCCTGGAACTATTTAGGTTCTTGAGATCCTCTCTAAACACAAGGCTCTGGACAGCCATTGATTTCTACCATGTGCCAAAGACAATCACAAACCTTTTTAGAAACGACTTCCAACATTTGCAGTTCTCAAAATGCCAAAGGAAAGGCCAAAGAACCGATTATCTGTTCTGCTTGTTAGGAAAACACCAACAGTTTGGGCACCTTCTATCTGCATTTACATGAAGAACTGACTGTTCTGATCTCAACCATAGCATTCATCAAAAGCTACTGAAAGTACCTTACACTCACAGTATGTAAGAAAGGCAGAAATTATGATAAAATCCAAAACAATCTGCCAGCAATTCCATCAAAAAGAAACTCAGAAATAAGAGTTCTTTAGTGGAACACATTGCGTCCTGAGGGGAAGAGTTTAGAGCGGTGGTACACATGTTTTTCAAAGAATCAGACCAGAGTAGCTGAGGCAATAAACCATCAAAGATTTCAATGCCATAGCCAAATCATTAGTTCCTGGCAAGTTGAAACTGTTGGCTGCCTGTAGTGAGGACTTACCCACCTGATGTGACCAATGAACTACCCATCAAGTGGTGAAACTGTGAGTACTGTCAGTTCATACATCAAGAAATGGCTTGGACTCCCATGTTACCTCAGCAATGCTGACTTGTATGGAAAGAGCAACTCTAGAAGTGACTGTTTTCGTCCTTAATAAAGAGCTTAATGCACCCAGATGAGGATGGAAATAACCCTGAGTAGGTCAAAACGTGACACAATGAGCAGCTGAACCCAGTCTAGTAGCTGGGACAAGATGGACCCAATCTGTCTATGTACAGCTAGCAATATCTGCTCTTGGACATGGAGACATTTTAGGTAACAGGCAGCATGAAAGAAGTGAGTTTGTTCTCCAGTCAGGTCAAGCTACATGGCAGAGCAATGGAAGGCAGATTCACAGCAATGTACGGTCAGATTGGAAAATGGAAGGCATTTAGGTCACATTCACACTAAGCAAAGTTGTTCCGTACCGTGCTGGAGCTGCTCCAAAACTAATCAGACCCAAGCGTTACCTCTCGTACATAACGACGTAATACAACAGGTTTGGCTTTGCTAATTATGAAGCCAAAAGGGGGACTTGAGTCAGTGTCTACACATTGCAGAACAACATCGATATTATGAATGCATTAACTCTTTTGCTTTTTTTGAGTAATTTCAATCAGATACAGCCATAACACTTTTTGATAAATGGATCAATCATACTTCATGTTCACGGTGTGTACCCGTGCTTGTGTTCATGCATTAGCTACTGTACCAAAGCAACGCTTCTATCGGTGCCAGGACAACAAAAGTGTACAGTGCTTGAGCACTGGTTGAAGAACTTACAAAAGTAAAACGAACTGGACTTTGGGGGTCAAATGCGCTTGAACCTGAAATGGATTGCCTAGTTTGAGTAAACCCTCAGTGTCATTACAACAGCTTGTTCATGTGTCCTTAACACTTGCAAGAACCTATACCAGTGCCTTGGTGAAGATCCAACAGATTCACTAGTCCCAATCAGATCATAACAATCAATATCAGGCCAAACCTGGTCTTGTGCTCTATGCTGCAGAAGTTGCTGTACATTGCAAACCTCATAGTGACATGGAAGTCTGTCTTTTGAGTTTCAAAAAGTTGAACTCAAAAAGACTGAAGCATTCACACATTGCATAAAAGAAAGTATAACAAGGCTGAAGAAGGTCCTTCAAGTGTAGGTTTGATGCAGAGGCAACCACAAGGTTGCAACAGATTGGTATCCAGGGACAGGTCCTCTGACAAGCCCTCAAGTCACTGTGAGTAACTGCTAAGTGAAGCAGCTACTGCCTGTGGCTAAAGAACAAAGTCTGCTGGGCTGCAAGATGACCATCAGACAGCAGACTGGGTACAAACCGAGGGTGCACTTGGTAGCGTTGCTTTTGAGCCCTCTGAAAGGGTTGTGAGTCGAACCACAAGACACCAAGGAGAGAGAGTGTCCACATGATGACCTCATTTTTAACTCCTTGTTACTGCTCCAGATATAAATGATCGAAGTAATTATTTCAAGGGAAAAAGTTCAGACATTTATGAACCCCAGTAATTTTGAGCTTTAATTGGCATTTTGAAATCAATATGTTTATGAATGTTTTGGGGGTTTTTTTCATAAGGAAAGTAAACCAATGTATGAGTTTTGGGATGTGTGACGACCCCTGACTGTGTCAGTGTTCTTTTGCTGCCTTGTATCTCTCCTCACTCAGGTAGCCTTCAGGCAGAAATGGATGGAGCCAGTTAATTTGATATCATGCACCTGGGCAGTATTTACATTGGCTTCTCAGTCTCGATCACTCTCTCGTCAACACTTCACACATTCACCATTGCAACCAACACTGAGTTACAGATTACACACTCTTTGAACAGATTTACCTTCGTTTTCAATAAATTACGAAAAAAACAAACTGTGTGGTCTCCCTGTTTGTCAAGCTCACTTAACCTGGGTTGGGACGAGATGATAAAAAATAACTACATGAATCATACAGGGATTTTCTTTCATTTTAAAATGACTCATTTAAATCTGGTCCTTTTGAAACAATGTGTAAAAGAGTCTAAGTTGACATTTATTTGAGCTCTATCTTAAATTAAGTTTGACTTGTTTTGCCTGAACACTCAAATTTCAGCTGGCATGATGACGAATCAGCAACCGATGAGACAAGATTTACTTTTCCATGTTGGTCTGATTTGAACAAATTCATAACAGCAACAGAGAACATGTGATCACATTATAAGTGTGAGTGCTACGATTTTTCATCTGGGTTGACATAAGCTCGCTGCAGTTTATGTCATTTCAGCCAAACACTCCACTTTGGGAAAGGCTAGAAAATACGCACCCAGAAATAGAATAAAAACTTGCATTAATCAAGACGTCTTCAAATTGTTTAGTATTTTCCATATGTCATCTACAGGACCAAAAATTTTTGTTTTATTATACTTCCCATTAGCAGTCACTTCCATACGGCATGTTTCCGTCCAAGCACGTCCTCAACCTGGAACTATACTTGGGGCAAATATTCTATATAATCATACCCACTACTGGCTCTGTTATCTCTGCAGCACAGGGCTGAGCAGTTCATACTTATCATTTTGACATGTATTTTGAGCCATTCAGCCCACGTGATTCAGGAGTGAGTCGGTTCAGCCTGTCATCAATGCTGCACCACCACAAGGACCAAAACCAAAGACCAGAGAATAGGCAGAACGTAAAAATGGCAAATTATGTGGCTCATTATATTGACTGTTTCTGAAACTGAATAAAGTATGTAACATTGAAATTGCACCTGATTGTCAACTATTCAGAAATATGATAAACTTCATAACATTGCTCTGCTATTTGTGCTGTTTGAAACAATCACATTCAGCAGAGGTTGATATTTGTAAGCCAGATTTACATTGTAGCTGGGAAATATGTGTAAAAAAAATTTAATAAAAAAAATAAAAAACACATTTGGGTAGCCAAATGTGGGCAGTATTATAAGCTACATTATATCCCAAAAAATCAAGTTTGTCTAAGAACTATAAGTGCTTGAAAGAAGGTTATGACAACCCTCTTGAATTCCAATGTTTCCATGCTTAACTGTAATATCCTGTGTATGGGGGACTGCTGAGTGGAGGTCACAATGTCAGAGCTAATCTGCAATGCAAGGTCTTATGGGTGGATTCAATTACCCAAGCTTACTTCCACCTTTACCTACGCTGTGATTAATGAAATCAGCGCCATGCGAGGGTCAGTGAAGGGTACACATCAGACACAGTTAAACATCCCCACACACATTCCAACATCTCTGCACACATTCAACACACAAAGTACTTACTGTATAGTGCACATTTTAATATTCGGAGTAATTCAGGTGAAATGGGGGAGAGGGCACACTCAAGGTGCCTTATTCATTCCTGCAGACGTTATATGAATGTGTACAAATTAATTGCTTTTACATTATCCGAACCTGGCATGTGTTATATTTTGACATGTGCAAAACAACTTTGAGGTAATAATGGTTGAAGGTTTTTTTTTTTTTTACTTTTTGTTCTTGTCCAATTAAGGGAGAAAATAAGACACATTCCTGGAGGAACTCTCCTTTCTTCATATTTAGGTTTGAAAAATGTCTTCAAACATCAGGAGTTGCCTCATTGCATAGGGAATATGGCCCCATGTGTTTGACCTTAAAGAGTCACTATGAGAATGTATTTTGATAAGGAATACAGTTAAGCAATAGTTGTGCAATATATCTATAGTCACTGGCAATAAGCTCTGTCCCTCTGTTTGCATGCAAAGCATCCTGTGCTGCCTCCCTGTCACAGTAATCCAGGTTCATTTGCATATCCCGCTCCAGTTAAAGGTCCAATCAAACTAGACCATGAACAACCGAACGAGTCTCATGAGAGACATGTATGTGCATGCACGGCAGGACATAGTACTGTGTGTTCACTCTAGCATGCGAACACTCTGGCACCATCCTCCACATTTACAGCTTGCCAGCAACCACAGTTTCCTGTTGTAACACATTTGTTTCGTTTACCACCCATTCAGAGATGTCCCTCGGATATTCCTGTCTACTATTCCCTGAAGATGATCCAAAACCACACATTGCAAATGCTTCCACAACATCAAATATACAACAGAGACCAGAGGGAAAAGGTGAGAATGCATATCTTCAATTGTGCCACGATGATGAGTTCTGAAAGGCGCCAAAAGTACTCCCATAACTGGCAATGGAGATGTGTAATGTGCAAAGTAATCAGATTTTTTTATTTTTTATTTATCATCTCCTAGATTTGATTATTAATGTAGAATCTTCTCTGAAAGCCAATACATTTGCTCAAATAAAATGATTCCCATACTCAAAGATGTTTGAGTTAAAATGGTGGGGAGCCAATTTGACTACTAAAGCATTTCTGGCAGTCGCGTGGTGACAGCCATTGCTTGAAAATATTTCATACAGGCACAGTAGGATTAGCTGCTAGATTGCCCATACATCACAAAAATACCACAGGGGGAGATTACGCCTATCTCTCCACCACACTTCTTTCATCTTGTGTGCAGTGTGTGTGTTAAGAGAAAAATATGGAGTGTGTGGTTACTTGTGGTCTGCAAACCACGTGTTAGGCCATTCAAGTCAAACTGCCTTTTACTCTCTTTACTTTCTTTATCCGCCTTGCCTTGACAGGACCTCAGGCTACACTGGCATCCCAAGAGAGTCCTGCTGCGAGGAAGATTGATGTACTCCTCGATTGTGGACAGGTAATCAAATCAAGAAATGGTCCTTGTCTGCCCACCCTACAGCTCTGAATGAGGAAGTAAGGGAAATAAAGGCCCAACTAGTACAGCATAGGAGACACACCCAGACATACAGTAATGGCACTATGCTGCTGCAAATTAACTTGAAAAATGGCAATAGCAGTTGTGGCAACAGTTGTTAAACAAAAATGGTAACATGAGGTGGATTTGTCAAAGATACCAAAAAAATAACCTCAAACTTCTTTTCAATTTTAGTTCTAAAAGCAACTTTGATTGACGCAATAGATCAATATTGACTAATACAGCACTTAAAGACAACTCAAGTGATGTGTTACAAAGCTTGTTATCGATGACACTTCTGACATCAGTTCGGTCTTGTGAGAGAGTCAGACAGGGATTTAAAGTACCTCTTTATTAAGGGTTGATTAGTAGCACATACATTACAAACATGGTTCCCTATCTTCCTGTTGAATTACAATTATATGTCTGTCCATTGTATCAGTAATTACATATGTTTGTTGTTTCTGTGAATATTCTGTCAAATGTTTTCATTTGATCTTACCAAAAAGCAAAACCCACAAAAAAACATTGTAAGATTGAGACATCCAAAGCAGCGTTAATGCGCACCTTGTATCGTGCAGTTAAAACCAGAGAATAAGTTAGTTGTTCATTTCTATAACATGGATGGTCAGAAGCTTACATGACGACTGAGCGTCCCTTTGCCTTCCCAGCCCCTATTGTATGATTCCAGGCATAGGATGACAAAGGGAAGTCCATGGGTCACATGACTTCATGATGAACAGGGAGAAAGTAAGAGTGTGTACCCTCTCAACCAGACCAGGAAATTCTTACATCCCTGATGTCAAGCTGATAGTTGGAAGAAGGTAGCTAAACAAAGAATCATCCTGACTGACGTTTAGCACACCCACAATAAGTCCCCATCAGCTCACATCAGCACTAGAAACTGAATAAAACGGTGCTGACACAGTTAACATTTGAGGTGTCACTTTGCTCTTGACACTGTAAACATATATTGGCATAATCTTTTTCTCTATAGCGTCAGTTTTTAAACAGGATGTGTTTTAACAATCAGTGTGAAACCCTGACTAAATGACAAACATGTAACTTCATGATAACAAAAGAAGAGGTAATAACAAATCATTGCGCCAAAGAATATGTCTTTGAGTCTTTGTTTGTTCCCGACCTTGATGAATTCTAAACAAAGCTGAGAGAGGTAGCATTGAGCAATGTATTTAAAGGTATACAAGGTATTTGTGTGTCTGTGACCATTGTCTGTGTGAGAGAATGAGAGACAGAGAGGGAGATAGAGTATGACTGAGAAATGCATTTTGTATTCAAATCCATTTGGTTTCTAGTGAGGGAATAATGTGCAAATTGAAAACGGAAAAATGGATTGTGACAAGGTCTCATCGGCGATGAGCCCTCCACCCAAAATAATCATAATCATATGCAGATACCAATGCACATTACCACTTCAGTCCTCATGGCATTTTATCATCACATAATGCACTTTTGATGACAACACAAAAAAAATTAGGCCAACTTGTCCTCAGTGATGCTAACCCAGTGTTTTAAAACGCCATGTATGATACTATGTTTGGATTGGTTTGAACTTTCACATAACAATGACAGACTTTGCCAACGAGACAATACAAAAAAGTAAATAAATAATTACAAACATCTAATGTGCTTTGTATTCTTCTTTTATTTAAGTGAAACCTATTGTACTCTAAATCGACAGTACACAATATAGTATGTTTGTAGGCACACTGTACATTGGTTTGTTTGCTGTCATTATGTCTGTGTCTGTTTGTTTTTGGCAGCTTCGTGTGAGACAGAAATGATCAGGCAGTTTCATATGAGGAGTTCATCTGTGTTGTCAGGAAGCTTTAACAGTAAAAAAAAAAAAAACCTCCTGAAGGCAGGAACACTTTCAAAGGCTTGTGGAGTGCTATCAAAGCAGACTAAAAATACACTGTCTGACAGCATGTGTTCAGTAAAAAAGCACGTAATGGTAATTTTAGTCTGGCTGTAGCTATTAAACAGAGTTTGAACTCAATTAACCCCCAGTGTTGTCGTTGACCAAACAATGATAACAGCTTCTTTATGTTGTTATCACTCACTCTCTGTGTCATTAAAAAAAACACCCTTCCCTAATAAAAGGTAGGTAGGTCAGCCTGGTAATGGTAAGAGCCATGACAGCTCAAACAGGAGCTTCCACTCACGTGTGTTGATCTTCTGGAGGGAGATGTGTTTCTCGAGCTGCCGTCGCAGTTTGACCTCAGCGCCATACTTTCCGGTGGTGCCATTATCTGCCAGGATGAAGTGGGAGTGGAGACTGTTCAGAACTGTCAGCTTGCTCATAGGGTTGGACATGGTTTGGTATGGACGCACCACCTACATAAGAGAAGATGACATTTAACAATAGAACAAACAACGAAGAAACCCACGCTAGATGTGGCAACCAAACAAAGAAAAACACATAATGACAAGGGTATTTTTCCTCAGGAACGTAACCACGGTTTACTTCAAAATAAATATGGCAAGCAATAGAAGTATGTTCTCATAGTCAATGACAGTTTTTTGACACTGATTGACACTTGAACCCGCCTGAAAACTGTGTTGGAGGTGGGGGCCCCCCCGATTCGCACCCTGGTTACGGCTTTTCTTTTTTCAATCGAGGATCTCATGAAAGAATAGCATGTGAAGAAACCCTGATACATTCTCACGATCCATCATTTTTAAGCAACACCTTTATTATACAGCTAATAAACATACCACTTAATTACACATCAATGTTTTCTCAGGAGGTAGGACTTGGATCGACTCGGTAAGCGGCCGACAGTCTGAGGTGAACTCTTCTGACCATTAGACATACAGTTGAGAGCAATGAAGCACGTCAAGGAGCTCCAGCACTTAATAATCTCATTTTAGCCTCCACCATCAAATGGCTCTGCTTGAGTTCTTCAGCACGTGCAGCACTTTGAAATACATTTTTAACAATAAGAGTTTGATTCCAGAGATTTGAATGAATCAGCATGTGCTTCACCAGCTGTCCAACTTACTTTGAAGAGGTGTTTATCACGGACTGAAGAGGCTTACTCAGCTTCTCGGTTAATAAACCCATAGACTGACATTTACATTTGGAAACTGTTGACTGCACTGGACAATTTCCACATCTACAGTAAACACAAGGGCTAAAGCATGTTTGCAGGCACTCATATTGTTACTGTTTAATCTTCCTCTGTTAGAGTGTTGTCAGAGACTCACGTCTTTGCCAACAAGATCCTCTTGATTTTCTACGATGCCCCATGGAGCGATGCCAATGGTGCAGATCTTCCCCCTTGACTTGGAAGCGTGGTCCTTCAGAGCATCCCCCACATGGCGAATCACCCCTGTGTGTGTGTGTGTGTGTTTGCATAAAGAGTGTTTGCAGAAGGGAGAGATAGATGATATCAGTTTTTGTCATGATCAATATTCAGCTTAAACATAAATAATGATACACTCTGCTGTGATAAACAGAATCAAATAGGAACAGTTGTTGGGCAGCCAGTTTGAATGTGCGCACGTTCACACACACACACACACACACACACACACACACACACACACACACACACACACAAACAGGGTTAAAACGCACACAGGTTTTAGTTCCAAGTAGTTGTCATTCTCTGAGGAGCAGCAGTCCTGAGAGCCATCTCATCCAATCTCTCCTGGTGACATTCATTCTTTCTCCACCTCCACACTCAGTTACTGCTCCAGTTGATCCCTCCATCCATTATTCAGGCCAGTGTCATTCTTCCCCTGCACCCATTCTGTTACAAAAGCTTACTCTCTATTTCTTTCTGTATATCAAGGTTGGGAACTTTACAATACTGCTCCATTACTCTATTCATCCGCCTTATAATATCAACAGTCACTACGGTTCTATCAGACCTGAATATATTCTGATTCATTGCATGTCCTTTCATTTTTCAGCCTCGGCTACATTTACATCTCTATTGTCTATTTGTTTCATCTGGAGGCTCGCTCACTCTTTCTCATTCTCTTAGCTCGTTACAATTGTCACCTTTCCTCCTCTTTGCCTGATCATCCTCTGCCTTTCTTGCTGCAACAAACTTGTAACAATAACTTGATTGCCGCAGCCTCTGAACACTACGTTGCATCTTTGCTCCGATTCATTTAATTGCCGTTCTAAAAAATAGACCCGCAGTCTCATCGCGACAGTGTTTACTTTTTTTGTTTTCATGAAACTAAACTTCAGAGAAAAATACAGAGGCGCGGAGCCTTTTTTCATAGTGAGGACGGACGATAGGCTGACGTCTACTTTTTATAATGCTGTGCGATCTACCCACAATGCCTTTTGCGATCGACTGGTAGATCTCGATCGACATATTGGGCCCCTCTGCTTTAAATCTACAAAGTCAGGTCTGACCTTAGGTTCTTTGCAATTGCTCAACAGCAGTGGGTCTTCCCTATTGGTGTCCACACCTACAGCTAATGGCAACAGCGGTTGGTATGCCAAACCTGACCCTCTTACTGACACAGGCCATTATTGCTGCCAATTCCTGGTTTGCCAAAGGGGGGCAACATCTGTATCCAGGATGGAGCATTCGGGAAGTGGCATAAAGGACCTCTTTCAACCACTTGTGAGATCAACCCAAAAGAGATCCAAGAGGCCCTGTACCAACTCTGAAACAGCAACTCTCTTGGTGGAGGCTTTTGATGGGAGACCTGGTTCTGTTCCCCCTATAGATACATGTCCCTCAGGCTGACCAGGCGGGGGCTGCCCATGAAAGAAGAACCTGCAACACCTGCAGGAACTGTACAGACCTGGTACCCCCTTGACACTTCAAATAAAACACAGTACCCATGTTGTCTGAACGTACTAGCATGTGTTTCGTGCTCAGGCACGGTACACTTCAGAGAGGTGTGCTTCAGCACGTTACACTTCATGCATGAGCACAAGAACACGGGGACACAACGCTGACAGCCTTCATTATGGAGAAATTCAGAGTTTTATGGCTGTATCTGACTAAAATTACTCAAAATAAGTCACTAAGTAGCTCTCGTGTTCTCTGTGTTGCTCTCCAATATGCGGACTCGACCGAGCTTCTCTCTTCTCTTTTATTATTTTTCAAATTAATTTAGGGCCGTATCTGATTAAAGTGACTCAAAATGAGCTGCAGAGTCGGTGAAGCAGTTGTCGTGTTCTCAGTGTTATTCTGCGATGTGCACAAACGGACTCAACTGTACGTCCCCTTTTTACATTTTTTTTCTCGAGTCCGCCTGTTTGTTAACTGAGCACGCTTCAAAACGACATAAAGCTATGCTTGTGCTTTATTCTTGGTGCAACAAGGAGGGTCAATAGTGATTGAGTACGGCACGGTACAGGTGGTCAGTGTGACTGCACCCAGAGTACCACAACAGTAGTGTATGTGAATCACGGTGACGTTAGTGCATGAGCCTAATTGCCTCCACATTCAATACAGTCAGTCTATCACGTTTGTGTTATCAATCACACCTTTGGTCTAAATGTGGCACCATTTCATTGACTTCCAGCAATAAAAATAAGAAAAAAATGGAGTGTCTGTAAGTTTAGCAGAGGGCTTATTATATACATAAAAGAATGATACTGTGATGCACTGTTTTATAATCTTCATCAACCTTTGAAAATAAATTGCTAATGTTGAACATAATTGATTAAACATCTAAATGAATATTATCACAGACATGTATGACTACATTCAAGGAAATGCAACAAATGTTTCACTTCACCTGTGTTGACCCCTCCTGTGAAGATCCAGGCTCCTGTTGTCATTGCAGCCTTAATGAGCCCTTTGCCAAAGACCTGTTTGAGTTTGGGCTGCAGTTCAAAGTTCTGCAGGCCTCCATGGACTGAGATGAGCAGCTTGGGCAGATCCAGCTGCCACTCCTTGGTCATCAGGTGCAGCAGCAGGTCAGGCTTGGTGTCGTATGACACACGCACGTACTGAAACACAGTGGTGTAGGTGTCAGAGATTTATAGTATGAGGTCGTAAGCGGGACGCAGATGACTCAAAGTCTGCATGTGCCTGACACACACATTAACCCCCAACATGTTACAATGTTTGGATAGATATATTTTGTAAACAGGAAAATAATCTGTAAACATAAACATTTGAAAGTGAAAAAAATAATCACAAGGCTCCTTGTTTCAGACCAGCACAGGTGCATTCATTTCCTTTTTAATGTAAGTGTATTTTTTTAAGCTACACATTTACTGCACTGATGTCTGCTTTGATTGAGAGCCACAGGCGGGATGTAGCATCTGTTTATCTAATTCACCGCCACACACCCAAACTGCTTTATCTAAATCAGTGATTCAACACTGGTAATAAGTTGGAAATGATTCAGCCTCAATCATCTAAATCCCTGAATGCTACACGTTTGTGACATATTTCTGTCACTATGGTTACCATAGTGCACACACTCAAACTACTTTAAGAATGGATTAGTTAATCAAGGAAAGTTTTTATTGCTGCAGTCTCTTGACATTTAAAAAACTTACATCGATAATGAAATGTTATTTCATAGATTCATACTCGATTGATTTTAGTGTCATTTTACGCATACTGATAGGGTGAATTTGATCATTATTCATCTGTGACAACTTTAAATTTGATTAACACGATAGCCTCAGTGCAATCTGAAGAGAAAGTGGATTAAGCACAAGCACTGTGAACGAGTCTTCATTACCATTAAGAATATGTATGACATGTATTAATTGACTAAAACTTGACAATCATTACAATATTCAACCTTTTCTCTTCTTTGGCATCAATCAATATTCAGTCAGTTCAGGCTCAAACACTTTCCTCTTTAGGAAAGGTTTGCTGTCCATTTGTGTCAGACTTCTACAGCTCAGCAAAATACAAATCACAGTCAATAATGTTTCACTTCTTGCTTTTACTGCAAACACTGTTTTATTTACTTTCAGTATGTTCAGCAAGGCACACGATGTATCAATGTTCAAGAACAATTTGAATTCAAATGTCCACATAATTCAACTTTTTCTTGACATCCATGGGGTGTTTAACTCCCTTTATGCATCCTTTATCCTCAGACATGTATCATTCTGAGCATCAGATTGTGACATTGGGGGGGTAAGGTGCAT
This sequence comes from Symphodus melops, assembly GCF_947650265.1. NCBI lineage: Eukaryota > Metazoa > Chordata > Actinopteri > Labriformes > Labridae > Symphodus > Symphodus melops. The sequence goes on along the minus strand of NC_136691.1, from coordinate 39,501,669 downwards.
CCCATACGTGCATTCTTCAGTTTTTTAAGAGAATGTTTCCATGAGATGTCAAAACAAAGTAAGTCATCATGTAGTTTTAGGTATGATGTGAGAGCATGGTTTCTGCAGGACACTGCCAAAAAGCAGCACGCTCGTTTTGTAACGGCTCACCATGGCTTTGTTGGAGTGTCCTCCTCCCTGGAACTCGATGGTACCGAAGGCGTCCGTGGGGCTGAGCTGTGTGTGTTTGCTGATCGACCACTTCTCCGACAGGCTGTCATTCTTGGCCAAACGATCCGCCTTGTCATTCTGACTAGTTGAGATGCCCGGTGGCAGGCCCACATGCTGACCTATCAGACGACCACAGCAGCACCTGATTGAGAAGAAAAAGATTTTACATGGCATGACATTGTTCGAAATCATTACTGAAAGCTTGAAAGTGTCCAAAAAAGAGGATGCTGTTCAATGGAGATTGAAAAAGAGGAAATTAGGTGGCAGATTGTATGACTGCGAGAGAGAAAGGGTGAGATATGACACTCTTGTGTGCCGAGAAGTGAGAAGCTGAAGTGACGGCTTGTCATCTGAATTTCAACTCCAGATAGGGATAGAGGGGGGGGGGAGTGATCTGCAGGCGTCCGCCATCTATAATTAGCATTTTTTCTTTTGTTTTTTACTCTCTGCAAACCTCTGTCTTTTGTCTTTCACTCATTCTCCTTCGTCCTCACATCCCAACAGAGTGACAGTTATACGACTTGTCGTATTGCTGCATGAGTTTGCTTATAGGAGATGCACTGAAAGCATCTTTCGTATTCTGCATTTCAACCTCACAGGATGCAGTGAGAGCTCCAGAAAGAAAGGGAGCCAGGAGGCTTTGATTATCGCTTCATGGTTCCGCCATCTCCGACTAAAGGTGCTTTGCCTCCTCCTGCCTTACACGTCAACACAAGTGCTTTTGACTGAAAAGAAAAAAGGTTGATTTGATTCTGAGGAACATCCTTTTTCCTCTTCTACTGGCTTCCACTCGCATTCCTACAGTTATGGTAATTCTGTAACTAACAGTGGCATTTCCTGTGTATGCCTGAGTGTGTTTGTGTGTTTATGAGAGCGTATGAGGGCCGGAGGGAATTAGACTTGCTTCTCTAAGGTTGTCACCCCAAGCAACAACAATAGTTGTAGTAAAGATTTAGATAACGTCACAGTGACTTTATGGGATGAGAGGAAATTTAAGATATCAAGTGCTAAAGTGTCTCTCCAAACTGAATTTCATTCAGCTAAAGTGTTAATCATGTCATAGCATAAGTATTTCACAGAGTATTCCCTCGTGAGTTTATCTCAACAGTAACACTTTGCCATAGCAATAGGCAGAAGCCCCTGTGAGTGTTACTTAAATTAATAACCTTTTAAGATGATGTGGAATACATTACTGATTCCCTGAACTGACATGGCCCTGAATCCCTCATTTGTGGTTTAAAAAAGTATATTTTCTGTGTTTTAGCTCATTAATTCAGAGCTGCTACCTGTGATGCAAATAGAGGCCAGCATGATATTACTGCGAGGCATGTTTTAAAAGGTCGGTGGTGAAACAGGGCACTTAATTTGCAACATTTGAGGTGTGTCATAGCCGCTGATTAGCTCACTTGTCTATAAGAGTATTTCATTTTTAAAGCAATTAAAAAACACAGTAGAACCCTGAAACACAAGATCAGGCCTTCATGTTGGTCTTGCTGCTTTCACATGTTAAAACAGAATGATGCGTTTTCATATCGGGTCACGTATACACAATGATCAGAAAAAGATGTCCTTACTCACCTATGGGGGTCTTTGGCGCTCACTATGATATGAACACATTCTCTCTTGCTGAACGCTCGTTCTATCCACGATTTCTGTGCCTACAGAAAACAAAGACAGAGGAACTCAGTTAGTCTCGGTGACAGAATGGACCTGAACGTGCAAAAGGGACATTAGACAGACAGAAAAACAAGGTGGAATAATGAGCAGGCTCGTGTTTGACAGACGGATTCACCTGTAAAAGAAGGATGATGTACATGTTGAGACCTTTATTTTTATATTGAAAATCTATTTCTCTTCAAGCAACAGTCCTGTTGTTGGTATTGCGACGAAAGACAATTGTATATTGTTAAGGACTTCTTGTCTAAAAAAAGATATTACATAAAAAACAAAAAGACAAAAAATAAACTTGTTTTTTTTGCACTCACACCTGGTGTAAGTGTAGAAATCACAGCACTTAAGAACACCCAAACATACATTACGTAAACAAACACACTCACAGCAGATGCGGCGTCAATCACTCGCACATAATTCAAACACTGAAGACACTCTGACAGGAGAAGTCATGTTATTCACAGACTGCAGCACCGACCGGATGAGATGAAGTGCCGGGCGAGAGAAAGCGGATGCTGAATGCAGTGAGGCAGTAAATTATGTCAGAGTTCTAGTGCTTGAAAATTCTGATGTGCCGCCTGCTGTGTGTATGTCTCTCCGCAGGATGTGTTCTTAGTGTTTTTGTTTTTTTCTTTCTTGTCATTTGTACAGTAAAGACTTCTTCAGGATAATGTAGCAAGTGGAATGGGTTTTTAGTGACAGCCTGATGCTCTGCAGTCGTATCTCCTGCAGGTCTGAGTGACAGAGAGACTAACGAGAGACAATTATCCTGCGACAGACACGGACAGAAGAGCCATGTAGCAGCAGAGAGCTGTCCAGAGATAAACATGTGCCACAGGATTAGAGACTTAAACGTGCATGTACATATGTTTGCATGTGTAACACATTGCTGGTTTCAACAAGGGGTCAAAGTGTCGTATGTACATCAGGAAAGCCTTTTTTTTTTTTTTTTAGATGAAACAGCACTTCTATTCCAAGCTTAATCAAAAAAAAAGTGGCGGAGAAAACCTGTTTGTTTTATTATGCTATGACTGGTAGGACTTGTCTGGTTAATGTCCCTCTTTGATTTGTTATGATAAAGATATAGATTAGATGAATTTGCTTGCTCAATTTCCCTAACTGTGCATCTAATCATGAGAAGATAAAGAGCAGTTTGCTTTGAAGAAAAAAGAAGTATAGTAATCTGTTGCAAAGTTATGTTTTAAATGTTGTTGCAAGGTTGACAAATGTCTTTTGGTTTTGATAACAGAAAGTAGAACAACATTGCTTATTCTAGTTAATTTTGTACCATTCTTACATAGTTTTTCTACAGGTCCTAAACGTGGAAATGTATAGTCTCAATTCCTTTTGTAAATATCTTCTTAAAAGGCATTGAAAACTGCCTTACCAGAATAATATCTTACCTCCTCTCCTCTCTCGTTAGTATTTCGTTTGAAGTAAAACGAGTGTGGATTCAGAATCCAACCTTTCCATAACAGTAATTCAAAGCATCCTGAAATGACATTACTTTTAGTTTCTTTGAGCGTGACAGGCTACCCCTTTTGCATTTCACTTTTTGGTTTAAAGGTTTCACTTCCTGAGTTCAATCCACCATTCAGGAAGTGGAATATGTCTGTCTGAGGTTTCGTTATAACAGAGTACGGCAAGAGTCCAGAATGGGACCCAGTGTCCCAGTGGAACAGAGACAGACAACCAGGAGGACACAAAAGTCCAGACTCAGTTACCCTGAGCAGAGTGAACACAACAGCCATGACAACAAAAGGACTTTTTTTTTTTTTTTCTGGGAGAGCAGCCCCATCTCTTCTCCCAGCTTGTACAGGGCTTTCTCCGCAGCCACAGCTACAACAACACACGCACCATCCGCCTGACTGGCCCTGTCACACCACGGCACGCTAAAACCCATGGCAAATGGGCTCGGCCTACACACACAGGTACACTTACCCTTCCACGATTAACCATTACTCTGGGGGGCTGGGGGGCTGCTTTTAGATATCACCCTGGCCACGATGACTCAGCGGGCCACAACAACGCCCCCAGCCCCATTCTTTCACCGACATGCTGGAACAGTGTATCCATCCGCCAGCCCATGCTGGGACAAACTAGATCCACCCAGTGGCAGCAGCAGCAGCAGCCGTCGAGGTTTTAAGATTTGATCAGCATGGACAAGGTTGATGGCAAAGTCACAAACAATCATTTATTTAAAAAGCTACATGATGACTGTCCAGAACATCCAAGGCAAAGATTTGCATCCCTCTGAACCTTATTTTTCTGCTTCACCTCATTGTTTTCTGTCTTCCTTTCTTTCCTACTGTCTAAATATCGTCGGCACATTTCTTCTCTCTCTCCGGCTCATTCTGATGCCGCTCTTCCTCTCGGGCTCTCGTGGGTTGCTTATGAGATTTGACATGGTATGATGAGATGGCACATGGCCTGCACTCCATTTTATAATTAAGATTTATCAGTGTGGCACACTCACACACAAACAAAAAGCTGTGTGTTTGTGTCTGTTCGGAGTGACGATGCGGTTAGTGAGCAGGATCTGACAGCCTGTTAGAGGTCTTAACTCCATTACAGTCACTCTCTCGCCCCATCCTCTCTCTCCTTCCTTTACTATTGTATCTCCTCTCCTCTCTTATTGTCACTGGCAGGGAGGTGAATTGGGAACCATATCCAATCAACAGCTTTTGCCTGCTCCATTTTCTTTCAGCTCTTACACAGGACGTTTTGTGAGTCTATATGTAGCCTGTAGAATTATTAAACTATTAAATCTTTTTTTCGCATCAGTTAACAATAACGATTACCTGATTACGACACACACTGCAAGAACGTTCAAACATTGACATTTGTTTCTGCTACATCTACAAGAAGTGAAAAACAAAACATCCCCTTCTCTCTTTTCTTGTCCACTCAGGTATACAGCTAAGTTGTGAATTTGGTATTTAACTACTATCTCACTAAAAGACTGAAAACTGCTTCCCCTTCTGAAACGCATCAAATGTCATTTCCCTCATATTGTTTAGTTTGACTTCACAGGCTTCAAGTATGTTATGTTCACTTCTTTACATGATATTTTTAAACAATTTATGACAGCAGTAAGTGAGCACATCCATTATTAATCAGGCCACGATATGACACATTAATCTCACATCTGGCGTTAAAAAAAAAATTGTAACGAACAGAGAGGGATATTTTCTGATCGAAAATTTATTTGTAAATTTAACCATTTATCTAAAAAATGTAAAAAAAAAAAATTCTCTCACATCGAGACTCTGAAAACACTGTCACAGAAACAGAAGATTTGGAAGTTTGAAAAAACATAAAAAAAATAAGCATATTGCCTGAATCCTTAATAACACTTAGCAGCATATATAAAGCGAGATTGTTTTCCATCAAATGGATAGATGTTTTGTTGAATGTTAAAAAGCAGACGATTTAAATCAAAACTGTAACATAAACTTTAGGTTTCCATGACTCACCTGTATTATATGATGGGCTGCCTGGTTGCCTTTCCTTCATAACCATGGTGAATGTTCTATGTTAGCGTTACAGTCTTACACAAAAAGTCAAATTACTGAATGATCAGATCTAACCTGATCAAGCCACCTCTCAGTCCGCTGGTCTCTGGTCTACTCTGGGACTACTAGCACTGCTGGAATCTGTGTGCGTGTGCGTGTGTGTGTGTGTGTGTGTGTACGTCCATGCTGCTGAAGGTACCCACTGAGACAACCCTGAAACGGTGCTTAACTACTCTTTATCTATCTCTCACATTCTCCTCCTGACTGCAAACAGTTGGAAGCGCATATGAGCAGAGAAATAAATATTTGACCTCACGGCACAGCTGGTCAACTATCTGCACTTACTGCAACATCCGCCTCTGAACTGCTGAGATATTAAAAAAAGGGAATCGCTTTTTACAGAAAACAGAGAATAACCTGCAGTCCTCCACTTCTAAAAAAAGCAACTCATCTGTTTTAAATTCAAATGAAAGTTGAACTGTCAGGCTTTGTTAGTGTCTGTGTGTATGTGTGCGTGAAAGTGCATGTGAGTGTGTGTATGAAAGAGAGAGTGCGCTACATCCTTGAAGCCCCTTTCTACCAGAGATCAAGGCCAAAGGGGGAGTCTGAATGGCATGAGAGCCTATTGGGTGGAGCAACATGATATCCATCCAACCTGCACCCCAGCCTAACTTTGTCCTTTGTGTAACACACGCGCATGCTCACACATACACACCAACACGAGTGTTTGTTGTTGCAAATGTTTTTGCAGCACAAGTGCATTTTCCTACCCGTTTCTTTAAAGGGATTAACAGACCTCTACATAATACGGCATGAGTTTAATTAGCAGGAACTGAGGGTGGAAACTGGGCACATAAGATTGTAATCTGAACTAAATGAATTCTCAAAGCACACAGACACGTGAGAAAGAAAAGAGGAAAGAGTGCACTTCCCCCTAGAATGTATCCTGTTTCATGTAAAACACAGATTCAGATGCACAGACAGTAAAAATGTGAATGTGAGTGGAATCAATCGAAGCATACTTAAATACGCAGATCACGAGTAAATCGAGTTTTAATGTATTCACTGCCACCAAGGACTCATTGAAATTCTTTGAGGAGTGCAAATGAGTCCAGGTATCCCAGTTGCTGCACAGCACCAGAGCCAGGTGTGTGCACACACGCAGAAAGGTAGTTAAACATAATGAGTAAGCAGTGATGATAACGTCACAATTTTCTGCTAACATTTGGGGAAAAAAAGCTCAAAACATTCCTTGTTTGCCATCAAGGACAGTCACTCACACTGTACAAAAAACAGGATTTAAAAAAGTATTCTCAGTGGATGCATTGATTTTGTATTATCAATCATCAACACCCATATACATATAATATAATAATATATAATATAATAATAACTCCTGTTTTGTACCTTTTTTGTGTGTGTTTTCGTGAACTGTACTCGATGAGACATGAATCGTGCCTGAAATCACCTCTACAAATGGAGAGTACAGTACAAGTTTGGTACGTTTTTGTTCACACTGATGAAATGAACCAGACTTCGAGGTCAAGCGTACTCCAGGCCCGTTACCGTTTTAAGGTTTGACATCTGTTATTTGTGCAGTTATATGGTGTTTGTTTTGTTATTGTTGTTATTGTTATATATTATTGTTATTTGTTATTTGTAATTAGAAATACAGATCCAAGTCATGTTACAGAAGTCTTTGGTCTTCCTGATAACAGCCAAGCCTTCCCAACAATATTTAATGCTGATCAGTCCTCTGCTTACGCTGCAACCCTGAATCAGAACTATTAGCAGCTAGATGTTGGTACATGGGGAGAAATACAGTTCCTCAGCCATATTCAAGCAAACGACAGAGACTGAAATATATCTTTGTGTTACTGATTTTGAGTGCATGGTGTTTCTTTATAACCAGTTAACGTTAAATCATAGGCCCATCCTTTAAGCAGGCAGCATTATAAATAAACTCTGCATGGAGACAGAAACATGTTACTGGTAATGGGGTATTACATAGTAATTACAAGCCATTTATCTTAATGGTGTTTGGATAAGAAACAGAAACAATGATACTTTGAGATAGTTTAAAGGTGTCCTCAATGTCCTGTTGATCATAGCTGTTGGTGCAGCAGGTTTTAGTTAGAGGATTTTAGACATTGAAAATATGCTGTCAGTCTTGATGCTGTTCTCTTTGGTTTAAGAACCAAAGAAGATGCCATTTCAATCAGAAACATTAAAGTGAACACTTGAACTTGATTTCAAACCTGCTCGTTCTGTTAAACTAAAGCTGCATGCGTTTTTTTTAAATCTTCTGTGGTCGGGGGGCCTTTTTGTGTCGAGTTTGCATGTCCTACCCGTGCCCACGTGGGCTCTCTTTGGGGACTCCTCCAACAGTCAAGACATGCTCCTTTTTCATTGGGGCAAATTATAGGTGTGGGTGTGAGTAAGTCTCTATATGTCAGCACTTTGATGAACTTTGGTGATCAGTCCAGGATATAGCAGCCTGTCTCCCAAAGGCAGGTGAAATAGACTCCAGTCTTACAGGAAAGCAGTCCAATATGAATAGATTGGTGGAGTTCAGATGTGTTAGCTGATTAAACTGTTGTTATTATTGTTTCAAATGACTAAAAGGACATGCTTTGAGTCTGAACCAAAGCAAATCTAAAGATTGTTTCCGACTGATCAGTCTGAATATTTCTTACTCAGGTAGCTCCTATACAGTAAGGGTATTTTAGTATTATTATTTAGGATATTGCTTGGAAGTTTTAGTTCAATTTAGGCTTTGTTTTGTTGACCAAGGCTGGTCAGAGCAGACTTTATCTGAACTGCTCTCAAGTTAAAGTACATCCGGATGGACAATTCCCCTTCCATCTCTATTCAAACTCATTTTCTTTTAATGTAGCTGTGCGTCTGTGAATCCCATCTCTCTCTCTCTCTCCACACGCTATCAAATCCATCTGTAACCTGAGCGACAGCAGCCAGGAGAAAGCCATGCACACCAAACGTAACCCTAGAGACAGGAAATATTATCTCCAATGACCTTCACTGAACAGCCATCTTGAACAAGCTATTGCATGAGTACACAGCACTGAAATGTGACTTGATCCAGAGCACAAAGACTAAAGCCAGCTGCATGTAGTCAGTGCATTACCGAGAGGTCAATGCATTTAAATGCAATCTTGTCAAGGAGAGGAATCTCTAATGCAAGTAAATAAGCATTCGCTGACCTGAGCGCGCTCACAAACACCAGAGTTTCTGGAAGGCAGCTGGCATTCACGAGCACTCTCCGACTGCTGCACATACACTCCAAACAAAATGAGTTTTCCACTTGTTCCAGGATTTTGCAGCTTAAGAGAGATTTAAAGTATTAACCAAAAATCAGCAACAGAGCTGATTTACAGGGACGACTCTTTTATTTGTTAGTGAGTGAGTGAGTGTGTGTGTGTGTAGGTGTGTGTGTGTGCGTGTGTGTGTGTGTGTGTGTGTGTGTGTGTAGTCTTATGGTTAAGGGTCATCATTTGACTCTAATAGTTAAAGAACTATTTTTCAAAATGGCCAAACACAATCCCAAATGAAGACTCTGGGCTGGTCTACTACAGGAGAACAAAGTGCTGACTGACCTTAAGTAGCCTCTTCCAGACACATAAGGTCAAAATGTTTTCTACCACTCTGTTGTGTTAGAATGTAAAATGGCAAATAACTACGCTAAACTAGGAAAGATTGTCAGATATTGTCTGGTGTGTTAAACCAGTGAAACTACAACTCCCACCAACCTTTCCCTTCCATAAACCCTTTATCTTCAAGTGAGACTGGGACCAGCAGAAAAGTTTGAGGTAAGCATAATTCAAGAACAGATGTGAGGATGTTGACATATTTCATGACGCTGGTGACAGAAATCTAACAAAGACAATATCCTGAGTGAAGATTCCTCCAGACACAGTTGCCCAAAATGTCATCATGCTCTCTGTCGTCCAATAAGAACCATGATAACAACCATTATCTTTTGGATTATCACTACAAACATGATGATGTAATTAAGATAAACACTGAGCTTTTTATTTAAATCCTGTAATTTGTGAGGTGCCCCTGCGATCCTCTCTTTTTATCTCACACAGTACGCAAATTCACCCAAACAAACTAAAGCTGCTAAAAGACTAAAACTCTTCTTTTTTTTTTTTGAGCACTTCACTGCACACATTGTTTCATCCACCTGTCAAAAAAAGGCAGCGCAGGCACTTTACACTTGGAAGATTGAGACCTTGTTTCTCTTTTGTGGTTGCTTTCTAAGATCTGCATTTAGCAGATTCACAGCTCTGCATTAATACTAAATAGGCTTGCTGTTTGTTTTTTAATAGTTGAAGACTGTGTAACATTAGAAGCTCATTCCTTAATGGACTTTCCAAAAAGCTTGGTAGACGTATTTCTAGAGAAAGCCTTTCTCTATCCAATGTTAGCAGATGATATGAATACATCCCCAACATCCATAATCTGATCAGTGACTAGCGTCTGACCCTTTCACTTGATGCTCTTGATGAGACCTTCACTGAAATGGTCTGGAATGGGATTTCTGCCATTCCTATGGCAAGCTTTATGGTAGGTTGCACTTAGATTTATGGAGAGACTTATTGCCTGTATAGTTTATGGACTCGACTGCAGCTATATAATATCCTATAAAACAGAGGAGTATACATAGAGTAAAGCCCATACAGCAGCAGTTCTTTTTCATGTGGAATTGTGTGCAATGTGTTGGATAAAATCTAATCTAATTAATATCCATAAAACCTCTCGAAAAAATAGATCACCCACCTTGACATTTATATAATTTATAACATTTTCATATCAATGGCTTTTTATGAAATACAACCAAGAGCACTTCAACGATGTAAGTCATGTCCACGCTAAGTTGTTATAAATCAGGGCACACTATAAGAAGGATAAATAGAGACTGTCAGAAATCCTGCCATGAAGTTAGGTTAGAACGGAGGATAGAAATGCATGAAGAGAGAGGGAGATCTACAGAGCGAGCGGGTTAAAAGGAACTGTGTGGTTGTGCGCAAGAGTCAAACATAAAATAACAGAGACATGGAGTCATAGAGAATAACATTTATCAGCTGTGGAAAGGACTGAACATGTTCTTCTTAATAAAATACAGAAAGGTTAAGTTATGCATATTTTAATTTACGATTATTGAGAATATGTTGCAACACTACGTGGGAAATATTTGATTTATCAGTTTTTAGATACTTAAATTGATTATTAAAGAACAGCAAAGAACAAGGTCAATGCTCAGTAGAAATTGGTCATTTCTCCACCAGCAGAATCACCTCATAACTCAGCATATGACACCGAATGTAAAAGGCATAAGGAAAAGACTGTTCTGAGTGCAGCGCTTTACAATGTGCTGGCCCTTGCATTTGTTTTCTTCTTGAGTAGACTGCTGTGTTTTATGTCGTGTGGTAATGCGCATGTGCTGGTGTGTTCAATGTGTGAGTGTAATGAGAGAATGCTTGCTTGTTTTAGTTCCCGTCGCTTTCAATCCATCTCCCGAGGCTAGAATAAGCAGCTCTCTTTCCCACAGGCCTTTGCTAAGCCCAGCTGAGGATCTGGCCATGCGGGCGCTAATCAACACTGGCATGGCCATTCTGTGTGTGACAAAGAAGGGGAGGAAGGGGGACTTGTGTCAGCATGTGAGGGGATGAGAAGGAGGGAATGGGTTAGGTAGATAGAAGAGAAGATGGAGGAAGAGGTAGGTAGTGGGAGAGATAAGAGGTGAGCGAGAGGTTAAAGTGGTGGTTAAAAGAAGGCAGTAAGAGTGACAGGGAGAAAAAAGTGGGAGCATTAAGAAGGTGGGAATGTATGAGGCAAGTATGAGTTAATAAGTGTCAGAGACGTCGGGGTTAAAATGTCATGTGAGGAAAAGGGCTGTTGAAAGTGAGAAGAGGTAGGAGAGAGTACACAGTACAGATAGTAACTGTGGAGTGTACATTAGGTGGAACAACTGGAGAGGGCAAAGAAAAAAGAAAAAGATCATCGGTTGTAAAGGAGCTAAACAGATTAGAAACTCTGGAAAGGAGACAGTAATAGAAAAGCAGCAAAAAAAAATTGGACAGAGAGAGAGAGAGAGAGAGAGAGAGGGAGTGAGTGACAGAGAGGAGAGATAAGCTGGAGAGAGCAGAGAAAGGGCAGAGAAGTGAGAAACCTCACATCAGAAGAAATGAGAAGCCAGCAGAGAATGATGAAAGCGAGGGGGGGGGGGGGGGGCACAGTGAATGACAAGGGGAGTGACCAGGCAGTGAACTGAAGACAGTCTAATGATCACACTGTGTTTCAGGTAACCAGCGTTTGATTGACACCTGCCATGAAGCATTTAGGAATGTGGCTTAGTAATGGGTGAATTTGATAAAACTCTGAGGAATAAAAGAAGGAGAGAAATAAAATGGTTGTGTGACGCATTTTACTGGCACTGCTTGTAAGACTGGTAAGCATTACACTGTTTTATTAGCTACTGTCAGCAGCCATGAACTTCAAATGAGTTTATATGTTTATTTTATTCATTTCGTGTGTGCAACTTGTAATCATTTCACAATCCTGTTATGATTCATAGATGGCCTGCAGGATGTGAGAATACATGTGCATTATGGTATTTACACGATTGTGATTTCATTATAAGGTTTGTGATACTAACTGTATACAAGCTTATTCTCACAGTTTGAACATCTATCTGATGTCTTTCATGTTTTACACAACAGCTGTGTTTGCTACCGATTGTAGAGAATCCAAAATCAATTAAAAACAAAACATTCATTATTATTAAATTGGCCCACAGATTTATTTCAGGGAAGCTGATAGCTAGATGAGTTTCAAATGACTGCTTACAAAGGGCCCAATTAAATAGTTTGAATGGGTAGGGTTAGGCTCTTCAAGTCTTTACTGTCAGACTTTTGTGATTCGTGTTCATAATACATTGAGGATGAAGTTGTCATTTTTTGTGCAGCCCTATTTTAGAATTCTTTTGATATTATTCATTCAGTCTGACATAGGGTCAATATTTATCAACTCCATTTTCAGATAGAAAATTGTTTTCATTCAATTGTTACTTTCATATCCATCTAATCATGTCATCTCTGTTGTTGTTTTTTGCTACAATTTTCGAAAATTGCTACAAAAGCTCAGATTTGTCGACTGTTTCTACAACCTGTGGTAACAGACGTCGATGGTAATGATAGAGCAGTTTGAAATCCCTGAACAAATAGGGAGACAGTTCAGACAGCTGGAAACAGGTTTTCTTTTTAATATTATTATCCTTGTGCACATGTGCTGGTCATATTTAGTGATTTTCATCCGTTGTGTGCAGTTAAGCTTCAAACTGTATCCCCACCTGTCCAGCACTTTATGGGGAGTGCTGTTCCACAAAATGATTTTTTGTTTACCAGTCCACTGGCATCGTGCCTTTGACACTGCATGTACCCATCATTATCATGAAGTGGCACATTCAGGGCTACAACATGAGCTGTTGCACACCGCTGTGCTGCACAGCAGACCAGAGCTTGTGTACCGAAATAAAGTTGTAGGCGCTCAAGTGGTTCAGGCCAAGGGCTGTGAAATTGCTTCTCATGCGACTGGCATATTGTAGCTGAAAAGGAGAGTGAATGCGTGAAAGAGAAGCGGAGGAAAGAAAAGACATTGTGCTGGTTCTGTGAAAGCTGCAGTCAGATGATGTGTGTGTCATGGAGGCGCATGTTCTCCTCCTTCACTTCTCACTCCGCCTTTGAAGTTCTCACTCTTTTGTCTATTCCTGCGACTCACAATGGAAGTATTTCTTCGGTCAAGCGTACATGGCCAACAACTCATTTATGATATCACAACCGCCTCAGCCCTCACACAGTGACTCAGATCTGGCTCCATTAACGGCACAGCTCACACCCTCACTGTCAGGGCTCTGAGGGTTTGTCAGCAGGCAGTCACATGTTGCAGTGGCGTTCTCAAATCTCTTTCAACAGCCATAAAGCAAAGAAACTTTCTTTTGACTTTGTCATCAGAGGCTGTTTCACATTCAATCGTGCATCATCTAAAGATCAATAGTTGGAAAGAAATATTAAATATAAATGGACTTAATGAAGGCATTAATGAGAAAGAAAAAAAAGATTTATTCTGAAATAACTAGAGTAGAAACGATTTCTTCTTTAAGAGTAGCAGGGTGTGTACGTGTCTAATTCCCCTCCAGACTTCCAGAATAAAAGACTCTCATTTTGGCTACCAAAGTGTAACACGTATCTCGTTGCTTTCTAACAGAACAGAACTTGTGTTTGTGGTTACTGAACTGAGCCAGAAATGAGCAGCTTAATCCATTTATCACAATAGCAGACAGGCGCGCACAATGTGGTTACACTATACCGCATACACAAACACACAATATCTGTGTCTTTTCTCTCTCTCTCCGGCCGTCTCCCTGTTGTTCCCAGCACAGCAGGAACAGCTGACAAGTTGCCTCTTCTGGCACGCCGCACAGTTTTATTCACTCTCACATATAAAGAGAGAAAGCCCTCCAGAAAATCTATAGCATACCCGAGCCTGACTATTACAACACCAACTTAACCGTTTGCTGTATCAGAATAAAATCATTACTTAGTATTGAACTGTTGATATCCCTCTCTGCCTGCCTCTCTCTCTGGAAGCCCTCTGCAATCGATAAGCCGCTTGACCCTTTGTAAACTTCATCTGACTCCCACAAATGAAGAGCGACAAAGAGGCTGACGCCACAGTGAGGTAGACAGGAAGAGAGGTGGGGAGAGGAAGGAAGTCAGAGCTCCCAGCCAAAATGCATAGTGCCAGTGTTGGCCCTGTAGCCACAGAGAGAGAGAGACAGCGGGCAAGAGAGAGAGAGAGAGAGAGAGAGAGAGAGTGGGTACTATGTAGAGACGCAAGAGCCCTTTATTTATTGTGCAATGAACTTACAGGTATAAGCCAACTCACTGAACCCTGTGAGTTTGTCTTCTTCAATATCACTCACTTAATCCTGCCAAAGTCAATCTTTTTGAGTATTTTAGGCCATGTTTTATTCTGTCATTCGTTTGGATCTTATATTTAAACATACTTTCTATTAATGTCTTTTTTTTTTCTCCATGATGTTATATTTCTTTTAGACTCTAAATGTTCCTAAAGTCCTGTTTTTGACTCTGTTGATCACTTCTAATTGATATGAATGATGTTTTAAAAATAAAACTCTAAGAACTACATGATCCGCTCTCTTTTTTTTTTTTTTTTCCTGATTTGCAGTATTATCTCACACCTTTTTGATTCTTTGCCTCCCCTTCTCAGTCTCTCAACATTCCCTCACAGAACCACTGACAGAGATCCTGGCAGGGCAGGATGGTGTTACCATGGATACTGAAAACTAGGAGGACCCCCCCCTCTCTCCTTGCTTCCTGTGCCCCCCTATCGTAGCCCCTCAGGCATACTTGGGTACTGGAGTGTTGATCTCCAGAGCGTGCCCCTGTACTCCAGCAAGCACAAACATGAGCACACACAACAGGGAGAGAACAAGGAATTACTAACATATACGACAAACAATATCTCTCTGACAGGCATGGGGGAAATTTACAAATCAGAGCAGTGTGAATATTAATGAGAGGAAATGAGAAGCTATGACAGTGGATCACACCTTTCTGTTTATCTCTGCTTCTGTCCATCAAACATGATTCTTTGTGTCAGGGGATATCAGACAAGCCTGGGAGGGACAGCGCAGCATCACACTGTTAATCAGTTTTCATGAACTGACACTGATTGATTTGGAGGGAGCGGGCGAAAAAATGAAAGGTTAAAACAAGTAGCTCATGTATATATCAGAAATCATCGTGGTTTCTCGGTGCCTTCAACCTTTTTTTTGAGAAGTACACAGTTTTATTTTACAAGCTTTGTTTTGCTTTACCACCACTTTACAATGCAGTGTTTGAATGACTGTAAACAGTACAGCCGTTTTCACATATACACATCCAGATATTTTCAGGTAGGACTGCTCCGGATATTCTCCTGACACATATATGCCCTTCACAGCGGGGTACTATCCCTGTTAGACAGGAAGCAGTGGACAAAGCAACAGAGTCACAACTGATATGTGACACTACAATGAGAGTA
The DNA here is from genome assembly GCF_947650265.1 of Symphodus melops. Classification (NCBI taxonomy): domain Eukaryota; kingdom Metazoa; phylum Chordata; class Actinopteri; order Labriformes; family Labridae; genus Symphodus; species Symphodus melops. Next base: position 39,486,145 of record NC_136691.1, on the reverse strand, counting down.
TTTGCCTTCATATCAATGCTACATGTAGTGGAACGGAGCGGAGAACAACATATATATAGATAGAGGCAGTAAAATATACACACACACACACACACACACAAAGCAGTCACAGGATATAAAACTCACTCGCCCTGCCAGAAACTCCGAGTGAAGCCTAAGTGAAAAAAATCCTGTTTGCGTTCACACATACATCTGCTCCAGGAGATTTGTCTGCCCTGTATGCCTCACAGTTTAAGGAAATCTTTGCTTGATGACCTTTCTGAGGCATGTTCTTGTCCAAATGTCAGTGTGATGTTTTGTTATCAGCCTGTCGTTTGAGCTGTCTGATACTAAATGATGCTGTCTCTTGCAAGTCTGAGTAGCAAAGAGTTAATTTAGCTTTATCAACCACATGTCACAGAGGAGCTCTTTCTAATGATGGAAGAAGAAAAATGTATTTAACATAGAACTCATACAGTGATTCATAGCCATTCGATTTACTGATATATGTATTTTTAATGACGTGTACTTTAGGAAGTCAAGAAACAAGCATACAGTGAGCTCAGAGAGTTTATCTCAGTTACTCTGCAGAGGCCCTTTGGCCAGAAAGTCATCTTTGTGAATCAGATTCAGGCAGAGACTCAGTTATGTATCTGCAGTCAAATCTTCTCTGATACTTCACTCAGACCTCAGTCTTAATCCTATTGTCCGTGTTCCAATCTCTCCATGTCTCTCTAAGGGTGCATTGGCCCTTGTCTCACCCTGCATCTTCTTGTGTGTGTCTGTGTCTGTGTAAGCTTGGCATCTATATGTTCTTTGAATAAATAGTAAAAGCCAAGTTGCACCCTTAAGAGACAGAGAAACAACGACCATAAAGAAAGAGAGGCAGTAAACGTTTACGAGGCTTACGCTGTCGCAGTGTAACAGCATAGCAACTTCAAAGTAAAAAAAAAAAAAAAAATGATCAAGCTCCAAAATGAGTAATGAAGCAGATTAACTTTTCAGCTGCTTGCTCCCATCATGACCCCTCGCATATTCTGCAGGGGTCACTCAAGTGCCACTAACAAGCCATATCAACTCATGTCTTGATTGCAAAGACAGTATACACACGCAATCACACACGCACGCGCACACACACACACACACACACACACACAAGCCAATCACTCAGACTTCCTTTGTTGTATTTCTACTTTCTATTTCTGTCTTCATGCTTCGCTTTCTTTGTGCAGAAATCTGGCAAATTACAACAACAAAAATCAACTGTGCTATCTTCTTTTGCTCAGGAACCTTGAAAAATGTCCAATGTAACGTCAACCACCTGAACATATCTGTCTCTTTGTGTCCTTCTACATATTCATAACCAGGTCTGTTTGTCCAAGTCAGACATAACACGTCAGAATGACATGAATCTTGTCAGGGAGTTGGAGACATTTTCACTTTACCAACAGCTGATGTGTTTTCCTGTCAGCAGTGCTACAGTGGAGAATGTCTTTGATTCTTTTTGGCCAGCAGGCAGGTCACATATACTGTAGCCTTGCTAGATGACTAAAAGCTGTGGTGATGTCTCTTGTCTTGCCCGCAAGCTGGCTGTGGGATGTACTCTGATGAAGGGGTCCAGATGTTACCTGTAGCTGATTGAAACCAGTGAGTCACATTCGGCTTACTCCATATAATATGATGTACTTACTGAGACTAAGCTCTTCTGTTTCTCCAGAAGAGATCTCTGCAAAGACTCTTTGCAGAGTGTTTGAATTTGTCTTTCTAAAAACAGGAAGTGATGTAGGGGTCAAGATTAAGATCAAAGTTGAGCTTGAAATGTAATCTCCCGATTCTGGGTTGTAGTTGTTGTAATGGCTCAGAAAAACTCATAACAAACTGTAATTCAGTAAGGGCGTTTATGAAATATATTTAACATCTTCTCGTCAGACCATTTGTGTATGGCAGAAATGATTACATTAAACTTGCTGTTGGCTGCCAATTTCAGGCCAACTTCACACCTGTGTCCCTGCTGCTGTTTCTAATCAAGAAGAGGTTTGAAGGGATACACACAGCTGAGCCGCAGCTCAGATTGATAGGGTTATACCCAAACTTAGAGACATTCCATCCTTCCATTTAATTTCTTTCTGAATTCTTAGTTATAAAATATGTTCCACTGGAACGTTACAGATCATCTTATCAGATTTATTCAGAACGAAAAATGATAAAAGATACATTTGAAAACTTTTTTTTTTTTTAAAGGTAGTAGTTGCCCAGCCTCTGCTCCCTTCTGGATGCAACCTTCATCTCATTATTACGCACTCAATACAAACATCCGTGAATAATAAATTCACTTTAATTAAACATGTGACATAAGCAGACCATTCATTTAGCAGGTGTGTGTCCTGCTAGTGAAATAGGGATGTGCATTTAGCATGCACTAGCCTATAACTTTTTGGATATAGCCTAATGCAGTGCTCTTTAACAGACTCTTTGTGGATAAGTTGATGAACTCCAGCAGGCAGTTGGAGAACGTTATAATTGATAGTTGATAAATACAATGAGCGTAGATGGAGAAAAAACAAACCTACTGTTTGACCAGAACACGTGTGTTCCTGATCATAAAAACTTAGTCTGTACGAACTGGACTGTGTACCGTTGCACTAAATGCAAACAGCATATTTCAGGAAGAAAAAATAGACTCACACCCATATTTTGGCAAATTCTGCGATATTCCTCGTATCGCAGTCGATTCCATCTTCATTGTCAAATTCCGTGATTCCATTCGTATTCTCTGCATCGAGACATCGTAGTGCCCTAATCTACGGTAATAGATTTTAGGTTGGATTGTCTGAGCAGAGTCATCTTTTGTCTAACTAGAAGTGTATTCTCTGGGTGCAGATGCCCTGCTGGTTGGGTCGCGTCCCATGTGCAAAGGTTCCTGTCCCCGAGGTGGGTGACGTGGGTTAGATTCTGGTCTTTGGCTCCTTTCCTGCATGTCATTACTCACTCTCTCTCTCTCTCTCTCTCTCTCTCTCTCTCTCTGGTTTCCTACTCTATCCTCCTTCTTAGCCTGTAAAAAAAAGAAGGGTCTGTTCTCTTAGCTGTCATCAGCAAATTTTCATATATGCACTGCAGAAAGATTTCTATTTCAGGAGGACTGCCCCTGAAAAAGGATGACACGTGCACCTCACAGCGGGGGATTATCGTGATCAGAAAAGCGACGGGGTGGAGGTCCCCTGAGGCAAGACATAAAGTAAAAAGAACAATGTGGAAGTGGCAGATGAAGCAACAGAGTCAGAGATACAACACCATAATGACAACATTTGCCTTTATATCAGTGCTATGTTTGACAAAATCACAATATAAACAAAAGAGAGATAGTTGAGGACAGAAAACATAATGCACTAATTTAATGATGTGCACCGAGATCGGACTGGTTATGTGCATACAAGCTTTTGTCGTGCTAGACAATAGAGAACAGCACAGCAGATCACTCTGACTGTCTGCTGAAAAAAATACGAGGAGGCTTGCAGGAGAAACTCTAAAAGAAAGTCAGAGTTCATCATTTGGCTACAGCTCAGGACATTTAAACCATGCAACCAGACTGACATCAGGCACATCTGAGCAAATGACAGAAATGTAGTTGCCGACAAACAGGATTCATTGTCACTGTTAAGATTTATTTCCTCTCGTGTTGAAGCGCTAAAAAGAAGGAAGACAGGCTAATTATTGATGACTAGCTTTACGCCTTTAATGCCTCATTACCACTACAGAGGAGTTACAGTACTCCGCTCGACTTGACTCATTTAGAAATTTTCTTCATTGACAAAAGTAGCAGATCCTAGTTCTGAGTTTTTCCAACACTGCAGCAGAGGTTCAAATTACTTGGAGGACTTTACTAGGCTCTGGTTGATATTTTTATGTGTTGACATTCGCCAGAGTTTGAGTTCAAATAAACATGAACAGGAAGCATTGATGTTTTCACACACAACGTAACAGCCTTGATTTATGAAGAACACTGTTTTTACTCCATCAAAGACACAAGCAGGAGTGACTCACAGGCTCTTCTTGTCGTGTCTGATCCTACGATGAGAAGCTCACCTAGAGTTAGCAGGTACTACTCTCTGCAGTGCAAAATGAAGCAGAGAAAGTAATCGAGTAGAGCCGATCCCAAGCTGTGTGGAGAAATAGCAATACATCTGTAGGTGTTACTAAACCCTCTTGCAGTTGTCTGGCATCAAACCAGAAACACGTGGACATCACTGACAGCATGCAGGTATTATCTGAAGAATCTGCCAAGGCAGGAGGGCAGTTAAGCTCCACTGGCCTGGAGAGATGGACACCAGGTGTCTGACTGCAGACAGCAGGAAAACCTTTACATCCTTTATCAGACAAATATAAAGCTAGTCTGTCAGCAGACACATCGGAGGAGCAGAACGCTGTAATGTACATCACTGAACAGACTAACATTTTTTTTGCAGCACACATCATATCAGGACTTTAAAAAAAATACCAGTACAGTATCAATACGATTCTACTCTTATTAGCATCAATATTGATACTTATGGGTACTCTTATCGATGCTACTCTCCATTAATTTGTGCAATAAAATAGAGACATGGCATGAAAAGATCTCACTCAGAGCAGTCTTGTGAATTCTGTTTACTGCTCGCTTTCCCGGGTACGAAACCTTACTCTCAAGCCTCACGTAAAAGTCAAACATGAAATACGTAATTAGAGATTTTAGCACAATAAGGGAAATTATTTTATGTTCATGTTGGAAAGAAACATTTCTAATTGAAAAATACTTTATTTTAAGGTGATATTCTTTGGAAATAACCGGCTTGTTCAAAACACTCCTCAGATAGTTTGCTAGATGTTGCTCAGTAATCATGATGGATTAACATTCGGTCTTTGATGATAATATAACAAAGGACTTTCACCTGCTCTGTGTCTGAAGATAACATTTGACATTTATTGACAGTTTAAATGACCTTGAAACTCTGACTGTATAAATATACTGTTAAGTCTTCCATGCTGCGGTTAACCTTTCATTTCCAATACGTTTACGTCCATAATGCGTCCTGTGATGTGTCAGGGCTTACAATAAGAAACTCTTTTTGAGAGAGAGAGAGAGAGAGAGAGCGAGAGAGAGAGAGAGAGAGAGAGAGAGAGAGGAGGGGCATGCAGGAATATCGACAGAAGCAACATGAAAAGGTTGTTCTTTAATCATGAAGCCTGATGTAAATCTTTAGGATACATGAAGGTTGTTCATTGACTTTTTCATTTATTAATCTTGTTGGGGACATTTTTAGATGCGTCCTGTGCAGGCGTCATAATGTTACTTCGTTGTTTTCTGCTCTAAAAGTTGTTAATCATCTGTATAAGATCCATTTCTAAAATCAAACATATTCTGCCACCTGCTGACCTGAAGTTATTCATTCACTGAGCTTTTCTTTGCTGGATAACTGCACCTCTCTCCTCTCAGGTATCAAGCAAACATCACTCTCCTGCCTCCAACTGGTCCAGAATGCAGCAGCTAGACTTCTTACTGGTTTTACTAGATGACATCACATCACTGTGTTTGCTTCCCTCCACTGCCTTCTTGTCACTTTGAGAATTTATTTGAAGACTTTATTGACCGCTTTGAAAGATCATATTGGTCTTGTTACAAATTGTACTGCTAAATTGCCGATCCTTTGTGAGACATCTCCCAACCTTAGACCCTCTGGTTGTTCCAAAATCAAGAGTTTAATGCAAAGGAGATTCCTCTCGACTTTTTTTTACACACTGCAAAATCAGTGATGTCTTTAAAACCACTTCTTAAAAGTCACTTTCATAGACTTGCCTTCATGTGATGTCAAATGTTATTCCTTTTTTTTTTTATCTTTTACCTTATTAATCTTATTCTTACAATCTCCTCATTTTTAATACTTTTTTGATCTTTTCTTTGATTTCTAGAATTGTATTGCTTTATTGTTTTAACTGCCTTTTAAGAACTACTTATCTGTACTTTCAATACCGACTAATCGTCCCCCATACCAAAAAAGATCATTTTTTAATACCTATTAGTTAAAGAGTTATAACACGCTCACATTAACACTCTAACATTTGTGAAGGAACATTCACACACACTCAGTGTGTACAACTTCTTGTATAGACGTGTTATTTGTCTGTGTATTCCTTCTGTTTAGTGAGAGTCCATCGACAATCAAAAATATGACCAGCTGACATTCCACTTCTCCTGATCCAAATAAAATATGATTGGTATTTATAACACCCTTTCTATTAGTGATGCTAAAATTAATTAATAAATGCTTTTTTTTCTACAGACTAATGGTGCCTCACTTTTAATTTCAGAACAACTGCATCGTGATCTTGTAAATGTCAATGTGACAATGACTTTCTTGTGTGCTAGTTCTCAAATTCTAAACAATTCTCAGAGCCATGTACGTGTTTAAAGTTCGGAGTTTGCAAAAGACGCGTGTAAAAACAACAACTGGCGTGTTGACACAAACCAGCTGGGCCCCAGATTCTGAGCATCTGGGAGAGATGATTCTTTAGGAATGACCTGCCAGAATAAAACGGTGCTGAATTTTAAAATAAAAGTAGCTTGGAGATAAAACTTTTGATTGATAATACTATCACAAGCGGCCACAATCAGGAGTTTAGAAAAAAAGGAAGAATGCATTTCCCTCCCTGGTACTGAAAATGTCCCAGCTTAGCTGATCTACAGTATCAAGGAGCTTAACAGACCTTCAGAGATGCAAGAGATCTTTCACTTTGTTACGTGCCGTAATGTGTTTGTATGCTTCCCTCCCCAGTATGTATGGTTTAGTTATTAGTTTATATTACTTCTGAACGCCCTAGACAGCTCAGAACGTAACTTGTTGATAAGTTGTGTAAAACCTGCTGTCTATACTGACTAGTGCGAAAAATGTCTGACAGAAAATTCAATGATGCTTTATGTGCCTCCTTGATGGAAAACAATCCAGAGCCATTGAAATATGCTAGATATAGTTGCACACAATTATTCAATTGTATGACATGTTCCAGGCTGCTATACATTGAAATGTGTCCTTTATATTTTGTTTATCACTCACTTCAGTTCCGTCTAATGCATCATATACAGTAGCCAGAGGAGGAACCCTGGAGTGTGTCAGTGAAGTGATAGAGCTTTTAGGGTTATCTCAGAATTGTTTTTCTCCGCTTTGCTGTGACAAATGTTTCATCAAAGAACATCAGCTGTCAAAGCCTCTATTATCAGATTCAACAGCTCAGACCAGTGTACTCTGTATTATCCGGGGGTGGATTTCCTTTATTTCCTTATGGATCAGGAAACCAATCGCTCTGTATTGAGCCACAAAAAATAATGACAGCAGCCTCTCAGCTTGACAAAAATGAACCCTGGCCTTTAAGATGGGCTTGGAAGTGAGAGGAGGAAGAACAGCATGGCTCATTAAAATGATTTGTCCCTCCTACTCTAACAGAACAGTGGCGTTTAAGGATATAAAATGGTTGGGAAAAATAGAAGGAAATTAGCAGGAATGAATGCAAAGATAAAGAACTGAAACAAATTGTGTCCTTGTTTTTTTTTTTGCACAACAAAGTTGTACTGCGCTCCCCTCAGCCATGTCAAAAGTAGTTACTTGTGACAATAGACTCCAGTCCAGATAACATGGCTAGAGACCCTAATTGTATCCCCAAAGCAAAGCATGACCTCCCTAGAATCACGCAAATGCATTTAGTCAGAACACAAGATCCCGGACACATAAATCAATCCAAGCTGAAGACAAATACTTTTTATCCCCCTAATTCGACACTCAGAGTGTTTTAAATAGGTTTCACAACAAAATGTGTACTTTTAACATGAAAGACGCAGTGCAGATAATATAATGTAATATAATATACCATTGCCTGTACCAAACGTCTGTTGGAGAAGCTTCACTCCAACATTACATGGGCAAGGATGAAGTTGAAACCCAGCAATTCCAGGTGCATATCCATCATCAAAGGAAAGCTTGCCGACCAGAGGTTCTACATCAATGAAACACCCAATCCACCTGTATAAGAGTTGCCAGTCAGAGCCTAGGGTAGTGGTACAATACAAGCTTTAAAGACACAATGTGGCCAACTGAGGGAAGATGCTACCAAAGGACTGGTAAGTATTGACAAGAAACCGCTTCCAGATAAGTTGAAACTGTGGTGTCTGCAGTTTGGGTTGCTCGCCCGTCAGATGTGGCCTCTTACTGTGCACATGTTTCCAATCCAATTCCAAAGTTGAGAAGCTGAAGAGGACAGTTAGCGCATACATCAAGAAGTGGCTGGGTCTCCCGCACTGCCTCAGTAACATCAGGCTGTATGAACAAGGTGCTCTGGAACTGCTGGTCTCTAGCCTTACTGAGGAGTACAAGTTCTCTGAAGTGAAGCTGAACATGATCCTGGCAGAGTCTCAAGATGCAGTCATATGAACAGCTCTTCCCAAACTGGCAACTGGGAGGAAATGGACCCCAGCCTAGGCTGTAGTGCAAGCACAATCTGCTCTCAGCCATAGAGACATAGTGGCACAGGTGCAAAAAGGAAGAGGTGGGCTTGGACTCGAGACAAGACAACCTACATGCAGGCAACACCTGCAGAGAGGAGAAAGCAAATAGTTACTGAGGTCCCGCACCAACAAGAGGCAGAGAGATACGCAAAGGCTGTGTCACAAGCCAAACAGGGTCAGTGGACTGCTTGGGAAAACTGGAGACTTGCGGGAAATGGAAGGAAGCCAAATCAACTTCATCAGGAGGGTCACCTACAGTCCGGTTTTCTTCATACACCCAATAATCTTAATGTCGTTTGGAGAAGATCCGGCATGCCCTCTCTGCCAAACCCCAGCAACTCTCAGGCACATTCTCTCCAGCTGCAAAACCTGTCTGTCCCAGAGCCATTACACCTGTAGGCATAACCAAGTCTTAAAGCAATTGGCAATCATTCTCGAAGGAAGGCAAACCACCACCAATGCCCTCCCTCACCTAACATCCAGACCCCCATCCACTAACCCCCTTGTGAGAGCAGTGCAGGGCCCGTTAAAGCAGTTACGGGCCCTGTAACTGGATAGCACCCTCTATCCAGTTGGAGTGGATAGCGCCCTCTTATATGTCACATGGGACTGGAAAATGCAGGTTGATCTTGATCAGCAACTTAAGTTTTCACCTGAGATCTTGAACACCTATCTCAGGCCAGATCTTATTTTGTGGTCAATCTCACAGAAATCCCTGGTCATCGTAGAGCAAACTGTACCATGGGAGGCTGCAGTTAGTGAAGCATATGAACGAAAAAAGACAAAGTACATAGATTTAGCTTTTGAGGCACAACAAAAAGACTGGCGTACAAAGGTAATCCCGGTAGAGGTAAGGTGCCGAGGCCACATCCACAACCAAGCTCCTGAAGGGGGTGGGAGTTGGGGCACAGGCCCTCAGAAAAGCGATCAGATAATGTCAGAGGACCTCATATGACCTGGTCTTCTCTCCACTACTCTGCCAGATAATTCTTGTTCTGTCGAGTCTCCATGCGCTTCATCTTAACTGAGTTATGTAGTCCTGTTAGATATTTGTGTGCTTCCAGGTAATTTTTGTACTTACCTGTGTTCTCTTGTGTCCAGATTAGCTGGTGTGCCTGGATTTCCTTAGATTTCCTCGCCGGTGATTCCAAAGTGACATTGGGGAGGGTTTTCTTACCAGCCAGCTCCCTGCCTTCACTGCCTGGTCATTTTTGTTGAACATTAAACAAATGTTAAAACTTTTTAGTCCTGCGACAGTCTCTGTATTTTGCGGTTCAACAAACTGAAACGACAACACTTGTGACGACGCCTCCACACCTATTGGTGTTCCCGTGCTGCTGGTTGTACTCTGTTGCAGGTTCCAGAAGGCGGGGTTGTAATCAGTGGATGTGCTGCACCATGGACCAGGGTAGTCTTCCGCCACAAAACAAGGGGAACGTGGCGACGCGGCTGTGTGGCACGAGTTTTGCTGTTATATGAATACTCTGGGGCGCATTTTGGAAAGAAATCGTGTTCTATTTTGTATTTTCTTGTTGCAGACGAGAGCCGGTTTGTAACACACTCATGACACTTTTGTCTTTCCATTAACGTCAGATAGCATGACAGGATGGCTTGTTGCTATTAGCTCATTTGAAGAGGTAGATATCTAATTAGTGACCCAAAAAAAAGAGGTCAAGTTTTCAATAACGCAACCAGACCTGTCACAATAGCTCTGCTATCGGGCACATCTGAACAAATTACAGAAATATAATTTCAAAGCAAATAGCATTCATTATCACCATTAAGACATGTTATCATCTGTGTGTGTTGGTAAGAGAGGGGCTGGAAAGCAAATGGAAATTTGATATTATTGCCCAGCAACTCCTGTAGGCCACTTATTATAATAAACATGAAAACCAATCAAGCAGGCCTCAACACATTATGTAAAACAGCAGCCAGTGCTCGGCAAAATCCTGGCAGTCATACTGTGATCTCTGCTCACAGCAGATTTAAGACTTGATTAACTTGTGTCTGTAAAACTCTGAAAAGAAGCTTTTGGGGGAAAAATGCTGGATGAGTGACAAATGTGTCTCCCTTGTCCTTCCTTTGCTCCCTCCTTTTCTCCATCTCTATGATTATAAATGGACTCTCTGTTCTTGTGTTAATGGTAGTGTGCTGCTGGTGACAGAGTCTAATTGGATAGGCAGGGGCAAGGGTTTGTTTTACCACAGACGTACAGAATAATGAGGATGAAAAAACTGGCCCAAAGTCACCTTTGTACCTTGTCTGGAATACATCACACATAACGAAGTGCATCCCAGTATAAAGAGAGTGAGGCTTGCACACTAGAACATGTTTCCGTTTTGGAATGATTTATGTTATGTTTCATTTTTTTAAGGTCTCACTGTCAATGATTTATGACTTTAAACTAGCCAGCGGGATCGCACTAGGCCATTTACAACACAGAGATAAAAGTTTCTGACTCACATTTCACATTAACACATGTACTTACACTATTTGTTGAAATCATATTGTGCATGAATTAAAAAAGGCTCAAACCGCATTGATTTGTTTCCCATGTGAGAGACGTAAATTCAAATAAACGTTCAAACCAGCAGAACATTTCTCCTCCTTGCTCTCTTTCATGTATCTGCCCCTCTTAATCACAGTCTTTTTATCTTGATTTGACTAGAGCACAATAAAATATGTATTTTTAGGGAAGAAAAATGTGTTGCATGGTGACGTATGGTGCCATAAATGATCTGTATACTGTATGTTGGTGTGGCTGCGTGGGTGGGAGGATGACAGGGTGGGAGTAAGGGAACATGGTTTTGATATGTTCTTATCCAGGCTTATCTCAATCCTCTTCACACAATCGTCATTTCTCAGCCAGCAGCATCTTGCCTGTTTTTGCTGATAATTAGCAGTTTGTGCGCTATTTGCTCATGCTCACCAGGGATTTGTGTCATGGCCCCTAATTGGACAAAGAGGAAATGGATGGTACTGTAAATGGCCTGTATTTACACATCATTACTTCAGCAAGAAAAATCTCCTGCAGTGCAAAGCAAACATGGAAACGCCTTTTGATTAGTGAGGCAAAGGGAAAAAGAGGGAGCGAGATAGAGCGAGAAAGGTAGAAAATACAGATATATATATAAGACAGTTTTACAATTTAAAAAAAAGTGGATACTTCATATATTTAGAACATGAATTCATACAAACAGAGTTTATCTGGAGTTAGCAACATAGTAATATCAGAAAATGCAAATGAGTGTTGGCTCCATCTCTTGGATGAAAAGTTGTATAGAGAGTTAGCAGTCAATTGCATATTATGATGTTGCATAATGTACTCAGTTACATAATACCTAGAGGGGTTCTGGCTTTATAGAGGTGCAACATTAACGTGAATGAATGCCATCCCATGACAAATAAAAGAATACCCTTATAAGTTCCAGGAAGTACAAAACCACTTGGAGAGAACGGAGTAAATGAAAAAGAGATGATTATACAGCCTAGATGGAGCCATTTGCATTGTCAAGGCTCAGTTCAAGCTGTAATGGATGGATCAGCGGGTCAGCACATATTAATGGTTTGTTAACTTAGGTCTCTTAAGTGGGTACTGATTGCCGAAAATCAAATCAGCCACATTAACCTTATAGTGTTGGCAACAAAAGGAAGAGCATACTTTTATTTTGGTTTGTGTAATTTTAAATTTAACATCTGCGTTAGAATGACCATTTATGTTAATCAGTGTGTATGTGTGTTGCTGTGGCATGTAAGTGTCCTTTTGCTGAGATTAATGTGTCAGGTTAACTTCAAGTCCAGTGAATTGAACCGTCAGGCCAGCTGGGTCCAACAGGACAGGGCCATTAACTACATAATCAGCCAATCAGAAAAGCCCCCCAATCACATAAATACACACTTTCAGCAGAGCAACGGTGATGCAGCAGGTGTTGTATAAAACATTTTTATCCCCTGCCTCTGTCCTTTTCACTCATTTTGCAATAGCTCTCACTTTACATAACCTTGCTTTACATGTACGGTCAGTAAATCCATAACCATGTGATGATCACACATGCAGGAGAGCTAAATGTCAGTGGAATTAGCTGTTAGTCAGTCAGCTGGCCTGTACAGCCATTCCCCTCTGAATGTTCAAATACATACACGCTGTCATCTATATAAAGATTTATCTTCATATCTTTTACTGACTACAGATTCCTTTTTAAGATTAAGCATTTTATTTTTTATCTAAGCCCACAGTAATACTTTTTTCACCCATTCTTCAAATCCAGCAAAAATACAATAATCGCTTCTGAGATGTGCAATGTAGCCCAAAAGTCCCAAAAGAAAGTCTGCTGTTTTCAATCATTTGAAAGAAAAGCTCAAAACTGGGACTGGTTGATAATATTCTCTAGTACTAACGGTTTAAAAATTAAGACAGTCGATCCAATATATCTGTTGAGATGGATCTGAAGGTGGCATATATTGATTTCAGATTGGCCTTTAAATGCAGTAAATCTTACGACCATGCATAATGATGTTGAAATGATCAAATCTTCATCTGATCGTTGCCCATCGCCGTGTGGTACAGAGAGGCTTTTATGCATTCAAAAAACATCAGTCAAGTATTTTAACGTACAGTATGTAGAACCCGCTGCTACGGGGCTCTCAATCAAAACAACAACAAAAGATGACATCAATGCTCACCGGGTATCATGGGAGGGATTCTCTCTGCTCTGAAAATTACAGATTTCTCTGGCTTTGATAACAGTTGGAAATATTTGAGGTAATGTATGTACTAAACTAAATTCTACATACTGTACCTTTAAGACAAAACAATTTCTCCAGCAATTTCACGAGAAGCAACGAGTGATCCAAGGATCTCTTTAAAGTCGACAATGAAGGACAACAAAACAGAAGATACCAATTGGGAGATTCATAAATGAAGTGCTGCTCATCTTTACGCGGACAATTAAATGATCATCACTGTAATTCTCTACCTCTGATTTTACAATTGTGCTATAATAGTGAGATAAACACAATTTGTCTTTCAGGTGTGCTGAACCTCAGAGACACACAGTAACGACGACACAGGCATGCTAATCTGCGACAGATGGGCCGACAACAAGACAAAAAGAACTCGCTTACAACTTCTACAACAGAATGTCAGCCTGAGAATGAATATGTCAACATCTTATGAATATTTGTGTATGCTGTGACATTTCCCCTGATAGTGTTTCAAATTATATTACAGGTAAAACAGTTCTTTTTATTTTTAGTTACTACATTTTGAAAGAAAATGTCAATGTAGAAACAAAGATTCAGGTTGCTCCTTCTATTACCTGTTCAAATGACATTTTTCATCACACACTTTTGTTGCGGATAGAGAATCTCATCTCATCTAAATGTAATTTCCACAGGGACTTTTAAGACTCTGCATTCACACCCTTGCTGCACAAACTGTGCACAAGAGACTCTACTACTCCCCCCCGCCCTCTCCCTCTATCTGTTTCTCGCCCTCACACCGTGCACAATATCTAATTTCAAATGGAAGAAGAATGATTCGAAAGGCTTTTATGTTGATTTTTCACGCCTGTGTCAACTTGAAATGACATCACATAGTCCGATGGCTTTTACCCCGACGCACGAGGAAATGGCTTCACAAACTCATCATCCATCTCATCAATGTCTATAAACCAAAGTCACACTTGCTAACACCTACCGTTATCCAACACAAAGGGTAGAGCAAACACGGAAGGTACTGCACATTCACACAGGAACAAACGATGAATGGGCCAAGAAGAGCGACCTTAAACACAAGCTACATGTTTGAGTGGGATCCGAATACACATAGGGTAAGTGCAGAGTTGTCATTGTAATTTACATGTCACTAAACAAGCCTTGTAATAAATGTAGTGGCACTAATGAGTGCGTGCATTTTGAAAGCATACTCGTCGGCATCCTTCATGCCGCCGGGGGGTGAGTACAGCTGAGGTGCACATGTATTATCATTTCTATGGGTGTGTTTTCATGCATGTGAGTGTGCAAACTGTCAAATACCTTTACTGTGGAGACATTCAGAAGGGCTGACAGTTTGCTTGAAATAGATATATATTGCAATTTCACATCCAAATCCTTGTCTGTATCTTTATCCTTGTCTGTGTCTCATGTCCGAACTGCCAACACAGACAATGTTATGGACTCTGATGTGATCTGGACTCAACTTTTGATTCCTTTTGGCTGAGTCGGAGGCATACAAGTGCTTGTGTTTGTTTTTTTTGCGTGTCCTGTCTGACTCCCGATCTGCACGCAGATCTGTCCCTAAATCCAGAGATGAAGGGACTGTGGTGCTGGCAGCCGACCTCTGAGCTGATAGGACGGGGTTAGGGGTTCATTCCAGGCGGATAGGCAAGAGCCAAAAGTGCATTGTGGGGACATGTTTCTTTTTTCTCCAAAGTCTGGACAACCCCGATAAGGCCAAAAAAAAGCAGTTGGCAAAGGATCAGTACAAATGAAACCTCTGTTCTTCCCTCTCTTGCAGTCTCTCTCTTTCACGCCCTCATTCATTAGTTTTCTCTCCCTATTTCTGACATGTCTCCCTCTCTCTACCTATCCGTTGCCCTCTCCAGCTCTCTAAATAATCACTCTGTTTCTGTTCAGTTCCTTTTTTTTTTTTTTACTCTGTCCTGACTTACTGTCTCATTCTCTAAGCAACTCATTACTGCCTTCAGTCTTTGGCCTCCTTTTATTTCTCTTCAAGTTAAAATAGATTTTTTTTTTTTTTTTTTTTTATCTTCCTGTTGAAACACTTCATCACCTCCCAGCTTCCAACTCTTCCCTTCCTCTCTGGCTGTCAGCCTGTCAGCCCATAGACATGTTCCTGCACGACAAACATTGAGGAGTCGGGACATGCGAGGGAAGCTGGAGGACTTGGAGGTGGTGGCAGCTGAACACGATGGAGGGTAAGAACTGAGGGCGGATAATAATGGTCATTTGTTTTAATATAGATTTGGGGTATTTTAAGACACATTCTAATACTTTTCTTGCTGTATGATTTCAAATTGAATAATCATCCAGAGTCTTGGTGGATGTTTATCATAAGCTTGTTCTTTATTTTTTCCAATTACCACACACTGATGTCAGAGGTTGCTATGTACCTGTAACTAATTCATTCGCATTCATATGCTGCCGACGAAGCAGCAAGAGCAATTTGGGGTTAAGTGTCTTGCCCAAGTGCACATCAGACATGTTGCTGGGGATCGAACCTTGGACAGACGGAGAGACGACGACGACTCTACCAACATATATTTTGCACGATCTAACACCTGATTTGCCATGACTATCTTCAACATCACTTTAAGACTACATACAGTATTAGCAATGACTTTCAGCTTAGGTTGTCTTCTCCATTGACTGACATGTTTACACAGCATTTATGTCAATAAGACATATTATCTCTTGAATATAGAATGAAGGCTTCTCTTTTCACAAACGCTTTACATAATCTTCTCTGCCCCTTTATTAATCTGTTGCAAATCTTGTAGTCACATTTTTACCAATTAGTCTGAGGATGATGGTTAAGAATCGAACATCCGATCAGCAAAATGTTCACAAGCTGCAATGAATGCATGCCTTATGTAAACAACATATTTTGTAGTTGGCTGTGATTTAGGCAGAGTGAGTCAGTCTTATACATGACTTATTATTGCACCTGTTCATATGGCTGATTAATATGTGAATATTTTTGAGCAGCCCTATAGCACAGAACATCTTGCTCTTATAGAGGGTTCTTCCTCCTGCCTTCTGCAACATGACAGCCTAAACATTGGGGATAGTCGGATTGTGGGTCAGATGGAGGTGAGTTGTCAAGAATTTAGCTTACAGCATGCGCCCATGAACACACTGAATTTTCACTTCTAATTTGTATAAATCAAAGTTCTACTGTAAATAATGACCAAGCAGTTTCCCACCTCTAGTAGTAGTAAAAATACATAAGAGTAAAGAAGGTCATTTAAATTTAAAGGAAAATGATGTCGATGTCGATTCATGTCGAGTGTGTGCACCTGATTAAAAATGCAGGCTTAAAAAAAACAAGACATAATAGGCCTCTTTCTGCTTCTACTCAATGTGTTCACTGCAATAAAGTGTTGTTGAACAAATCTGATAAGGTTTCAACACCAAAGGAATGGTTTGATATCCATAGTTTGAAAGATCTGTGCTTACGTTAAAATCATACCAGTTAATTAATCATGTTTTATTCCAGGTTTGTGTGTGTTAATAAAATTGTCTGACTTTTCAGTACATCAAGGTGTTTGTGTGAAGAGGGCTTGCTGGAGAGATTGCACATTCAAACATGTCTTTGATGTGGCCTTTCAAAGTGAATCACTCACTAATTCTAACATAGGTTTAGTTTAAAGCTCTGAACAGTTAATCACTCACCCACTTTATATAGGTTCAATGAGCCTTAATAGTTAATCACCTAAATGGTTTGTTGCTTAAAAGGAATTAGTTACTAGACTAAATGTCAGGTTGTGATAAGAAACAGGTAGGAAGTGTCTTCCCCTACAGATTGGAGAAAGGATTCGGGAGATTGATGCACCAATGAGAGAAGGGGAACCAAACATCAGGAGACACATAATTTGGAAAGCTGCCCAATCGGAGGAAGGAAACCGCACATTCTTGAATGCATTATTTGGTTAGATATTCTCTGTCTAATGTATAAAAGGGTTCAGGGAAAGATAGTCGGGGCTCAGACTTCGCGAACTGACCAGGTATCTGTCTGTTGTCAGGGACACGTAGTGTTGAACCCAGAGACTCTGTAACTTCTATTCTTGATTCATCGGGTTAATAAACTCTGTTAACCTGAAAGAGACGCCTCCAGTCATTCCTCTCATCCCATCAAAAGAATGCGCAGAGAGATTCAAGGTCATTATTTAAAGGAGTCAGATTTCTATTTACAACATTTAGGAAAAGGATTAAACAGTCAACTTTAAATCGAACAGTACCCTCTGCCATCTAAAAAGCTTGAACTATCAAAAATTATCTCAAGTTACCAGAGTTAGCTATTATTAACAATGTCACTCAGCATATACAGTATGTGTTTTAGCCTCCACTCATTCAAGAACTGTGCAGTCAGACCGAATCTGTATAATCCTCCTTCCTTAGCAGAGTCTGATTGCACATTAACATGAATCCTGACCACATGTTCCCCGCTTTTAGGATGTGTTGCGACGACACATCTTGCGGTGAGGGGCTAAGCGTAATTAAACCAGGGACTGACTCTACTCGTGCTCCGTTTCACCGCCACCATTTGACTGCCACTTTAATTGCTTTTCTTCCCCCTATTCCCACCTCACGGAGCTGCCCCATTCTATCAATCTATGCAATTCCACTGGGAAAATGGCTCAATACAAACATGCAAATATCGCAGCGACAGAGAGATAGTGTGTCTGTGTGTGTGTGTGTGTGTGTGTGTGTGTGTGTGTGTGTGTGTGTGTGTGTGTGTGTGTGTGTGTGTGTGTGTGTGTGCGCACAGGAATCTCAACTCAACAAACACTATCACACGTATTTCTCAGGAGGTGTGTGCACTCTGCATGAGCTGGTGTCTGCACATGACATGACTCATACATGTCTTTCTGTTCACCTGTGGTGCAGAGCTGGGGAAGCGAGTAAGCTTTCCCCAAATAGCCTCTCTCATTGCCAACCTCTCTGTGGTCTATTCTTTCTTTGTCTACCTCCCCTGGCAGCAGCGACAGTGAAGCACCTGACCCGTTTTGCAGGAAGCGCACTCGTATGCAATGCCCTTCTCGGGAGAAAGCTGCATCTTCAGAGCTCGTGAAACTGAGTATGCGATGTAAACCAACAGGGTCATGGGTTCAAAGGTTGACATCGAGTCAATTCTGAAAACATACAATATAGATAAGCTCTCACGGGGTAAATGAGTAGCCCAAGATAAAAGCATACATGGATATCACAAGGGAGGGCGAGAAATAGGCCAACACAGTGTGTTAGTGGCTTTCAGCATTCCTCAATATGTGTGACTGCTGAACCAAACCTGAACTCTCCTGAACAACAGCTTATACATTTGTGTTGTTTTTTTGTGTACCCCAGCTCCAATAAACCATGCAATGTTGGCCTGTCCTCCTGACCCCGTGACTTTGAACTGAAATAGTGCCGTCAAAACGCATTTATGAATGGTGGCGATCCTTTGAAAGTGACACGGGTGACAAAGGCACATCAAAGACGGCGAATTAAAAGTACTGAAATAAAGCACCACGTCCATGCAACTTGTATACAGATCATTTGAGCATTGTTGTACACCACCTGGGTTCCCGAAGCAATTTGTCAAGCAAGAAAGAAGCATCACATTTGATCACGTTTCACAAAACAGCTCCCAGCTCAGCTTGAAGTCAGTGTCTCATTAAAGGCAACAGTTCGACATTATACACGCCTACCCATGCAGCACAATGCGTCAGAGCAACTGGATATTCAAACAATAATATGGTACAATAAATGCACTCGCTCGATAAAAGAAGGGGGGGGGGGGGGGGGGGGGGGGGGTTCCGCCGTACCTGCAGACGTGGCCAGTCTCCCAGGTACAGGCCAGGCTATTGAAGACCGGGCCATTGATGTCTTACTCTCGCTCTGGCATCTTCTCGGGGATTCATCCTCACACTATTCTTGAAATTATTTTATTGACTGTTAATCTGTTGGATTTTTAAACCGTTAACTTTTGGTGCAACCGAACGTTTCCAGGTTTTTTATCAGGCCTTTAGAGACGGCACCATAAAATACACACCATCTTGAAATCTTAAGAAAATTGAAAAATTTGAGGTCTTCACAGCAATTTCTGATCAAAACAACCCTGAGGTGCAACAGCTCGTAGACTTTGTTTACACCAACATTCCTCCATGGTGAGAGGAGGACAAGTGGAAAGCCTTATGTGCAGGTGTGAACACACGTCCTGAGGACACAGAGCCGATGACTCAGGTCACATCAGGAGGTAGTCTGGGACACGTTTGTCCATCTTGGTTTGGGAGTGTGTACAGTACATTTGTCATTTTACATAAATGTCTAAACCACGGCAACAATCATGGGTAGTAATAAACCGACCACCTTTCATACCGAAATGATTTAATAATTCTCTGCTCAGTTTCGTGAAAATTGTATTTTTCTTAATATATTTCTCATGCCATTTCAAGCATGTGAATTCCTGCTTTATAGTGAATTGTGTGCATAAATACATATTTATCATGTCTGCTTCTATTTGATTGTGTAAAATGAATTGAATTTAAAAAAGAGATGAAAAGAGAGGAGGGAGAGACGGCATCCAATGATCTGTCTGTCATGCTCCATTCCTGACTCCATAAGAAATATGAATGGTGCTTTGATTCCATTTCTCCCTCTCTGAATGTTCTTCCACTATGTCTTGTGGAAATACACTTTTTTCACTTTTAATCTCATTCCAACAAGTGAAGCACTGTGTTTATGGGCACATGCTGTAAGCTAAATACAATACACTCAAAGCCCATGATAATAGTGGTAGAAAGGTGATTGATTGTTGGTAGCAAACGAGCTGGTCTGAGTATTTCAGTAACAGAAAATCTTTTCAGATTTTCACACACAACCATCTCAAGGATTTACAATGAATGGTTCAAAAAGTAGAAAATATCCAGTGAGCGTCGGTGCTCTTGGTGAAAATGCCTTGTTGATGCCAGAAGTCAAAGGAGAATGGCCAGACTAGTTTTAGCTTATAGAAAGGCAACAGTAACTCAAATAGCCAGTCGTTTCAACTGAGGTGTGCAGACAAGCGTCTCTGAACATGTTGAACACTGAAGCAGATGGGCTACAGCAGGCCTACTCAACTGGTGGCCCCAGGGGCCAACTCCAGCCTGCAGATGACATCCGACTGGCCCTGCAAATCAGTTTTATTTAAAATGAGAAAATAAATCAATTATAAATGGGGGGGTTGATGAATGACTGTCATTGTTGACACAGTAAAGTGTTAAAAACAGCAGAATGCTCCCATTTAATTGAACATCTTTGGTCCCATGCTCGCAGCCGATCACAAGCTTGTGATGTTTATGGAAAAAACGGCTTTCAAACACTGTACTGCTGTGGTAGGCTTGCTTACCTGGCCCCCAGTATCTTAGCTTTCTGTAAATGTGGCCCCCTGAACAATATAGTTGAATAGTCCTGGGCTACAGAATTAGAAGACCACATCGGGTGCCACTCCTGTCAGCAAGGAAGTGGAAACTAAGCCTACTATTTGCACAGCCTCACCAAAACTGGACAATCAAAGACTGGAAAAACGCAGTCTGGTCTGGTGAGTATCATATTCTGCTGGGACATTCGGATGGTAGGGTCATAATTTCCTGTAAACAACATGAAAGCGTGGGTCCATCGTTCCATGTTTCAATGAATCAGACTGGTGGGGGTGGAGTAATGGTGTGCAGGGTATTTTCTTGGCACACTTTGGGTACCAACTGAGCGTTGTTTAAACGCCACAGTCACAGTACCTGAGTATTGTTGCTGACCATGTCCGTCCCTTGATGACCACAGTGGAACCATCTTCTCTGGCTACTTCCAGCAGGATAACGCACCATGTCACAAAGCTCATCGCCTCTCAAACTGGTTTCTTGAACATGACAGAGAGTTCGCTGTTCTCAAATGGCCTCCACAGTCACCAGATCTCAATCCAATAGAGCACCTTTGTAATGTGATGGAAAGGGAGATACATCTCACTGATGTGCAGCCGACAAATCTGCAGCAACTGTGAGGTGCTATCATGTCAAAATGGACCACATTTTCTCCAGAAATGTTTCCAGCACTGTATTGAAAGTATGCCATGAGGAATTAAGGCAGTTGTGGAGGCAAAAGGGGGGCCAACCCACTATATCTGTCTTTTGTTTGTTTTTATGTTTGGTTTTAACCTAATGTATTGTTTTTATCCACTGTAAGGCGACCTTGGGTGGCTTGAAAGGCGCCATTAAATAAAATATATTATTATTATTATTATTATTATAGGAAGGTTTACCTAGAAAGGTGGCCAATGAGTGTATGTCTGGACTGCAGCCTGCTTCTCTGAATGGTGCCTTCACTTTCTACCATCCATCTGCACTAACTGGTGACAACTGCCTCATACTCCAAAAACCTGAAATCTTCCTTAGACTTTACAGTTAGTCAGTAGTGCTCATAGGGTTTGTCGTCAGCTGAATTTAAATCTTTAAAAAAAGCATAAAGTAAACTGACCAAGAACAATGTTTAAACAAAAACAACACTTTTTATGCTAAGCTTTAAAACAGAATAACATTTAAATAATGAGTAGATGATTTCTTCATATTTGTAATTTCACACCCTAGTGACCTCGTGAGCCTTGTAGGGCACTAAGCAGCGGCCTTTATGCCTTTTGCCTATTAAACAACTGGCACTGTGATGTAAATAAGACCCAAGGACGAGCAGAATGTTTCATTGCTAACTCAATCTGTTGTAAGTCACAGTGGTCAGTACTTTGCACTGATTAGCATATTAATGACCCAGCCACTGAAACAGAATCAACCTTTAAAGTCAAATGTAATAAACCAATGTCACAATTGAAGGAGCCATTTCTAAATGGAAACCTTTTTTTAACACAATTGTTCAAACCCAAGATTGAACCTGTTAAGATTTTTTTTTTAAATGAGGAGCGGAGAAAGACAATCCTATTCATGTTTTCAGCTGATGATCCCCAGCTCCATATTCCTTTATGGCTCTCATTCAGGAGGAAGGCAATGTGCAGCTGTACCTAACCCTTATGCAGTGACAGAGATGAAGTTTCATTACATAAGGTTGCTGGCAGGACTGGAGGTGGTGCTCAGTGCCACAGTACCTGCCAACAATCCCACGGTGCGTCAGGCACACATTCATCATCTCACTCACTTCCTGAATCCTTTTCTCTCTCCCTCTTTCAGCCTGTTCATTGAATCACTTCTCCTCATATAGTTCTCTTCTCTCTATTGACCCTATTATAGTTTCCTGGCATTTTCTTCCACTTTCTATTTTTGGCCTACCCCTCCTTATTGCTGGGATTCTACTTTCCTCCTGCCTTTTGGGATGAGACTGAAATGCCGGCAGAGGGAGCAGCGCTGTCTAAGTCTCTGGTTGTTCTCATCGAGTGTATAATCCTCTTGATGTCGTGCCACTGTTGTTGGATTCACTGGAGGAAGGCACAGTGTTAGACCATCACACTGTATGTAAGAGCTGCACAAAGTATCAAAGACCAGAAAGAAGAAGCATTTAGGAATCTCGACAAATGTCACAGCTATAACTGGAACAGCTACACAGACTAACAGACAGGTATATCAAATCACATGTGGGCTACACACAAGTGTTTACTGATTCTCCTTTTATTTCATTCACTGAATGTTTAGAGACACCGATGAATGCACCATAGCTCTACTGTAGAAATGGATATTGTAAAGATGAAACGAGTTGAGGTAAAGCCTGCATAACTATTGCAGAATTGTTCCAAAGAATTCTCCTCAGGGGTATAACATCAGTGCTACCTCAGTGCAGTGCTAATATAACTGCATAAGTAAACATTATACAATAAATATGGGAAGAACAGAACACTTGGATTTGGGTGCAAAGTCTGTGCAAGGCACTAGTATGTGTGAAAATTATTTAAGAGAGTATTGGAGGGATAATTTTAGACTGGCTGGTGCAAAAAAAAATTGCACATTGCAAGCCAAAGTGGAGCAGTGCTATAATAACCTCTTAGATGTGAAATGACATTCATCCCTTCAGGGTGGCGGCTGTAACCACACATCTAAGACAGAAGTGTGACTGGTCTATAAGTGATAGGATATTGACAGTGTTAGGACTGGTTTGGCTGTGTTTATATGGCCACAGATCAAATATATTGGACAGGAGGAGAAAAGGACAGATGACAGGGAGAGGAAAAAGAGGGAGGCGAAAAGTTGGAGAGAAGAAGGAAGGGGGGGGGGGGGGGGCAGAACTGGGAGAGCGTGAGAAGGACTGAGAGATGGATGTGGGGTACAAAAATAGCTCTGTGTGGCCATGCTGTTCACTTTCATTTTCCATGTCCCAATATCCAATTTACAGCCCCCCACACACTCCACACCCTCCTGCTTGATACACACACATGTAGGCACACATTCACACATCACTCTGTAATGAGACCTCACACACACAGTGTTGTCCCAAATTAGACTCATATAAAAGCTCACACGTGCACACACCTTAATTACCTTCATGATCAAATTGGTCTATTCTCACACTCTTTTAGACCTCCACACTTTGTCACTCCTGCTCCCACTACTGTATGTTTATATACATTTTTCAGTAGACAGTTAAGTTGTGGCTCAATATGCAAAAATTGGGAGGAAATTCATTGTAAAACACTGGCGGACAAATGTGTGCGCATGTTCATGCACATACACTCACTGCAGCTGGTAGGACTCCCAGGGGCGCTGTCCTGTAGGTGTGCCATGAGATTTAGTGCTGTCAACCCATTTAAAGGAGACTGAAGACATAGTGATAGATTGTAGGAGGATGGGAAGAGACAATAGAAAAAAAAAAAAAACTCTCTGCGGTGAAGAGAAGGAAAAGAGGACTGGGTGACAAAAATGGGAGAGAGGATCATTTTCACATGTGCTCGAAATTCCTTTGAGGCAGCTTGTGCCACACAGCGATCCACACTCTTCTCCTTCAGATATGAAAGTGGTGGCATACTGTAATGTTGCAGCTGATCTTCAAAGACCTGTGGTGCTCTTGATGAATCACATGCAGTTATCTCAACAGTATGTGTGTGCATATGACTGTGTGTATTATTTCCCATAAGATGAAAAATGTATTTCCTCCACTCTGTGTCCACACTCCTAATCCAATTCCACTATTCAGCTCGATGCACTTCTACTAAATATATCATTACAACCTTCAGTCAGAGAGAAAGCAGGCCAATGGCATACACAATATGCAACATTCTCTCTCTCTCTCTCTCTCTGGATTACCTGTGTAAGATGCCTGCAGCCATGTGTGCTCGTGCTTGTTCTAAGAATAATCGTCTGTATGCAAATGATGAGAGTGAGTTACGTGTGTGCATGATGTTGGCAGCGCGTGACTTGAGATTTTCAGGTAGTCGTACAGTACAGTGTGCAAGAAAGAGAATGATTTTTTTTTTTCTACAAGACAACTGAGGGAAGTACAAATGCCAAAGCATGATTTAAGAAGCCACGAATCACTGCTAACGACCCGAGTGGGATCACAGAGACTGAAACAGAACACACTGTGAGAAGTGCAGAGCAGTGCTGAAAAAAGGAGCCCACAACAGAGGGAACGAGACAGAGAGAGAGAGAGAGAGAGAGAGATGGAGGACTTTACAGACGAAGTGGGAAGTGATGGAGGAAAACTTGAACTAAGTCTTTCCTGTGTAGAGACAGAACATCAACAGTCAAGTCCGACATCCCTCTGAGCACACTTCATAAGAAAGAATAGGGCTGAGTGGAACAATGCTCCCATTCTGCTTGAGCTCACTTTTGTTGGGTTGAAGGCTTGGAATCTTTGGTTTAAAACATATTGATATTGATTGCTGATAACAAATGTGTTAAAGGCCTTTATTAAATACTTGTACATAAAAACAGAGGCGATTATTAGGGTATTGACGAAAGTGTAAGAGTGAACGTGTGCTTGCGTGCGTGCGTGTGAGTTAGTGAGTGTGTGTCCATCTATCACTTCCGCTCAATGCGATCAGCAGAAATGCTTATGTAAAGTGATATGAGGTTAAAAAAAGAAAAAAAAGGAGTCTAAAGATGAGGGTCAGCGACAGCTACAAAAGAAGACTACAATCTTGCTGAGTTTGGACTACAAAAAAACGTTGACATGTTGAAGCGAATAGCTGGAATCTTACAAGGACTTACGTGATGGGCGGGGGGGGAGTTGCTTGCAGCCAATTATTTCAGGTTAACATCCAACCAGCGGAGACATTGTGCCACACTAAGCTAAACTCAGGGAGGGAAACATTTAGAGCGAGACAGATAGAGGCAAAGATGGAGAAAGTGACGAAACGTGATATTACATAAGGCAGGACAGGCGGAGAGACAGAGTGTTCAGTTCCAATGCACTCTCAGATCAAAGCACTTTGTTAAAAGACTCTTCCTGTCACAAAGAATATGACTCTCTTTCAACACTGTTCATGTTGAAAGAAACAAAAGAAACGTGTATTCACTCCTTATCATTTGGCTGTAACACTACACCACCAGCCCACCAACACAACTCACAAAGTGCTCGATATGCTACCATTTTATGGAGATCATTAGCAACCAAACATAAAGTACGCCCTGCATCTTTTCCCAACAAAGCCTGATATTACTTTTTTTTTTTTTTTTAGCAATCGGTTTAAATCGATTAAAAACCTTAACAATGATAAATGCACAGTCTGCAAACCTGTGAGGCAGAAACACACTGTGTGTACTGTGCAGGCAACCATTAAATGAAGGAATACAAGCTAATAGAAAACACTCGGGTGTTTTATTTCATGCTTGAAAATGAGGACAGCCAAGCTGCTGTAACTGTTAATTCCACTGATGCAACTTCAGGCCCATCCAAACTACAAACAATAATAATTCAAAAATATGCAGAAAAGTGAAAATAATTCTATTTAACTGTATCTGTCTGTTGTATTTCATCTATGAAGACTCCTTGATTTGAGAGACCAGGAAGGTAGTGTTAGAAAAATAAGAATCAGATGAGATCAGTGGGCCGATAAACTGCAGTCAACAAGAAGCTTGTCTTAGTTTTTATTCTAGGTTGCAAAGGGATGGAAAGTCTCACATCACATTTTTAAAATAAATATTACCCCATAATACCATCAAAGCTTACTTCCCTTGTAGTACACAGGCTAAAATGTGTAGCTTTAATAATCTTGAGCTCTGAGCTCAAAGTTTGTTCCAGGGTTCTAGATGAGACTGTGCATGTTATAGAGTAGTGGAATAGCATATTCAAGAGTACTTGCATGAAATATAGTTGTTTTAATCAAAACTATGCTAACATAAAATTTCTCCAACTACATCTAAGTAGTTAAACTGAAGGTTGGCTGTTAACAGGGAAGTTAACAGCCAACCTTCAGTTTTGTTTATGACCATAAATTCCTGTTAATTCCCATGGAAAGTTTCCAACTCTGAAAATTCTCTCTGAATTTTGCAACCCTAGTTTTGATTCTAGGTTAGAATCTGGAGAAGTTATGACTCATGACTCAGCCTTTTCACACACGCACAGACAACATAATTACCAAGGCTGTATCAATTATTCACACACTGACACGCTCAAACACCAACAGACGGGCATGCCCAATCCTCCATCCCCCTGAGTTTGTCAGAGATTTCAACAGTTGACGCTACAT
>NC_136691.1:38996763-39454263 GCF_947650265.1 Symphodus melops | reverse complement strand
AAAAAAAAACTGTACTGTAAAATCAAACTGTTCAGGTAAACTGTAAATCCAACAGCCCTCGAGGACAACTGCACACTGGCAAATATTACATGCACACACATCTTTAAACCCTGTGGGCTGCAGCTCTCTTATGGATCAGTCATCAGAGTCTATTTCACATGAATGCTGGGAGTCTTTCGGTCCCCCCGCTGTGAAAATGATGTCTTCAGATGATCAATATTTGAGCGCGCCTTCATGTCGCACGCACACGCATGAGCTTTCACTTGTTATGTGGTCAGCTTAAGGCTAATGGAAATGGGTAAAGAAGATGAAGCAACTGATAATAGCTTTTTGATTGACCGCGTGCAACAAAAGAAGCTCTGCTGGGAGCAGTTACTGCAGGTGGTTGTGTCTGTTCATTTGTTTACATAAACAGTAACAATGTCAACTTTATACCAAACATAAATGCTTACATCGTAGCTTTGTAGCTGTTTATGCCACTGTGAGCAGGGCGCAGAGTTTAAATCGTATGCTCACAGGTGCTTGCAGAGTATAAGCTACAATGTGCCCGTGGCACTGCATTATAAATGCACATACTGATAGAAAAGCACGTGCACAGACACAAGCACACACCTACGCACACACAATCTGTTGGACATATTCTCCTGCGCAAGGAAGACAGGAAACCTTCTCTGACAGCCTATAAATTGCACTCGCACTGGCACACACACACACACACACACACACACAAGTAAGAGGACGGCGGCAGCAGCAGGCAGGTACTAAGTTAAAGAGACATGGGAGAAAAGTGCTGCTTGTGCAGAATTTTCCAATAATAATGACAGGCCTATTAGGATAATTTCACACTGACAGCCTGATGTCTCCCTGGGAAAATGTGCACGGCAAGAGCAGGACCCATAATCCTCTGCAGGCTACATCTAGGGTGCTAAAACAGGCGAGGCTGTGACGACCGACAACAACCCTGCAGGAATTTAATGACGGAATGGAAAAAAATTGTTTTACGCTCTAAAGAACAGATCAATGAAATGAAGGTTAATGTTATTATTATCACATGTATCAATTTGATGACATTAAACCGCTGATTTTAAAGGGTTTCCTGAGGCAGAGGCTCAGAGAGGGAATATGTTTTAGAGACGTTTTCCGTTGACAGCTTCAGGCTCTTAATTAAAAGAAAGTGTGTTTTTGGTTCGTTAGGAGCCCACGGAGGTCATAACTTATTTAGTATAAAGGCACTAGATCTAAAAAGTCTCACTCGATGATATCATATTTTAAAGATGCTCACAGTACTTAGAGAGGGAAAACACTTAAGAAATCTAAAAATGGATTTCATTAGCTTATGGCTACGATGTGAGTAGTCATGTATACACAGTATGCCTGGCCTTTGTGTTGTTAAGTCTGCAGTACACCGCTGCTTGGCAACATGGATGCCGAAAGATCCCCTCGGGAGCGCTTCATGTAAAGCAGAAAATGTAAAGACGAAAAGCAGGAAAAAAAAAAAACTGATGAGGCTGCGTCCACATTTTCCTCAGATTAAAAAAAAAAAAAATCCTGCACGGAAAATGAACTTTGTTTAAAAAAGCGGCCGCTAAATTAAATTCCTTGGCTGTGAATATTCCTGTAAAAACTACAGTGAACAGCCAACAGGTGAACTCACAAAACACATGATCGTGTTTTTAAGCATACAAATGCACAGAGGAACACACACACACACACACACACACACACACACACACAGCATTGAATCATGGGCAATAATGATATTCATCTAACAAGGCTTTACAAATATAAGTGCACTCAGGTGGTGTCGTTTCACATCAGAGCAACACTTTGATTAAGGCCGATCAAAGGGGAGTGAAGAACAGGCATTCAGGACCTCCAACAATAGTACTACTTACAGAGAGCCTGTAACTGGCTTATAAAGCACATGGATGAATAAAGATGAGGTTGAAGAATACATATGACAGTAAACAAGTAGTACAGAGGCCCCGTGGATTCACAGAGGCTGTAAAACACACAAACACAAATCCAATCCAGCGCTCTGATCAACTTGAATGCTGTGATGTTAGACATGATACACCTCTGCTCAGGTGACATGTGGTCTGCCTACTCAACCTGGCTAACTTGGATAAAGTGAGGACCAATGGGAGGCTGCACTTTAAGGTGACTGTACAAGTCATTTACAAATGTCTAGTGAGATTCAACTTTGCCATCCGTTTCTATCCTGAACCTCAATCCTCTCAGTCATCTCCAACATTCTGGCTCATCCCTTCCTTCTTGATTCCTCTCGTCTCTGTTATTCTTCCTCTTTCATCCAGCGTCTACCTGTGCTTTTCGCTTCGCTCGTTTCTCACGCGGGGTCTCTCCACTTTCCTGGTTTATTCAGCCTCTTGCTTTCTTCCCACCCTGGACCTCCTGTAATCCACTCTCACCTTGTGATTTCTCTCTTTTCGTGTTTCTTCCTTTTATTTTCCCTAAATCTTTCATAAATCCTTGACTTTTTCTCTTTCCACGCAATGTCCTTGTGACAGCGTCTTCTATTTCTCGTTCTCACTCTGTGTGCTTTCTCTCTGACATCATGCCCCTGCTCCATTTTTGTCTTCCCCCTCTTTGCGCATCCCCCCGACTTCAAGAGCTTTATGTTCCCCTCCAAGCGTTCTGCTGGCAGTTTTGCCACACTTCTCTTCATCTGTGACAACATCCTCTCCTTCCTCACGTCTTTATTTCTGCCTCGCATCCACTGGATTTTGCACTCAGTACACTTGAAGCAACCCACTGATATGGAACAGCAGCATTTTCAGAATTCATTTGAAGCACAATTCACACATTTTTCATCTCTACCTTTCTTTAGAAAGTAGCAGGAGAGCAAAAGGGCTGCCTGACAAGAGTTTACTACACATCTCGGGGGGAAACCTTTTTTTTTTTTTTTGCTCATTCCCAATCTCCCTCCCCACAAGTTCCTTTACCTTTAGCAGGCGTACAGATGGCAAGAAGGCTGCATGGCACAGTTTTCTGATGGTCCAGTTGAGTGGCCGTGGTGCATCCAGCTGGTTCATGGTGCCCACTCTTCGCGGTGCAGCCACTGGTGCCTGGCGGCTTTTACCGGCACCAGGATCAATGCTGCCCCACTAGGGGGGCAAGAATGGGAAAGGGTCTCCAACTCCAACAGCCAAAAAGCACACAAGTCCCAGGGCATGACCCTCCACGGACAACCATCAACCACTACCGCCGCTGCCAACGCCAGCGCCTTGAAGCTTCAACTTCCCCCCCAGGCAGAAGAAGCTCTCACTTGGGCAGCTTCCTGCCCACTCTCTCCTTCTTCCTGGATCCCTCCTCTTCTCGGCTCACACAGATCCAAAGTAAAGCCAAACCTGGAGCACCAGGAGCAGTAAATCCTCCTTCACCAGCAGCCAGGGTACACTCCGCTCTGTTGCGGAAATACCCAGAGTGTAGAGGATTTTCCCAAACAATGGATCAGAGTGGAGAAATCAAAGAGAAAAATCAAGAGACAGCAGGTTGAGAGAGATGCAAGTGGAGAAAGAGAGAGGAGAGAGGAGAGACAAGCAGGAGAGATGGAGAAGCGAGGAGAGACGGGCAGTGCAGTGCAGTGCAGTGCAGTATAGCGCATAGGGGAGAGGAGAGGAGAGAAGCGCAGAGCGCATAAACGGAGCAGCCTGACAGGCAGCGGCTTAGAATTGAGGCTGCATGCACACTACTATCTCTAAGATGGGAGAGTGAGAGAGCAAGGGAGAGGGGAAGAATGAGAGACAGAAAAATGGAGAGAGCAAGGGGATTGGGAGACATAAAATATAAATGATGAGCAGAAAGTGAAACTATGAGAATTGGATGCAAAAAAAAAAAAGACTACCTCTGCGCACAGGAAAAACAAGAGGGGAGATGGAGAGAGTGAGAGAGAGATGATGAGAGAGGGTGCAAGATGGAGAGAGTGGAAAGAGAGGGAAGAGGCACTGTATGGTGTTTAAAAGAGAACTGGGTGAAGTGGAGTCAACAATCCATCTTATAGAGCGTATTCAGGTGGAAGCGCATGAAAAGCAGGACGACCCACTTACTAATTTGAATGTTCAGCATTATCATTTCAGCAGAAAAGACGCCAACGTAGTAGAAAGAATTCTTCAAAGAAGTAAACATGATGATAAGACCCACAGGGATGTACCTGTGAATGTCACCTAAAACAATGTCGATGTCATTACTGAACACTTGAACTTCTAAGATGATAAGCACTGTTTTTTTAACTCATTTTATTTCTGATATGTAGGTATTTCTTTTTTCTTTTTCTTTTTTTAACCAATGTTGGAATAGAGAAATTCTTATCCAGCCAACTTGGGTAAATATAGACAATCTGTTGCAGGATTAGGGCAAACAGAGACTCTAATGAAAATTTAAAACATGATAGTTTATATGAATTTATATGTATATGTTATTTTTTTTATTTTAAAAGTATTACCATTCTACAGACAAGCATCAAATGGCCTTAATTTTACTGATATCTCAACAAGTCGAGGCAACATAGCATCACAGATTTATTTGTTTCAAAGGACCTCCGTTAGTTGCTACCACGCTAGCAACTAATTTTCCTGGAGTCCACCCATTTAGTCATAATATAGATATCATTCAAACAATTACATTTTAATCTTGATTATTGGCTTAATTTTAATAGTTAATCACGATTAATCACAATTTACGTTATTATTTAGCATTTTACTTTTCTTGCCGTCTGATTTCAGCCCAGCCTTTTTATTTTGAAATAAAGTAAGGACCTTTTGGTAGATTGAAGGTTATAAAAATAAATTAAACATACAGAATGTAAAATCCGCCATTAGGGGGCTCTCAATCAAAACAATAACAATTGAACTCTGTGTTTAATCAATCACGGGTCAAACTGACCGGAGAAACACAATATGTACTGATGTTGTATCTGAGTATAATTTAAAGGACGTTTTTATCAAAGCAGCACATACAGCAACAGAACGGCAGCTTTCAGTAGCAGCTAGCGCTAGCTTAAACAGCAGTCTTTGACGTAACATCTGGTGTTTCCTTGACAACGATTAACATTTCGTGCCTGTCGTGGCAGCTTTAATGAGAGCCACCCACAAGACAAGTCCCGTAACAACTATAAAAGGATGTATTTCTCTGGCTTTGATAACTTTTGGAAATATTTGAGGTAATGTATTTGTAAAATATATAACATGGGTTTAGTCCATTTTTTTAATTTAAGTTAGATATTTTAATGTAAACATTAGTATGCAAAGCAACATACTGTACATTTAAGCACAGAAAAATTAAATACTTTGTAATGGAGAAAGAAAGGAACAGTAAACAAGTGAAACATTTGACATGTGAGTCGTCCGCTGAGTTCTTTTATCAAGTGAAGTAACTCATTCAAAGATGCAGCAGTGTTGTTCTTTCACATCACTGACTACACCAAGACATTGCAAAACTGCATCCACGGTGAGTCTAAAGGGACAAAACAGCAAAGAAAAAAAAGCGTTAATTTCAGAACTAAATTATTCATAACAGTAAATGCAGCCCAAAAAAAATCCTAAAAATCTAAAAATTTCCGTTGTACCAAAGCCCCACTCCTGTCGGGACACTGTTGGTGCCTCCACACTGTGATTTCCCCGCTGTAAAGAGGCCCCACTTCTGTCATCCATGTGTATTATTGACTTGATTCTGAAGCATATTGATCAATATGCAATCGAGTTGATATCGAATCCCAAAGAATCAAAAATTTAAATGAATTGTGATGTCTCGACAACAATCTGCCCTCCAAACAATGTGTGTAGAGAGCAGCACTCAAAGACTACTCTAATGTACACAAAGCAGGAACGTTTGCTTTATTTCTTGTGAATCTGTATTTGTCTTCTGTCATCCAAATGTGTGTTGTAAAAAGAGATCCGAAACACAAATGACCAGTTCTCTTTGGGATGGATCTGTCATGTTTGAACTGGTTTGGGATGAATTCAGTGAGATTTAGTGAACTCGTAGAGTTAGCACCAAAGGTCTTGATGTGCAGATTGTCACACATGATGTCACCTCTAAGACGTGCTGAATACCTAAAAAGGGTTCACATAAATATACCTATGAATGGAGCTGGAGTTGAGACTTCAGAATATACCTGCGAGACATATTCTTTATCCTGGCTGAGGCAATTCACACCTGTACCAATAAAAATGTACGCTGACATGTAAACAGAATACAAAGGGAGCCGTTTCTTTGATAATAAGCACTCACAAAAGGAAAAATTACACTAAAGAATAGTGACTAAACATCATCATTGATTGAGCTGTCTGCTGGGGTTATCAAGTGAGAAGAGTAAAGGAAGGAATGGAAGGAATGGGAAATTAACTTTGTTTTCTGTTTAATTTAAGATAGCTGCTGCAGTACAACAGGATATAATGCTCTGAAACAGAACCTTTCTGGCAAACAATCTAAAACATATGCTCTTATATTGTATCTTATGTTGGATGTGTAAGTCCTAATGACTGTCTTGAGTGAACCTCTCACAGTGTGCAGGTGTTTCAGCTTGACAGTTGAGGCTGACATTAAGTATATCCACCTCACTGGCCACCAGCTCCCCCTAGGGACCCCTGAGACCTATGGGAGAGCTAGTCACTGTGGAGATGTGTGTGCATGTGTATTTGTAAGGAGGGCGGGTGGTAGAAAGTGAGGAGCTCCTTTCTCCCCTAAGCCTTTTTAGATCTTACTTTTCCAATTCACCACATACAATAGCTCACCACACACTGCAAGGTCAGTGCATCACACTGCACTGTCTGCATATGGACAGTAGATGGCAGCCTTCTAATGCACAATATCCCTCTCAGTCAAAGATACACTTTTACAAAGGCTGCCCCATGTATTACTGATTCTTCTACCAGCCTTTGTACCACAATAGACCCAGAGTGATGCTCTTTAATTTGTCAGTTCATCAGGATAGGGAGCCAATCAAAATCAGGTCTGTATGAGAATGATTTAAAGGAAGCTACACAATCAATTCAACCACCAGGGGGCAGCAGATCAACACACCTGCTGCAGACAGAGAGTCTTGTCTTGAGTTTAAGCCTCTTACTCGTCTTGGCTTCACTCATTATCACAACTCTAAAAGGTATTAAAGCACTGGCAAAGAACAAGACCAGACAAGAGGAGAATTAATTCTGTCACACGGATTCATTTCGCCCCATGGGAACCTAACTTGGCGGATCAGGGAAGCAATTTACTGTGAATAACAGAAGCGTTTCAGCATTGAGAGCTTGTATCAAGGTGAAGGCAAAACAATAAAAATGCAACAACAAATAGTTCAATCACTCCTGTTTTCAGTTTGAGTGAGAAAAGATGATGATGATGATGATGAAGAAGAATTTATAAATCTGAGAGAAAGCTGATTTTGGAGGTTTTTATGCATGAATCACAGCTGAACACGCTGTCAACTTAAGACCACCCTGCACTCAATATGAACAGTGTCAGCTAAAGTCAATCTGCTCTGCTTCCTGTAGATCTGGATTCATGTGATATTATGTAAATTCAAGAATATGTGTGAATACATATGTGTGCGTCTCAGTGAACATGTGAATAATTGACTCACGACCAATAAGAAGTCCTGAATAAAAAAATAAAAAAAAACATCTTGTTATCTGCCGTATGTACAAGTGACTGTCTGAGCAGGTTTATGTGTGAGGTAATAACGTATTAGTGGGTGTTCTCTGTTACCCATTTCTTCTCAGAGACATCCTCGCCGCAGGTAGACCCGGTGACATCTGCACTCTGACAGCAGTGAGAAAGAAGCCCATTTCCACCTGTCATTCAAGCAGAGCCAGCAGTGCAAGAGAAGCTGCTGAAGTCTTTTGAGGGACTGGCAAGCTGAGATTGTCTGAGTGAATGAGATGGATTGGACTCACGAGAATGGAATTGAAGTCCTCGCAAATTAAAATGAAATGTATCAATTGTACCAAACAGGCTGAACTGAAGAAAGAGAAAGTAAAAGGTGTGTTTATCAAAGCCTGCAGTTAACTTCAAACTGAAATCAAATTGTATATTCTCTTAAAGTGCAGCTACAAACTTGCTGTTAATCACTTGTTTTCTGGTGTGCCTTCAGAAAAAAAAGCCAGGAAGGGTTTGTGCTTTTATTTTTCGTTGAATATCGCCCCCTTGTTTGGTTAATGTGAAACATTCAATCAAATATCATAAGTCCAGTCAGCGTTACATTTACACAGAGGCAAAACAGATGGTAAACCTGAGCAAGATGGCAGCCTGCGAAACGAAACACGAGCCACACACTTTGAACAAAAAAAAACATCATCATCTTCCTGCAAAAGGATCCTTGTTATTTGACTGACATTTTTGAACATTTGAAGACATTTTCTTGTCCTGCATCTTAGCTCTGTGTACAAGCAACGAAAGGAATTCGCCAGTGACCAGTTCACGAGCAAAGTCAGATTGCAATGACGCTGGTTCATGTTGTATTGTTATGTGATGTTGACCAACACAAAGCAGACACACACAGTTTACAGACAACAAAAACAACAACAACGTCATTATTTCAGTCAGTCCGGTGAAGGTATGGGATAAAAAAGTTCCAAAAGCTTCAATCTAATTTGGCTTCCTCTTCCCTCTCTGTGTGTTGCTCATCCTTTGTGACAGTTCAATACCTCTCTCCTTATGCACACCACACTGTTTCACACACACTGTTTCACACACACACACACGACATTACCCCCCTATGTCTGTTGCCCTGAGGAAGCAGGAAGCCCTCTGCTGTGCTGGGTACACTCTCCCATCTGGAGAGAGGCAATGATTATTACTCTGAAGGATGAAACCACGAGAGCACACTGACACACAGCCATTAGATCTTAAAAAGTGTTGCTTTCTGTTCAATTTTTGCTTCTTCAGCATACCTCACTCTCTGTCCTTGATCTGTGTGTCACAACAACAGTTTGGTTAATGAACACTGCAGCAGCAGAAATGAGCCGTTTCTCATTTTGTTTCGTTTTTCAGATGTATTTTTGGGCCTTGTAGAGATAGGACAGTGGACAGAGTCAGAAACCAGGGAGAGAGAGTGGGGAACGACATGCAGGAAAGGAGCCACAGGTCAGATTTCAAACCCTGGGCGCTCGCCTGGGGGACCACAGCTATTTAGAAAAGGGGCACGCAACAATCTTTGCAAAACACTGATGAATATTGGTAAATA
Organism: Symphodus melops; assembly: GCF_947650265.1. Classification (NCBI taxonomy): domain Eukaryota; kingdom Metazoa; phylum Chordata; class Actinopteri; order Labriformes; family Labridae; genus Symphodus; species Symphodus melops. The sequence goes on along the minus strand of NC_136691.1, from coordinate 39,445,064 downwards.
AATATACAACATCCACAGAGGGACAATGGAAGACAGAAATCATCTGTTAAAAAAAAACTGATGGCATCATCACCTCCAGTCTAGACGACTGCAACAGTCTTATCAGCGGTTCACCGCACTGGCTTCCCAGTTCTAACTTTTCATACTCACGTACAAAGCCCTCCATAACCTGGTCCCCCCCCCTGTCCTGGGGGAACAGGGTCTTCTCCACTGCTGCTCCAAACCGCAGGAACTCACTCCCAAAATACAAGTCTCCCACACACTCACTTCCTTCAAGAAATCCCTAAGAGTTCACTTCTTAGACATTGCCTGCAACCACGAACTCTCATCCTCCTTCTTCTTCTTTTACATTATATCTTTGTTGTTTTGTTCTCAAAGTTTGTTTGTTTTTGTTTTGTTTTGTTTTTTTTTTGGGGGGGGGGGGTGTTGGCATTCCTTTTTAAAGAGTATTTCGAAAAAGTGCTATACAAGTCTAATTTATTAATATTACTGACATTATTAGTCCATTCCGCCCAACCCTATCACCATGTAATCACTGTTAAACCATATTTCACAGCTTTGCCAGCTAACAGCCTTCAGTTACTTCTAACTGGAACTCTCCATTCTGACACTTTGGACCTGATTTACTAAGATCCCAATTAAAGAGTACTAAATTGCATGTTCACTCCAAAGAACTGCACGTTTGGGTTGTGGGTGATTTACTAAGAAAATTTGGGTGAATGATAACGGGTACAAACCTTGTGGAGGCGGTAGTATTTCAGACAGGATTGTGAATGTTCAATAATCTTAGTTTAATCATGGTGTTTCTGTTTGTTAAGAATTATTGAAGCAAAATCAAAAATGCATGCCATTTATTTTTCGGTCACAGAAACACATTAACGTGTCTAAGGGGAACAAAAGCGATCTTTACACTTTCTTTGATTGAGCCTATGTCTCCTCCTAACTGCAGCCTGTTATGTGTAACCCTGAGCTCCTGGATTAGCACGTTCCTTTCAAAGGTGTTAAATTTAGACAATTTTTGTCTGGTTTGGTAAATCACATTGCGTGTACTAACTTCACTTCTTTGCATTTTCTCCTCCCAGTATTTTGCACACTGAGGCAGAAACGCCTCATGTTGCATATTCATTACAAACATACTAAACGGACAATACGTGTTGTTTTGCTCATATGAAAGACGCAATCCTCACTGCACGCTGTTAGTAGATCAAATTCAGCACATTTTTTGCTGGTGGTATCAAGTTTGCACACGTTTTAATACACGCAGACCCTTAGTAAATCAGACCCTGAGTGTGTAAACAAGTGAAACTTAAAGCACAGTGCTGATCGAGGACCGCAGGAGAGGTAGATAGTATACCAACATTTGTATGTAGATAAAGATACAGCAGATGTGACAGAGATACAATACATCAGTGTGTTGAACACTGAAGAGGAGTTTATAAGACAGGGTTCAGGCGCGCAGTGACACTGAGGGCAGAGGAGAATATCGAAAACAAAAAAGTTTGGAGTCATGGAAAAAGGAGAAACATGTCACTTCCAACCTATTTTATTATCATGCTGTGTGAGGTCTTCTGACAAAGAAACAGCAAGTGTCAATCTTCTTTTCTCTGCTGCAGAAATTATTTATGTGGCATTTGGGGTTGCCCAAAATAGAAGCCATAAATATCTCATGCCTTCATAATCGCTGTAGAACAAGGAGATGCCCCATTAGATAGATGTATGGTTAAGATACTGCTTGTTGCATCTGTCTGGTTAAAAGGAATGTGTTACAGGGAGGATGCAGATGGCCTAGCGGTTAGGTCGTGCCCCATTGTACAGAGGAGGTTCATGTCTGACCTTTGGCTTCTTTAACAGATGTTTTCCTCCTTCTCTCCTCCCCAAGTCCTACTCTAAATGTCATCTATCAAAAAAAGACTAGAGGCTAAAACAAATACATCAAAATGCATTTTTTAACTAAAGACTTGACCAAACATTGACTTTGTAACCAGAGCTCCGTCTTGTATCTTGTCACTTGTCCTTCAACCTGGCTGATCCTAGACAAGCACACGGCTGGGAAGAATCAAATACTTCACATGAGGACTCTCTCTTTTAGCAACATGAAACTTGCATGGAGGTGAAATTGCAGATCATAACTGATGACACAATTATACTCACGGGCACAGTGTTGGCTATGCACAGTCTGCCTGTGTTAATTGCGAAGAGGCAATTTACGCACTAAAAAATAAACTAATGTCAGACCTTCCCAGAACTGATGAGGCATTAACAGCAGGCAGCGCGGTGCAATGATGAAAACTCTGTCCCTGTAATTGGAAATGAATTGTGTAAAAGGACGACTGGCATTTCTTGAAGAAGGAATGGATTTATAATGATACAGTATGCCACCTGCTCTATGAGCTGTCCACCTAACATTCAAGTATAACATGGATCAACAATGTACTCTGACTGATGCTGTCAAATGTTCAGTCAATTGGTAGCACAGGATGATGGTGCATTTTTTGATGGTGAGCAACTATTCCTGATTACGAATCTCTGTCAAAGACTTCTTTCATCTCAAAGAACGTCAGAGCTGATTTTATGTTATAACAGTATTACTATTACCAGCATGTTTGTCTTCTCACACTGGTGCCTTCAGGTGGTGGTTTTAAAATGGGATAAATCATTTGCATGAGAAAGTCACAAATGAGAAGCATCATTGTCAAGCTAAAACTCTTTATATCAGAATTTTTATTTTGGTACAGAGACATGCAAATGTTTTACAAAATATTGGGACCCAAAATTCTCAGTGAGAGGAACAGAGCATCTCTGTGTTGTTGTGTATCCAAAGCATCATCACAGAAAGAGGCTGAGCCCAGGGACGGTCACTGTTTGGGTCTGAAGATACAAGAATAAGAATATCTGAAACTTACATCTTCTCATCTTTTTTACCATTTTGCTCAATGAGGCCAAACAAACCAGATGAACACATCATGGTCAGTTTCTGCTTTTCAGAGCTGTCCGGAAAAGAAAGAGATTAAAAATACAGATATTTAGATTGTGTGTCTAGACGTAAAGATTGCACTATAAAAATATACACTATTTTTTAATTAAATAAGCTAAGACTCTAAAACATATCTGATGTTAAGCCTCAGGTTTCTCAGGAAGTCAGGGAACAGTTTACATTGATTCCATCCTCTCACTGATGAAGCCAAGAAGTGTGACAAAACACTGTGGCACAGGAACGTCCCTGTAGTCCTTCTGAGACAAACACACTGTATGTCATAGTGACCGAGGGCAGAGACGACAAAGACAGGAGAAGACTAAACCTCCCCATTAACGTTGTCCTAAACTCGCTTACAACAGTGATTAACGGTGTTGAGCGAAGCTTCATTGCTTCGTGTGCTCACGTTAAAGCAGATGAAGAAATTCAGCCTGTCACATTACATCCTCCGTCTGAATGTCTCTGCAGAACAAACACTGGGATATCATTTATTTGTGTTGTGATTACCGCCAACAACAACAACAGTGTGTGTCAGCCAGGCCAATTAAGATCATATCAAAATGTGATGCATAGTTCAAAACACAATCTAATTTGGGTTTGAGTGCCTTTCATTACGCCTTTATGAAGCCCAAAACCATCAAGGAATTCATCAGCACTTTTACATAGCTTTAACACCTCGTACAACCTCAAGTGCAAACATTTTTTTACAAGGCATTAGTGCACACAATGAAAGTAGCTAACTTCTTTCACTGATAGAATCACCACTTTTAATATACTTGACTGTGTACGTCTGTTCATGTGTGTCCATACCAGTACAAACGTGTCCCTACAGTGTCATCTCTGAGTGGGTATTCATACTTCAGCCTCCCTGTGTAGAAATTCTCTTGGAGTCTGGTTCTGGCCCATTAAAAAACTGTCTGTTCCTTTAAATGGTAGCAATATAACAGATCATTAAGAAAGCTTGCCTAACTCTACCTGCTGAGAATGTATTTCTCTGACTGATTACGTATTCGTCTTGCTAAATCCCTTTCTCCATTTCAGAAACACAGTGCCTGGATTTCACTTAAATTCTGGTCCCCTCTGTCAAACCCTTTGCTCAATGTTTCCAGTTAGGAGAAAATTACCACAGTAGAAAGTAAGTGCTAATGCTTTTTTTTTTTTTTTTATGAAACCTAAGAGCCAATTAGCACTCGAATCAGGGCCAAAGGCAGACCTTTTGTGTCAGAGCAACTGCAAGGACCATCTGATATAAAACCACAATTCATGGCCAATCAAGATGACTCTGAAGAATTTAAATTAGACTGAAGCAATAAAGCTAACTTGTATTTTTTGTTTTTTAATAAAAAGAAAGAACCTAGATGACAGGTAAGGGAGTTTGCTTGGTACAGTAGGGACTATTAAGCTCTTTAAAACAGATGATAATAAAATATCCACATACGTTGTGCCTTAAGGGGAACGATAAGATTGGCTGAAAACAAATGTAAACCATCTAAACTCCAGAGGCTAAATGGGCTATGATGGAGTTGTTGTTGCCAGTTGAGATACAATTCATGGCAGGAAAAAAGATACTGTTGATAATCTATTTCAAATATGCTGATTTACTGCAGGATTTGCTGTCAACAGGCTGGTCGAAGATCCATACAAGCACTTCTTAATGCAAGACAAAATCTTTTTTGAAAGTAAGACGAGGGTCATCCTCAAAAGCACATTACTGTGGCAATGCACGCATTGAGCGACTCTGTCTCCTTTTTTCAGGCTGTCTTTCTTTCTCGAGATCAGACCAGAGCCTTTCAAGTAGTACCTGAAGCCCCAAAGACCCCTTGAGTTTAGTGCATAGCCTGTAAATATTAATGGGCGAAGCCTGAGTGATGTCACCCATCTTTTTCTGGAGGGGGCTTTGGAAGCCCGTGGATGGCAGTGGCCATGCTGGAAAAGCTTTTTCACTTTCAGGCGACAGGCTGAGAGCTAAAGCAGAGGCGGGTCTTAAAACTCATGACGAACAGCTACACTGAGCCACCCTGTCAGTCAGGTCAGCTCTGTGACTTATTGTGAGTAACACTTATCTTTTATAAAATCTAAACAGAGGAGCTATCAAAGGAGTCATGTTGTCGTCATGTTCATTTCTGCATTAAAAAAAAAAAAAAAAAAACTAAACGGGTGTGTATGTGACTTCTGATGCTTCTGCAGCCAGCCTCTCTCTTACAAACACACACACACACACACACACACACACACACACAGAAATCAATAAATGCCAGATTAGCCTTAGTGCTTGCTGATCTAATCTTCACAGAGTCAACAGAGCAAGGCAGTCATGGCTCTGTAGCAAAAGCCACGATGCTGATAAGTCCCGCATTTCTTCCAAATGCTGCAGAGTAGACTTACCTCTCCTTAAACCTAAAGTCTCAAACTTTAGCACTTTTAATGAAACTCTCACTGGCTGAATGATATTCGTAGAGGCTCGTGGAAAGAATACCGTACTTTATTCAGATCATTCCTACCTTGAGAGAAAGCCCACTTTCCTCAACTAATCCTGCACATGCCAATATTAGCTTGTGTTAGACAAGCACAAGCCATATGGCTCCTGTGATTTTTATGAGGATGGATCCCCGCTGGCCTAGAAGGCAGAGTTTGGATCGGTCTAGTTTGGGCTGGCTAAAACTAAAAGCTGCTCGCTACTGTTTGACATGTCGCGTTTGTTTCCAGGTTGTCCTAAAAATCCACCCTCAGTGCTTCGGCTGTGTGAATGGAAGCAGCCAGGTGAAAAAGTGGAAGGTACAACTAATGGGTCAACCCCCTTCCTTTTATTAAATCAGCTTCTGTTGAGAAATGGGCTCACAAACCACACAAATGTGAAGCTGCAAGAAAATGACACAGACACACACTTATGAATGTGTATGAAAACAAAATTCTGCATTATTCATTGGGAACCTTCGTGTTGCCGTAGCAACGTGGATATAGTGTACTGTAATTACCATCTTGCGGGTCAGTGTTATGAAGCTAGACCTGCAGCCCAATGGCCCCGGGGCCCCTGGTAATGGCTTTTATAGCAAACATTACTGCCGCACTGCTACACCAGGAAACGCATGCAAGGATACATTTGGCCTCTCAGCCCAGAGCTGGTGTCATCCCAGGAGCTTCAAAGCCAGAATTCAAAGAGAGGCTGCAACACATCTATATTCATTTTCTGTAGGTCTTTGTCAACATTTACATAAAGAACATGAGCTGCATTCTGCAGGTTTCTGTAAGGCACTGAATCCGATTGGGCTCTTCTAAAAAAAAAGAAAATAACAATGTTTACCACAGCTGCCAAAAAAAAAAAAGTTGACTGCATTCCCACTTGAAGCTCACCTTGAAAATGTGTGAAAAGCAGCGTTATCGGCAGAAGAAATGTGTAATCTAGATCTCAAGTTAAACAATCTGCTGCTGTTTGGCCATGAGGAGTGTCCTATTCAAGCTTTGTTAAAAACATCAACAAATGAGTGAAAAGAATTCCCTCTTTATTGGAAGGAGTACGGGCCAACGAAACCGACTTGAATTTTCTCTGCACACAAAACCCTTAATCTAATGTTAACTTGCTAATGGGAGCTGTTTTGGCTGGGGCATGACAGAGCATCTGTTAAATGTTTCTGCCTGCTTCTCTTTCCTCTCCTCATCTGTCTGAGTGAGGATAAATTAGCAGAAGGAATTCAGAGCAAGGCTGCTTAGAGGAGGGTTTTAAAAAGCTTTGATCAGGACCCTCAACACTAATCTGACAAATCCATAAGGGGAGCAGCTCAAACCATGGTCCTTTGTAGGATCATGTATATTGCTTTTGCAAGTCCCCCCTGCACCACAGACTGTGCATGAGTTTGTGTTTATTCTTTTCAGCTCTTCAAACTGAGTGATCTGGCTTCCTCTGTATGTTTCTATACATAATACGTGTGTATGTGTTCTTTAACCCAACAGTAGATTCCAACACCTAGTTTGAATATTGCACTGCAGAGTAACGTTTTGTTTTTTTTTGGAAACAAATGTGTTTTTAAACAAGTTTGTTTTTTTGTTTTTTCACTTCTGCATCTCTCCCACTCAAATATAATGCACTAGACCTTGATTACAAAGTGTTGACGGAGCTTACCCAACGACACTATGAGCACACATCAATCACTGTCATGTAATAATAAAGGGCTTCTACATTTAATTCATTAGTCCTTCAGTGTTTTCTCACAGTTCCCCTCAGCAAATGATCCTCTCTCTCTGCAAAAGCCTTGAAGAGGGAAAGTATTAAAGAGCCCCTATAATACTTTTCTTTCTTAAGTCAGAAGGAGAGAAATAAGAGGGGATGAATGGATCTGCAGGTTGGTAAGATAAAAACAGAGAGAAGAAGAAATACATAAAAGCCCATCTTAATCTGTACTTCTGATGAAGCCTGATCACGTTTCCTGACGCCCAGCATGTGTTCATTTCTGACTCGCTTTTCTGAAAGTAAAAATAAAGGATATGCTGATTCCTCTAAAAATCATATAGCCTACTTTCTTGTTTTGGTTGCTCACACCAGACAAGGTTGACTCTGGCAAACTCACAATTAGTTCAGGTTTTCTTTGTGAGCTGCAGCACAGAGAGTGATGAGAGGGTGTGTAAGGTCACAACACATGTTTCTAAATAAAATAATCTCTCTCACACACACACACACACACACAAACCCACACACAGATAGTGTCAGGTCAACAGTCGTCATTACTTCAGCAAGCCAGGAGAGTTACAAAAAAATCAGTGCCCCAGCAACAACAGTTTGCTACTTGACCTTATCACACCTTGTCCTATTCTTTTTTTCTTTTAATGGCCAGACTTCATTTTGGCCTTTCCATTCCCCCCGCCAGGAAAGTTCACCAGCCCCATCATCTCCGTCAGTGGTATCTAGGGAGAATATCTACAAGAGAAAAGCTTTTCTTGCAGTGAGTCGGTAAAATAGACACTGAGATGCTAGAGAGATAAAAATGTGCCACTTTCACAGCACACATGAAGACACAATCACATACTGTAAATGAAAAAGGGGCTTTCTTTCCTCCTTCTTTAAGATGCTTTGTCTCCTCAGCATGTTGTCCCACCATCTGAAAACTCCCACTGCGTTCACTGTTTAACCAAACTCTACATGATACTTCGGGCTGTTTCCAAGCTACTGTTGCTACGGATGTCAGTCGACAACCTACACACACACACACACACACAAACACACACACACACACACACACAAACATAGCCAACGCTTCCATCAAATAACCAAGCTTATTTGTACTACTGGTGTGCCACTGAAATGTGTGTTAAGGAGATTATAATGTTGAGGATTTAGCAGTGTTGGCATACAGCCTCAGGTCTGTCATGACTCAGCCTCACAGAAGTTAAATAAAAGTCTCAGTTGTGGCATGACTGAGAGAGGTAAATTACCGCCACTACTACTACTACTATTATTATCAGTCTGATATTTAAACAGAAATCACTTTTTGGCATTCTGGCTTTGCAGCTTTGCAGCTTTGTATACCTGGTCACCAGAGGGGTGAGCGGGTGTTGTGTTGAGCAGGCGAGTGTGTTCACATCTGTCTCCGTCTGTCTGAGACCCACTTCCCCTTTCCAGATGGCTCTCTACTCCAATTTACTACCCTTCAGTTTCTTTTTTAATTTGTATTAAATGAGTATGAGGTGTATTACAATAGGCTTGTTGAAGAATGGACCATGCGAAAAACAGTATTGACTGATAATTATCTCAATGAAAGAATCCATATTGGAAACAATTGGCATGGCTTTATCACAGAGTAAATGGTAAATGTTAAATGGACTTGAGTGTATATATTGCTTTTCTAGTCTTCTGACTACTCAAAGTGATTTTACACCACGTCCCACCTACACATTCACACACTGTGAAAGGTTGCTATGTACAGCATTGAGAGCAACAGAAGTAACTAATCCTATTCATACACATTCACAAAGCGCCAACGAAGCATAAGGAGCAATTCAGGCTTGTTTGTCTTGCCCAAGGTCACATCGGACACATTGCTGTGCGAGGTGGAGATCAAATCCTCGACCTTCCAGCTCAGAGACAACAACTCTACCGACTGAGCAGTCACAGCCGTCCCTTTGAGAGTGAGTGTGTGTGTGTGTGTGTGTGTGTGTGTGTGTGTGTGTGTGTGTGTGTGTGTGTGTGTGTGCGTGTGTGTGTGTGTGTGTGTGTGTGTGTGTGCGTGCGGAGCGTGTAGAAGATGCATTACTTCAGGGGAGGAACATAACCAACAGAGTTACAACTGCACTCAGGTGGGCCTCTGTTTCATCCCCTTATCAAACTGTTTATGCACGGGTACCACTCAGTCAGATTCTGTGTGCTGCCAAAAACACAACATTGAGAACCCAGCGTGATATGGCTGCAGGGATAATTGGTCCAGTAAAAATCCTCCATTTCCATTTTAGAGCAGGTGAGAGATAGAGCTTCATTGGATAAGACTGGATAAAAGCCCAGTGCAGCTGAAGCCTTACTGCTGTTTCACAGTATGTGCAGTTAATAACGTCTGGAAACACTCTTTCTGTTTCTCACTCACATACTGGACATCATGAGCTAATGAGGGGATACTATTATTTAAACTGAACGCAATATATATTGTAAATATTGGGTATTGAAAAGAGAAATGAGTGCATGTTCTTTTTCAAAGTAACCTCAATATATGTGCATTAGACGAAACAAAGAAAAACATGTATTCTGTAATTCTGTTACGATGTAATTTGCAGTATGTTGCGGCATCCAGAGGTCTGTGAATAATTTTTGTTTGTTGGGTTTTTAAACTCTATTAAGGAAAAGAAGGTTGTTGCATCTCATGTTGAAAGTCATTCCAAAGTATAAATCAGATTGTTTTGTATCTTGCACAGTGGAGAGTCCCAGCACACAGCTTCCTACATGCTTGCATTTCTGTCATTCATTTTGGTAAGATGTTCTACCCTCGTTGAATACTTTTTCAGTGAACAAAAAGTGGAAAAAGAAGAGAGACAGCGGGAGACATGATCAGTCAGCCAATACTGTGAATCACTATTAAAATGTACTTTAATCAAGTCATATTTTTAAAGCAACAGGATTACTACATGTAGTAGTAATTACAGCAGCTTTACTTACTTTTCAGTAATTATTTCCCAGACTACATACATTCAAAAGCTTCTTCATTTTTCATTATTTTATATAGATATGTAAAGTCTGCATTAATGGAGAGATGTCGGCGAGTGCCCCCACTGGAAGCGCCCCCCTGAGCTGGTGGGGGTTCAGTGCCTTGCTCAAGGGGCAGTACTCAAGATGTGGTCTGGTACCCTCCAGCTACCAGACCAAATTCCGTATTGTTGGTCTACATCGGGACTTGAACCGGTGACCCTCTGGTTCCCAACCCAAGTCCCTAAGGACTGAGCTTCTGCCGCCCACTTTCTGGTCATAAGTCCAAACAAAGATATTTTGGAATATCTTTGACTTTATTGGATAGAACCATTGAGGACAGAGTGGGAGATGACAGGTAGCAAATAGTGGAGACCGGATAGAATAGACTTAAAACTTTTCTTTTATACTTAGGGCTGGCTCAGATATAGACCAGCTCAAAGTTATGCTGCTATAGGCCAAGACTACCATTGGAACTGGCACCTTGAACTCTTATTTCTCTCTCTCTCTCTTTCTCTCTCTCTCTGCTTTCATATCATATTACTTCATGTCACTATCTTTAAATTTACTAACCTCTCCTTTTTCTGAGAGCTCCTGAGCTCTCTTAGGTTCCTGAGGACTGTTGGTGAGGATGGCCTGCCCTTTTTTTCCCCAATCCTATCCTTCTTTCTGCATCTTGTCCCATCTCCCCCATCCCATTTTTAAGCCCAGCACAGTATAGCAGATGGCTGTTCCGTCATGAGCCCGGGTCTGCTGAAGATTTCTGCCCGTTAAAGAGAAGTTTCTTGCCACGCTGTGACGGATTAAGCTGGGCTCTTGTAATATAACAATAAGTAAGGTCCTTTACCTGCTTTTTTGTGAAGTGTCTTGAGATAACACCTGCTGTGAATTGACGCTATACAAATAAAGATTGATTGATATAAAGCCGATCGGCAAACTGGACCAGCTGGGGCTCAGCACTTCCCTGTGCAACTGGCTGCTGGACTTCCTCAGCGAGAGGCCTCAGACTGTGCGGGTTGGCGGCAACGCATCAAAAACCACCATCCTGAGCACCGGGGGCCCCCAAGGCTGTGTGCTCAGCCCCCTGCTCTTCACGCTGCTGACCCACGACTGCACTCCATCCTTCAGCAGCAACCACATTGTGAAGTTCGCGGACGACACAACAGTGGTCGGTCTCATCTCCAACAACGATGAGACGCACTACAGGATGGAGGTGGGCCAACTGGCCACGTGGTGCAAAGACAACAACCTCTTCCTGAATATCGACAAGACCAAGGAGGTTGTTGTCGACTTCCGGAGGGCCCCCACTCCCAAACCCCCACTGACCATCGACGGTGCTGCTGTGGAGAGAGTGAGCAGCACCAAGTTCCTGGGGGTCCACATCAGAGGATGGATCTTTCCTGGACAGCCAACACCACATCACTGGCCAAGAAGTCCCAGCAGCGCCTCTACTTCCTCCGTAAGCTGAAGAGAGCACGAGCACCCCCACCCATCATGTGCTCCTTCTACAGAGGCACCATCGAGAGCATCCTGACCAGCTGCATCACTGTGTGGCTGGGGAGCTGCACTGCTGCCAACCACAAGACCCTGCAGCGCACAGTGTAGGCAGCTGAACGGATCATCGGTGTCCCGCTCCGCTCTTCTGGACCTCTACGGAACCCGCCTCACCCGCAAAGCAACCCACATTGTGAGTGACCCCACCCACACCTCACACAGCCTCTTCAGCCTCCTGCCATCGGGGAGACGGTACCGCAGCCTGCGGGCTGCTCTACCAGACTGAGAAACAGCTTCTTCCACCAAGCTGTCAGGAAGCTGAACTCTCTCCCCTCTCTTCCCTCCCTTCCCTCCCCTCTGCCCCCATGAACACTGAACGTTGGAACCTCCTCCTGTTTGAACATTGAAACAGAACCCTGGACACTTATTGCACGCATGCACAAGTTTCACTTTTCTTCTAATCTTGTTTTATACTCCATTTTATTTAACTTTGTACTTTTTGCATATTTAGGTTTTATTAATGTAAATATTATTTGTCTTTATTTATGTTTTTTACCTTGTTTTATTTTATTTACCGTACCTTTTTTTATCTACATTGCACCGTGGGGAGGGGGGAAACGTAATTTTGATTTCACTGTATGTCTGACATATTTTGGAATTGACAATAAAGAAAACCTTGAAACCTTGAAACCTATTATCACTGCGGCTACGACTCTAACTTCTGCATATAGGCCAATAAACATCACCACAGAAATGAGGCTTTCTGGAACCCCACGCTAAACATTTTCAAAAGAGTCTAACATCAGAATGAGTCTGGCAGAAAAATCTACAAAAATAAAAATTTAGTTGTTTCCCCCCTACACTGTAATCTGTCATTAACAGAAATGAGGTGGACCGTGTTAAATGTTCTTGTACAGTCAATCGAACAAGTCTGGACAGTCTAGGAAGTGTTATGGTTTATATGCATATTCATTATAAAAAAAAGAAAAAACTACAGCTAAAGATTGTGTTTCACACTTTATCCCAAACGATTCAAGCAAAAACACCCTGTTGGTTAAGATGACTGCATCTCTCTGAGCCCTGTCAAGATGTGTGATTACACATAATTGGTTATACATTTGTTTTGGTTCTCATTATACATTTAAATAATGCAAAATGAAATTACTGCGAACTGTTGTTCTAATCAATGCACAAAACAAGGTAAGCCTTAATGTATGATCAAACAGCTTCATGTTGGGAGAAGTTTTTCCAAGCTGAACAGAATTTTTTTTGTAATTTTCAGAACTACAATGTGTTGAAAAAAAAATCACATTTCATTGATCCTGCTGCCAAGCAGATAAGTCAGAGAATAAACTTTTTATCCAGCCAGCCACTGATCTTTATTCTAAAAGCACACACCACTGAACCTTCCACCATTTCCATAGAAACCGACAAAACTCTTTTCCGCTCGTTGAGCTGCTCTCATGAAGTAATGTTACACTTGGGTTCATTGTAATGAGAATCCAAATGTGCACCGATTTGTAGCTTTGTTTCCTTTGCGGACGGGAGGCCCAAAAATCGAATATTTGATAACAAAACAAAACCTGCCAATGTGTCTTCTTACTGAAAAAGAAATGGAAATAAGTACATGTCTTTATGTAACTTATGAAACTGTATGTAAAAGACTGGAATAGCGATGACGTATTTTTGTAGGCCAACACAAAAGTAGCTTCACCATGGGTTCTAACGAAAGGTCCCCTGTGGGATTTTTGCATTGAATTTTGAATCATGCACAGCTGTTTTGTTCAGCGAGATAATCTTTACAGATGAACAGTTTGAAGAGTTAATGCAGCCGAGAGAAGTGAAAAGCTCACGTTATGCTACAAACAAACCTATTATTTTGACGTTCGATCTAATCAGCAGTTTTGCTAGTGAAACCGTAACTTAATAAGTTGTTTGTTAACCTAATATTTGCAAGAGCACTGAAAAACATGAATAGAGGCTGTGAGGCGGATTAGTGAGACAGTTCCCGGTGTGATGACATTCAATGTCTCCATGACAACCACTGTAGTCTCATTTAGCCACTTGTTAGCGACCGCCATTTTAAATTTGCGTAAAAACTTTAAAATTCACAAGTGGGGGTCTCAGCTAACGTAGTTTATCTCATCTAACAAAAAGTCAACATCTCTTCAGCTTGTGTTCACCACAGACCTTATTTCAGGCGTCTAAACACAAAACCATTCAAAATCCCCATTGAGTTAGGAACCCATAGCACTAAATGCTAACCCACTTCCAGATTTAAGGACTCATTCCTGTGCCAGTGTATGAGCATGAATAGGGACCAGAAGTCAGATAGAGAGTCTGTTATTTGCTTTAACTATATTATATAAAGGCATGGTTAGATGTTCTTGTACAGTTTGAGTTGAGCTCTCACACAAGCTTAAACAAACACATATTTAAACATGAAGTAACCAACTTTAAAAACAAGCTGTTAACACAACACAAGCATGCCAGTATGAACTTTTAAGTCAAGTTGGCAAACCTGTTGGCTGTCACATATTGGCATATCAAGTAGTTACAGAGCCAAAATGACATTTAGTTGGAGGTTACTAATAAGTCAAATATGAATGTTCCTTCAGGCTCATTTTCGGTTTCTACCAGCTACCAGCCTGAGGGAAATGTCTGGCTCTTCAGATGTCATATGCTCCATTATTCTCACAAGTTAGTTGCTAACTGGGTCTGTTAGACAGTTTTTAGAGATTTTCTTTGGCAGTGAGATAAGCAGCTACTGCACCCAAAAGTGGCACTCAGAGAGTGACGACAGTGAACCAAAACGAGCTGAAACTCATTATAAAACTTTACAAAGCAGAGGGGAGCAGCAGGTTCTTCACCACAAGTGGTCCCTTGGCACAAGGTTATTAGAATATGATTTGGCACATCGTTAATACTAAAGAACTGTTGTGACTCATTTAACAAAACTTTAGTGTGTCAATCAGAACCACAGCACTTAAGAAATACACAGCCCCTTGAGCGAGGCACTGAACCCTCACCAGCTAAGGGGGCGCTTCCAGACAGACTATCAGAGTGACATGCTGTAGGACCACAGGGGAATGGGAGCGTAAGAACTATAGGAACTTTTGAAGTCATGCCAGTGGTGATCAGTGTAAAGAAAGTTTTCAAGATGGTTGTGGTCCCACTGTGACATGAGTTAAGGCTCATTAGAGCTATCAGGGTGTTGTTGTGAGCTGCAAAGCTTTGATTCAATCCTTTCTTCTTCAAAATGCTTAGGTCTCAAAGAATGAGTCCTTATGACAGTCTGGTTCAGACATGTATAAAATGCACACAGAGACAAGCACACAAAATAATCACTCAAGAACATCCCACATGTATAAACTAACATTTCTGTGTTTTCTCTAAGAGAATCAGGCAGTTTCTGTGGCTGCACGGAGCAGAAGGTCTCTGTGATCCACAGATGGCTAGATATACTGCAGGGCAATTGAATGGCAATGAACGAAGAAGAGACATTTTATCACACACTTGATCTCAGCAGCACACTCACAGACTCACACTTGCACAAAATAGACGGACAGGCAGGTGGTAAACTGAGAAAAGTAGTGTTGTTCTGATTCGTCTGTCTTTTGATGAGAAAAAGACAGAGAACTGTGTGCTCTGTGATGTGGTTCAGCTGCAGTCAGTGTAGACATTGTGTCATTCATGAAAAATAACAGAATGAAAAACCTCCACATTCTAGTACATGAAGTGCTACGCAGAGCTTATATAAGGGCTGTGGCTTATATAAAACAAGACTTTTCCACAAAACAGTTTCAACAGGGGCGCCGATAGCGCAGCGGCAGCGTGCGGGCGCGTACCATGTTGCGAGGCTTTGCTCCTCGCGCGGGCGGCCCGGGTTCGCGTCCGGCCTGTGGACTCTTTCCCGCATGTCTCTCCCCACTCTCTCCCCCCTTCCGACTCTATCCACTGTCCTCTGACTCTATCAATAAAGGCAAAAAGGCCAAAAATAAATCTTTAAAAAAAAAAATAATAATAATAATTGTTTCAACAAATACAGCATAAACTGGAGGCATGTCTGAACTCGACATTAGTTTAGATACTACAGTATTAGTTTCAATATTTCAATATAAGTTTACCTTCATAATACCCATGGCAACTCACTCTAACATGTGTATAAGCAACAACTGCAAAACATGTACTCCTCCTAGTGTTGAGAAAGAGACTGAAAAAATAGTCTTATTTATTTTTTATTTTTTTTATTTTATATACTTTATTAATCCCCGAGGGGAAAATTGTGGTTCGCACTCTGTTATTGTAGAGACATGCTTCTCACCCACACAGGCCTGAATCACATGCACAAGACCTGTAGACATGCATTAATGGAGAGATATCAGAGTGCGGCAGCTGCCTGCACTGAACGCGCTCCCTGAGATGGCGCAGGTTTGGTGCCTTGCTCGAGGGCACCCCGGCAGTGCAGGAAAAGCACAGGTGTAATCAATACTAATAACAGGTTTGAGTAGGTTGTTGAGGTTCCGCTCTAACTGGGCTTCATAATTGTGTCTACAGGCTCACTAAAATGACTGAAACTATACAGGTTACAGACTGTACGGTTTCGGGCTTTCCCAAATAAAAGATGATACATCATGGCAAGATCAGTGGACAAGGCTATGAAACAGTAAGAGGACTAAAGATGGCCGATCTCACGATCTTGCAAAAAATGATAGCCTGCAACAATATCTGACAATGTGAAAAATGTAGGAAACTGATCTCACAATGTGAATGCTACGTCAACGAGCGAAAAATACAACTGCACTAACCCTTTATCGGGCTATTTTTGGTCATTTCGGTACACATTACATATGGCCACCCTTCTGCACCTCAGTAAGGTCGAGAAGCATGTGATCCTCACTCAGCCAATCAGAAGAGATCCTGCGATTGTGACATTTGAACCAAATATGGTAACTTTGCAAATGTTTATTTTTCTAAATGAAACTGAAAATTTTTTTTGAAAAATGTTTTAAAAGATATACATTTCTGTTATGTTCCCCAATAACACTCTCACACTTGAATTTCAAAGTATTTCAATGAGTGGGCTAAAAAGGGTTAAAAGACACACTAATCAGTGCAACAACATCAGCATCAGAACTGGTGAAAGCATAAGCTAACAACAACAAGGCTTATGACAAGCTCTCTTAGCGACACTAGCATCCACATCTGGTCTCTTTTCCCTCAGCATGAGGGAGCTCACTGTCGTTGATGTCCGTTTCTGCTGTGATGCTCGACGTATCCACCCTGCTTTGTTTATCAACCATTTTATTTTACCATTATGTAACCATTTAACAAATTACTGTACTGTTAGACCAATGTGCCTCTTCCGTATATCCTTATATGGGCCTCTTCCTTTTGCTCTAAACTTGCAGCATAGACTCTCTATTGTCTTCTCCAGGTGTAACATCTCAAGTGTGTGGAGCTAACACAAACATAACCCCATCTCTGCTAAAACTTCTGCTGACACAGCACACCAAGATTTTAGAGGAGGCACCTTACTACTGTATATAATCCTGTGATTTCTTACATTCGGGGTCTACTCTCTGGTTTTGGTAGCTAACGTGCGAGTCAGCGAGGTAGACCCTCAGCTGAGACAACGCCCTCGGTATCTGCATTGTATTTCCTTGCTTCATTAAACTTTCTGGTTTGTTCAATTTGAACCTGAGTCTCTTCTCTCCCTTCTCTAAGAAAACCAACACGCACAAGGTGACTTAAAAAACCCTGAACACCATTATTAAAAAAATTCAAACAATCAGAGATTTCCATATAAGAGATAAGAGATTTCCCAGTGCACCACAAGAGGGATACCACATACCACCAGTGGTACTCGTATCACAGTTTGACAATGAATGATTCATAGTAGATCTCTGTGAAACCAGGAAACAGGTCTAATTTGAATTCTGACCTCATAAATAGTGTCCGGCCCACAAGATTATTTTGGCTTACCTATGTTAATGTTGTGTGAACAATAACCCAATGACAATCAGTGGGACAGTGTGCATGCCAGCTGTGCTGTGCAGCGCCTGGAGCTGAAATACAGCACTGTTATAACCACAGTTAATTATTTAAACCTGTACAGTACCATTTAGCTACAGAATACATAGAAAAGGGGCTCAGCTGGCTGCACTCTGATGTCCCTAATGAAGCTGCACATCCAACATTATGAGAGCCGTGTGGTACAGTGTGACTTGTAATAAACTTATAAGATTGAAAAAAAATTGTCTGTATGCGTCTTTATGTACCTGGGCCATAATTATTGCCGTTATAAAAGTTCTGCCATAGAAAGTATGGACCTGTTAGAGGGAAGAAGAACAGAGAGAAAGAGTTTTGAAATTGCGGATGCTCCATTGGCTTTTAAATCTGACGTGTGGAAACATTTTGGTTTAGAGAGTAAGAGAAAGGAGAAAGTGACGGACCAACAAAAAAAATAATGAACTGCCGGAATAAATTGCCAGACTTCGTACACAGCAGGGTTTATGAGTTACATGAGAAGCCAACTGGCAATTAATGAGCTTGAAGATATTTGACAAGTTGCAAGCAAAGAGTTATACCATGCCTAAAGACTCTGACCTACCACGTCGATTGGTTACGTTAGTTTTGTTCTTAGGTTTTGTGTATTATAATATAATAATAATAATATTGCTCTTGAATAAAGCAAGTGATTAACTGAAAAATCTTCTGATGAAACAATCTGTTACTGCAGCACTACACAGGATAGATTACGCACAGTAACAAACACTTTAATGCACACACGCACACACACACACACACACACACTCCTGGCCATTAAAATTGCTAATGATTTATAGTGTCTGATGATTTGAGGTGTTGTGGTAGTATCACTGTGGTTCATATCCAAGCAACAGAAGCCTCAGAGGACCAAGCTAAGCTTCTACATGTGCTAACACACACACACACACACACACACACACACAATCTTAAAAACACAAGTGTTCATTCTTGTTCAGCTGCTATAAATTACATGGTTTCAACTTTACAACCCATGTTTGCATTCTCACAATCACAAGCCTATAATCACATCTCTGACTTAACCTGTTGACATTTCAGTAGGTTTCCTCATAGTAAGGGTTGCTAAAAATACGATTTCCACCCTCAGATTCATATGTCAGTATATGTGTGCAATACAAAATAGCACCGGTCACTGGAACGTGACTGAAAACCAGAATGGATCTCACATCTCCGACCGTGCATATCTCTGTCTCCCACACATCTCCCCGCTCAGATATCGCTGCCAATTACCAGCCCACAGATCGCCAGAGAGTGATAGTCCACGAACAGCCAGCTTTAGTATTTCTGACCTCAATCCATAAACATGGGTGAACCTCTACATTTCAAAAATAGACCCGATGACACCCTACACGCTTCAGGTCAAGTTTATTTCTGACCACAATGGAGAATTATTCCTGTTAGCCTGACAGATGCGAACAAACACACACTTTACCAATTGTTTTTGTCTTTAAGAGTAAAACAACAACAGAGATGAGTAAGACAGAGATTGACTTTATGTTCATCATTAGTTTTCAAAAGAAGTCAGTGGTTCCGCCTTTCCAACTCACAAATCAACTTTCAATGTTTATGTCTGTCAAACATGTAAAGGTAATTTAACAATTACAAACAGAAGTACTGTATTCAGCTGAATCATTCGCTCGTTTAGAAAGAGCAACGTTTCACGACAAATGTGATTTTGCAGCACGCCAAAAGCTTCTCTTCTGAAGATAGCCGTAGTCATGAAAGGCTCCCAGCTGTCACATGGGTTATTGAATTAAATTACCTGATTACAATGAACCAGCAGGTTGTGGTTATTCAACAACATTAATACTCACACATTGGAATTGCTGCCTGGGGACAAATAAAGTTTTTTTTTAATTGAATGATGTTTTCTTGATATTCGCTTCCACTTTGTCAACCTCCATCGCTAACTTTACACAATTACTCAATACCACTGCATCTAAACGAAAAAGAATAACACAGCTCTTCTTATGTTGCCATTATAATCATTCTAGAGAATCTGTGATGGCAGACTTCAGCTGTCTCTGAGCATCAATAAAGATAGAACTTTCTCATCAAGCGCTGTTCTTTATGCACCGGTTCAAAAAGCCATACACTTGAGGCCTCCTTTCAAAAGATGACTAACTTGTGGATAAAACATATTTCTTTCTTCACATCTCTCACTCTTATACAGGGTCAGTTATTTCACAGATTGGATCACTAGGGCGTGCTTCAGTTTTTTCTTCTTTTCCGCTGAATATCTGCTCGGCGCTCGGGGGAAGGGGGGGGGGGGCTGTGGTCAATTTACTCATTATGTGCAGGGGGCACAGACACTATAATCAACAAAAGTGTTAGATGGATAAAATGTACTGTGACACATCAGTGGCTGACAACCAGTGATTACCTTGCATTATCTAAAAACAATTTTTTTTAAAAACACGAACATTTAGAAGAATTAAATGAAATGAAGAATAGCTAAGGTTAATTCGAAGTATCCAAGAAAGAAGATCATGTCAAACCCGAAAGTAACCACAACACTCTTTCTGGCTATAGTGGTCTCCATGGTAACAGCTGATGGAGTAATGTGTAAAACTAAAAACAGATGCTCAGAGTTAAGGAGAGATTTTAAATGAAACCTCTTTGTGTTCTATCTACTTATTACAAATTAACAAAGTGTCCAGTATACCTCCTAATGCCTTACTAATGACACCCTGACACCCTCCCAGGCAAGGGGCTACGTGACAACAGCCTTTCCTGTCCCATTTCCCCACCAGCACCCAGCTCATTGATTAATCTTTGGGGCTCACAGGGGGCCTGTGTATCCTCTACACATCTTACCGGTGGCTGCTGAGAGTTGAGCCCCCCTCTCTTGGTGGACCCCCCTCTGGAGCTGAGCCTCTTCCACGACTCTGAGAAACGCCCCCTGGTGGTGGGACGCCCCGGCCCAGATGTGCCAGACGCAACAGATGAATCATCCCGAGTGGAGAACGGCCGGTCCCTTCGCAACTCCCTCCGCTCAGCCCACTTCTTAGAAGCCATTGGTGTTGAAAATGTGGTTGTAGAGGTGCTAGAAGCAGTTCAGCCACACTGAGTCAACAATGCTGGTCTTTTATCAAACTAATGCCACAGGGGGCATCTTCACTTCTTACTCAACTATGCCGCCTACTCAAGTTCCCTGGCTTATACAGTCTCTGTCTCTTCTCTTTCCTGAAGTTCTCTTCTTCTCTGTAAAAGAACATGTACGAGAAATGTCCTACTCCTTTCTCCCAGAAACTTTTTCTCCTTCCCTTCTTTGATGTTTTGAACGACAGATCGTCACGTGCTCCGCTTCACTCCTTTTCTTCCCTGCAGCCTTCCTCTGGGAGGGACAAGAGTCAGAGAGGAGAGGCGACGAAGCAGAAGGTGCTGTCTGCACCCTGTTGCATGTGCTGTTACTGTGGCTTGGTCGTTGATGCTGTTCTCCCTCCTCCCAGTGACAGAGAGAGAGAGGGAGAGAGAGAGAGGGAGAGAGAGAGAGAGAGAGAGAGAGAGAGAGAGAGAGAGATAGAGAGAGAGGGGGAGAGAGAGAGAGAAACAGGGAAACAAGGCAAGAAGAGGAGAGAGAGGAGAGAGAGAGAGAGAGAGAGAGAGAGAGGAAGAAGGGGGGGAGAGGGTACGATATGCAGATTTGGGTGAAATAAAGAAAAGCAGCTTAAAAAAGAGAGCTGAGAAATTACTGGAAGAAATGCGAGTGCCGTGAAGCAGGTGAAGAGAGGGATGCAGAAAAGGTTACCTGACAAGACACCTCAGAGACAGGCAAGAGTCTCTAGGGTTAAGGGTGTCTGTTGAACATTGTGCAGAGCCGCTTTAAGCTGACTGAGACGTATCAAGACCGGCAACCTGTTCACTCAGTTGCTCTCTCACTGTGAACACGGCGCTTTGAATACCAGGAGTCACTCAACCTCAACCCCCCCCCCCCCCCCCCCCCCCCCTTCTCTCTCTGTCTCCTCCTGCTTTTGAGCTTTTGTGCACAGCCTCACTCTCTCTCGTTCTTAATGCAGGGGAACAAATCTCTTTTCTGTATTCTTCTTTGCCTTCATCCACTTTCCGCGACATTGTTCATCGACTCACAAGTGAAGCCGCATGAGCCTCCATTTCTCTGCTGCAGTTGAGGAATAAAGGCTGACAGGTCTGTTATCTGTTTTAAGTTTACCGCTCTATCCTCTGCTTCTGTCCTCCTCACACTTCCACACAGCCTGCAGCAGTGATGAAAGGCACGCAATGCTGCCAAGGAAAACCAGATATTGATTAACTTCTTCAGTGCTTGTGTTATAAAAAAATAAAATAAAAAATGCTTCTGAACTTTATTTTGACAAAAAGTTATCCTGGACGAGAAACCAAAGAAGAGGGACGGATAGAGAGAACAAAGAGATGTGGAGGCTGCAGAGTAAGAGTGGGGACAGTGTCTGAACACCAGGGACCTTGTTGTCACTCCAAGCAACCACTCATGCCATGGGAGTTCCACGTGTATGTATTTATGCACGTTAGACAGTGTGTGTGTGTGTGTGTGTGTGGGAAAGTGAAAGCAAGACAGAAATTCCCTAAAGGATGCAAGTAGAAATAGCTTGCGAGGGAGACGTGGCGAATAGGAGAGAGACCGAAGGATAGATGTAAAATGATAACCAAAACTTTTGATCAAAGCTGGAGCGACATCATGGAGACTTCAAAGTTCAACCTCCCTACTGTACCGAATCACTGACAAAATCATTTACCTTTTGCCAATTACAACATGTTTCATCATAAAATCTGAATCAAAATGCAAGATGTAACACTTAAGCTTAAATTGGAAATGGCTTTGAAGAATGAATTTGCTTCAACAACTCAAGGCATTCATCGTAACTTTGTGCTCAAATATTTGGGCATTTTATGGACAAACCAGAAATGTAGTAGGCTGCAGTCTATCCAAGTGTCCATCCATTGTGAATAAATTAATGCAATGACATAACAATGCAGTCATTAGCTCAGCTAAAATAACAAAGGAGTGGCTTCAGAACAACTCTGTGACCATTCTTGACTGGCCCAGCCAGAGCCCTGACCTAAACCCAACTGAGCATCTCTGGAGAGACCTGAAAATGACTGTCCACCAACGTTCACCATCCAACCTGACAGAACTGGAGAGGATCTGCAGGGAAAAACGGCAGAGGATCCCCAAATCCAGGTGTGAAAAACTTGTTGCATCATTCCCAAGAAGAGTCATGGCTGTACTAGCTCAAAAGGTAATTTTAGTCAATACTGGGCAAAGGTTCTGAATACTTACGACCATGTGATATATCAGTTTTTCTTTTTTAATAAATTTGCAAAAAGATGGGGTGCTGAGTGTTCATGAATGAGAAATAAAATGAACTTTTTTGATTTTAGCGAATGGCTGCAATGAAACAAAGAAAGAACAATTTAAAAGGGTCTGAATACTTTCCGTACCCACTGTATTATGGGCCTTTGTGGTTCTATTACATTTACTTTATACTCTATACATTTAAATAATGTGATTGTGAAAAATAAACTGTCTATGTGTAAATCTAAGTATTCAACTAGAATTAGCCCCACTCTGTAAATGGTTGCTAACTGCTAAAAGCTGTAGCCTACAACTGTAAGTATAATAGAACATAAAGTGTTTTGTCAGCCTGTTACAGCTCTTGATTGAAAGCTTATTTAATTTCAAGAAAATGTGTTGGACCCGTTTTGTGGTTAACTTTATATCTTTGGCACAGGTGTTGTTGAATCCTCATTTCTCAAATTTCTCACAATGTAAAGTGAATGTTCAATAAA
This sequence comes from Symphodus melops, assembly GCF_947650265.1. Taxonomy (NCBI): domain Eukaryota; kingdom Metazoa; phylum Chordata; class Actinopteri; order Labriformes; family Labridae; genus Symphodus; species Symphodus melops. Next base: position 39,421,584 of record NC_136691.1, on the reverse strand, counting down.
ACCGATTCTGATCAAGTCCATCACGTTTCAACAAAAACTAGCTTGTGTGCTAATGCTTACCTTCAGCTTAAGTTGTGGCTAAATGACAAGTTTGACAAAACATATCTTAACATAGAAACATTCATTTAAAGTAAACTACTTTCGTGTTGTCTTTTTCTCACCTGACTTTACATTACAGTAGACGGTACTGAGGCGTCCTGAGGTCTACTCATTTCTCCCTGCTTGTCCCTCTTGCACGAGCTTAGATACTGTCTACTGCATGTCTTTTTTTTATGACGCCTATAGGAGGTGCCAGGGCCAAATATGCAGATTTTCTACAGTTGATCCAAAATATTTTAATCCCTAAAGCAAAACCGATCTGCATTTATCAGCTCACTGTACCGTCCATTACAGATGTGAATGCAGTTTCCCTGAAAATAGTATATCTTTTGTTGGATATGTATGAAATGTGGATGGAGTTAAGGGTAGTAACTAGCACCAAACCACCTCTTTCAAATTTACTTAACTCTTAAACACTCTTAAAACAAAAGCTATTATTGTTATTATTGTTATTATTATCATTATTATTATTATTATTATTATTATTAAAACAAATATTAAGAAAAGAGTTGGAGGTTTTAATCAAGCAGCTTTTAGGAAGTGTTACTAATGTGTTTAAAGTTGAGACATTTCTCATATGTCCGCATCTTCCTTTCTCCTGCCTCCCAGAGGCACCCCTTTCTTAAAACATAAGACATCCACCTACACAGGGTCGTGTGGTTGCCATGGTTACTAACCCGAAAAACTTTGAAGTTACATCATAAATGCTTCATTATAACTCTCCTGTGTATCATCATGGGCACTTATGAAGGATTTCACACCATTACAACCATTTAAATGCAAACCCTGCAGCAACACAGACACCTGCAGCACACGCACTGCCAGGTTCATATCTTTGTCCTTTATGTGCACACACACAAATACACTGTGATGCAAACAATGTTACTGGATCAATTATGTATTCCTTAATTGCCAACAATTTTTGTAAAACATTGCAGATGTTGCTGTCTGACAGTGAGCACTAAAGGGATTTTATATTAAAAAACATATGAGAAATGAATTTAAATAAAAAAAGGACAATTTTGGAACAGGTTTGTAATTGGCTGTCTGATCATTTTTATGTTTTATGAGATAGTGCAGAGTTTATAAATAAAAGTGTGCCACTGCAAAAGGAGCAGCCATTAGACACATGAATAACAAAATACTTCAAAAAATGTGTCATTTAGTTTCTAATCTCCCAAAAACAAACATTGTCTTCAATATGTAGTCAATAACTAAATACAAGAAATCTTGAAATGCTGAATTGCTTTGTATCATTCATTACCACAGATATAGCAAAATTAAGGCAAGTTGTGTGTTGTTCACACTCACAGTATGAAAAACATAAACCAAGTTGTATATCAATCTATTAATAGGTAGCGGTGCAGCAGAATTTTCTGACTTATATTATCAAGAGTCTTTTCTAAGTTTGAGCATAGAAATCATCACAGTTTTCTCTGCATTATTGTCACCAGAAACACAAAGCTGCTTCTGTGAAAAACCTCATTTTAACTGAAAATAATACAAAGTGAAAACCTTGATCTTCTTAGACTCAGATAACGTTAGAGCTTTGTACCTGGAAAAGCTGGCAATAAATTATAAGACAGAGCATCTCACTGAGATTAATTAGCCGCAGTAAAAACAGACGTTTAGACAAATTTGAGCTTCCAAAAGCAGTTCCAATCTTAAGCAGCTTACTTTGTGTTTTGTTTTTTTCATAAATTGGTGATACTGAGAAAGAGTAGGGTTTGGGATTTTGTCTCTTGTCAGTTTAATGAAATCAAAATCGGTCTATTTTAGTGCAGAACCCAGCGGAATGAAGGAGTGTTGCCTACCTTCAACTCTGTGCAGAGCGGGGTCAGAACTCGTCTGGTGTGAGATTTCCTCGTCATGTTTCTCTGTGGAACAAAGTGAGGACAGATAATCAGTCAAGACATTATATGTTTTACTTCACATGCTCTTAGCATAAAAAACCTTTTATAAAGTCTGATTTCATTTGTTATATTTGTAACAGCTGAAATAACATCAAAACACAAGATAAGAATTGACGTTTTTCATTGCAGATATAACTTTTTCAAAATGTCAATTCTGTTTTTGTTTTTTATTGGATATTCATTTATTATTTTACAGCTTGTAAGATGTTAGTTTCAAGTGTTGTGAAAATATTTCAGTCTCTGTTAATTAACATCCTTACTAAAATGCAACCACCTACTGCTTGCAATTACTAAGAAAAATAACACCTGGAGTCACACTCTAACGTGTGTAATTATTGGTTTCTATCGGCCAAAAAGAGATAATCGTCCCCACAATTGTTGTAAACAAACACCAGATAAGAAACACAGTACAACAGAGGTACAAAGATACTCTGTTCTTTGGTATACTGTGCATACCAAAGAACAGAGGTCTTTAGTATGCACAGCTTTACTCATACAACTGAAATCATGTGAATTTTCCTCATCTTATTTAAAAGGATATTTTAATCATTTATGTGGAGCCATGTTCTAGAACTGCTCTGTCTCTGCTCATTCTTATACTGACCACACTGTCTGTACCGTGGAAGCATATCCTGATGTATAACATTGTATACTTCTCTAGAAACACATTTTCACTTAATATAAATCAAAGTTTGAGTGACAGGTGCAGGATGGAACCATCAGAACAGCATAAAGAATGTCTAAAAGAAAAAGAAAACACACTGAGTCAGCTGTAGATGTTTACTCTTTTCTTGCCTCTGCTAGCTAGACTTTTATTGAACACATTTTTCATTTGTAAAACATACTAAATATGTTGTTTCTTTTAGTGCATTTCAGACACTCAGATAAATACCCTTAATACAAAATTTAATTGTACTGTTCAAACAAACAGTATTCTAAACACAAACACATGATGTTCAAATCACCTAAATTAGCATTTTGCTACTAAGCAATATTTTCAATGGGAAAAACCCGGTGAACTTCAGGTCTTCAGAAATGAAGCCAATGCGAAAGTGCAAAATCTTGCAGAATGTCGAGTGTCCGCTTGAGGCTGGCTCCATGAGCAATGGAAGTATCATACATCTGATTGGCAAAAAAGCTGTTTTTACAGCAGAAATGAACATGTTTACAGGCTGGTACAGAAAAGGAAATAGCTCAAGGCGATTGGAGTGATGGCTCACCCAGTGATTCATAGGTGAGAAACTGACTTGGTTTTCGATCACGAGTGGACCTCCTAACCTGGACCTCCATACCTGGTATGACATTTTGGAATATTCCATGGGAGCTCGGTTGTGTGAAACTGGTTTCTTCGACATGATACACAGAAAATTTGGAGTGAGTAGGCCTCAACATCTTTAGCCATGAATGGCCAAAATAATCTCTCCCTTGCAAGATGTAACATTCTCTCAGTTTCGCTGGATATATGAATGATACCCCAGAAACTCAGTCAACTTCCTCACCTGACCAACAGTGTGTGGGGTCTAAAATGCTAGGGTTTGGACGGTATCTAGGTTTCCAGGGGTCTATTGTGACTCCTTCAGCTAACATAATCTGGCCCACGTACCTGAGCTTTACAAAGTGTTCTTGGAGCCTGGAAAACTTTTTGGATTGCCTCAACATGTTCAAAGAAAGTTTTTTTTTTTTTTTTTAAAGGTTTATTTTTGGCCGTTTTGCCTTTATTGATAGGACAGTGGATAGAGTCGGAAACAGGGAGAGAGTGGGGAGAGACATGCGGGAAAGTGGCCACAGGCCAGACGCGAACCCGGGCCGCCCGCGCGAGGAGCAATGCCTCGCAACATGGTGCGCGCGCTGCCGCTGCGCTATCGGCGCCACCCAAAGAAAGTTTTTGCTAAACAAAGTATATCATCAAGGTATGGGATGCAACATTCATCTCTGAGGAGCACCAGCAGGTCCTCCATGATCCGTTGAAATTTGGCAGGGGAATTGTGTGTGTGGCAGTGAGTCCAAATGGTGGACGGACCCATTCATAGAGACCTCATGGACTTGTAAAGGCTGCCGTGAGCCCTAAGACACAAAAAACTGGTGGTACATTTTTAATTGATCCAGAATACTAAACCAGGCAGGGGATGTTGATCAGGAACACTATTTTGTGTTCAGGAGGCAGTAGTCAATGCATAGCCATAAGCTGCCATCTTTTCTTGGCGCAGAGCACGGGTATTGGACCTAACTATCCATCATTTTAGCATCTGTAGGCTACATACTCCTTCACCTGTTTAAAGGTGGTTATGGAAAAGATGAGTAGCTTCTTTGAACAGGAAAAATCACATTTTAGGTTGATTGACATTTGTAAACTGGGAATGCATCCGATATCAGTGTTGTTGTGAGCCAAGCTCCAGCTTCTTCATCAGCCATTTTTCTAACTTTAGCCTGTTGTTCGTCATTGAGAAGACTGAGCTCAACTGGAGGTTGCCATGGGAATAAGTCTGTGTCGGTAGGTGTTGAAACAGCACCAATGACAGTTACTGTGTGCTCTGACTTTTCAACCGGGTTCATGTTTATCAACAACAGAATGCAACGACGACGCCTCTCACAAAATGTTTTTTTCAACAGAATACAGTAAATGCTGCCAATGGCTGTTTTCCTGGAATCATGAAAGTGGTTGTTTTGTGTTGTTCTACGTAGGTACTGCTGTATATGGTTTCTTTGTGTTCTGTACATCCAGTAGACCATCAAAAACATCAAGGTCGGAAAGTCATGCGTTATTCACCTTCAAAAAAGGAAGAAAGATTCAGACAGGTTGAAATCAAGTGAGATTTCAAACTTTACCCAGACAACCTGCCAGTCCGTAGGCATTCACATTGCAATGACGGTTTGTCAGAATGAATGAAGTCCACCAGAAGTGCCGTCTTTTCTTCAGGGAGTGGCATTGCAGAGCAGGTTGATGAGGGATCGGATTAACTACTGTGGCTGTTCTTGTGTCAACTCTTCCAGCACAATAAAACCAAAAGTTGCCTCTCCAATGCAAAACTGCTAACTAGAAAATGTAGAGTGATTGAAAGGTTAGGGTCTTCTTCACCGCTGTGAAAACATTGGAGGATGATTTAGCTCAAAACACCATTCCCATCCATATGGTATATCTCACAGATAGTTTACTTAGCTTTTTTGGAATTGAATATTTTGCTATAGCGTTTGTGTTTGTAATGACTGTTTCATTAGTTCAAAAATATTTGTCAGCTTTGTAAATTTCTTTGCCAACTGCTGTATCATGTCTGACTGATTTCCATCTATTTCAACCTGAGTATACCTGGCACATTGTGTTCTTTTGGCAATTGACAGGACACAAGCGACGCTGTCTTTCACTTTTCATCTGTCCAGTCTCTTTTATTTGTGTGTGAAGAAGTTACAGTGCAGCTCTTACTTCTCAACTGTTTCACTCAGCATGATCATAAAGCAAAGGCAAGCGACAATAAAAATCTTTATCACTTGACAGCAAGGCAACCTGAGATGGGATCATCTGGTAATTCTTAGTCCAAGGTATCAGCATAAGTAGATCAGTTCAAGCTGTAGGGCAGAAGTGATCTTGTAACAGGTGTGGGATAAAATAGCATTTTGCTACTAAGCAATATTTTCAATAGAAAAACCCATGTTAACTAACAGAGCTACCAGAAAAGATAATCATTTTTAACTCATACAAAATGCTTAATGTTCTACATAAACAGAATGACTAAATGTATTACTATCATTTACATCGTGTCAAGAGTGTTTTTAACAAACTCAAAATCAGAAAGGAGTGAAACTGAAGTTATGATCATGCGCAAGGCACTTTAGACTACTTAGCATGCTAGCACTCAAAATGTGTTTACACTCTTTACAAACAAAGGATGAACAAAAAAAAAACAATTTAGCCTACTGGATTACATCTAAATCACATAGCTAAAGTTTTGTGTTTTAAACTTTAATAACTAACCTATAGCATACAGTCGCACGCTGTAGCTCGCTTCTGTCAAACTGAAGCAGAGTGCAACAAAGACTACACAGCCCGCTCAGCAGTGTAAGTCTTGCCCCCTTGTGGCATTTTAAGGAACAAATTTAAGATAATCGCTTTCACAAAAATACTGATACTAGAGAATATTATTCATACAAAATAATCAAATACAATTACAAAATGTGACACATTTCTGTGTGTCCCATTTGACAAATAGGCACTTAAGGAAAAAGAAAGTAGGGGGAAAGGTAATAAAGTGACAGGTTAAAGGACAAAAGGCGGTTTATTGTGTTCTAAAATGTGTTTTTTAAACTTGCTACCAAATCATCTACGGTTTTAACAGATTGAGGTAGTTGTGATGACACCAAACAAGTGACACACGGTTTCAGTCTCCATCTGTCACATGTGTTTCCTTGACAAGTTTTGACTTCTCAAGTTATATTACCATGAAATAGATCAGGTCAAACTTTTTATTCACATTCTCCTCCTACTCTCTATTTCCTCTGCAACTATTCCTACTTTCCATTTGTACATTCCTTCAACAATTATTTTTAAACATTCTGCTGAGTGTCTGGCACCGAGCCGCCTCACTGAAATCAGGCGAATCAATGTGGAAAATTGTCGTAATGAATTCAGGATGGTCTTATCCTCGAACATGGATGGTCCTTTTGATAAGTGCTTTCTTCTCACTCTACATAGATAGATAGATAGATAGATAGATAGATAGATAGATAGATAGATAGATAGATAGATAGATAGATAGATAGATAGATAGATAGATAGATAGATAGATAGATAGATAGATAGATAGATAGATAGATAGATAGATAGATAGATAGATAGATACTTTTTTGATCCCGAGGGAAATTCAATAACACATTCACATTCATAATAACACATCAACACCACCTATTTTTATCCACTGTTCTGAGCCTTTATTCTGAAGAAAAATACATTCCTCTCCTTATTGCATCTTCAAGTACCCTTTCACTCCAATGAAATCTAAATAGAAGGTAATTTTATGACAACTAACTGAGCCAAAATATAGGGGCTTTGTGTACCAGCCTGAAGGCATTATATTTGTGCAGATTTAGGTAAAACTAAGCAATGTGATTATTTCAATAGCGGACGAGGGCTGCTGTGTTTACCTTGCTGATAATTTGCCTCTCTCTCCCCTCATATCTGAACACTAATTACTGCTTCCTCTCTCTGTGCGACAGAAAGGTTGGGGATGCATTTTTAAGCAGGCTGATGCTATCAATTATTCACATACAGCATCCACAGACAATATGTGTTTTTGTGTTTGCCAGAATTTGTGGACTTCTCTCAAGTTTGTACAGTAGATATTTATAGATAATACTCCAGTGGAACATTATTGGTCCATGGTTAGAAAGATCTACAAAAACAACACACTGCACGTACAATATGTATAGGGTTTGTTATTTGAGACAGGCCTCAAAAAGACAGAAGAATCCATTTACATACCAAAAAAAATACAACATTAGATTCAATGTTTTGTTTTCTGTTGTTTCAACTGTTCCGTGTCTGCATGTATTTCAGCTGGGGAAATCTCTACAAGCTGTCAGGGTGGAAAAGCAGATGAGCCAAAAGCAAATGCAGCCTCCTGTGGAGAAGTGTCACCAAAACTGTCCATAATGCTGCTGAAACTCCCACGCATCTCACGAGCTGTTTGACAACAGTCAAAATGACAGCCAGCAAACCCATGATATACACAATATGCTCACGAAACGAAGCAATTGTGATTTTTGCGTTTGTGTGTGTGTGTGTGTGTGTGTGTGTGTGTGTTTTAATGATTTACTAGTGCTGGCTCTGTGTACAAGCCACAGACAGTAATGAGGGACAGCTAATCTGTGTGGACGACAGAGACGGACAAGCAAGAGGATAAGTCGCTGTTCGGTAAATCTTGGAGAAAAGACAGTATTCCGTTCACACACATTACAACAAAACCAGAAACTTCCACAATGAATAAACTTTTCCAAAAGGAGAATTACAAAGGTCATAAAAACCATGTTTTTATATCCCGCTATTTCTGCCCAGCGATATCAAACTGTGAACACATCTAATTTGATAGAAAATACTGTTGTGTTGTCGTTGAAACTTTAAAAGGTATGAGGAAGAAACTAAACATGCATTACTACATGTATCTGCTCTCAGAGACAAGAACATTTAATAATCTAAGCAAAGACTAATACAAACAATGATCCGTTTCCTTTTGAGACAGCTAAGCCCTCACAGGCTTGTTCTGTAAATGTTCTAAATACATGTTTTATCAGACTAGCAGGCAGCGGGCTATTGTGTATGATTTATACATAGAGAGCATATGGTTGTTAGAGAATCCAACAGCCAACAGATGGAGATGCAAAGCAAGGACAAGAGCAAAAATGAGGAGAGAGCTATAATTTATTTAAAAGGTGTCACTGCATAGCATTGATCTATTCCTTCGACTTATATGATGTATTTTTTTATCATCAGCCAATCAAAATTTAACACATGACCAAACTCCAGACAACTGTGATCCCAAAAGTCACAGTGTCCTTGTTTCCACTATTTTTTTTTCTCCAACTCAACTTTGATTTCATTCAACTTTCAGTGTAGGTTTAGAATGAACATCCCTGTTGACCTTTTTTATTACTTGACACACAAGCTAAATCCCCAAGAGAGCGATCAAATTCAAAATGGCCGATGACTTACCACTCTGAAGGTGTCCGACTCTCCTTGGGAAACTGTTTTTCTTGAGTCTTCAACTTCTGAATCTTCCTCTGAGTTCCTTCCTCCAAGTTCTTTTTGTCCTTCAAAATAATTTTCAAACAATCAATTAAATAACTTGGTTTTTCAAAAGCCTGATGAGGAAAGAGAGAACAAAATCCAGATCATTGGAAGGAGAGGGAGTAATGGTGGCTGAGAGAAGATGCCTGGTTCCAGGAGTCAGAAGCCACAGGTGGGCAAGTCCCCCCCTTTGCTACTGGAGGCGTGATGAAGGACAGGGCATGACGCAGCCTGTGTGTGTGTGTGTGTGTGTGTGTGTGTGTGTGTGTGTTTGACTGTCAGTCTCTATTACAACACATCTGTAGGTCCATGAAGAATGACGGGCAGAAAGTGAAGATCCAGATACTCCGTTGTGATGTCGTCACAGACCTTAAGATCAATACTAACCAAACCTTACTTAGATTTGTATCTTTTCAAGTTCTTGTACAATCTTAAAAATTGGTCTCTCTCTGACTGGGTATCCTGATTGGTTTTAACGTTTGCTCTGGCAAGATTTGTCTATGCTTGAATCGGATATGTTAGAAAAAAGAACAAAAACGGGAATCCTCCTCTGGAGTTGTACCTGTATGTGAAACTTCACACATCTGGCAGCCATGAAGATAAAATAAATGTCCAAGGTAATGAAGAAGAATCAGTGGAGCCCAACATCTCTCCTCCTTGGCCCATCAGTCTGCGCCTTGCTTCTTGTGCTGTCACAAGACCTTATGTTTCAGCTTTTGTTGGTTGAAGAAAAACTAAAATAAGGAAGGAGCTGTTCCTGTATATCTCTTTGCTGTGGGGGCCTGATGAGCATCTGGCAGGTGAAACGTCACCAACTAAAAGCACCTGAGTCACAGTTTCTTTGATGGCTGCAGGGTGGGAGACTCAGTGTGTGTGTCACCCCCAATGATCCTGACCCTTTGAGCATCTCACCAGGGGCAGGTTGCTAGGTGAGGCTGTTATGATTCTCACCCCAAATTACTTATCCCCTTATCGTATATACATGACAGCACGGACACGCACGCACACACTCGCACGCATGCACACCCACAGTTTGGAGGGACGTGGGTTAATGATAGCAAATAAAGAAAAGTAAACAGCGGGTGGCTAACGAGTGCTAATTTAGTAGGGCACTCTGCTATGAATAAATGAAGAGATCGCTCAGATGCCACAGCAACAGAGGGGACAAGGAGGGGCCCTTGTAAAGCTGCTGATTTAGAGCCCTTAGATGCCTTTCTGTTGTCTGGAAACATGAGCATGACATAATGTTTAACGACTTGGCTCACTGCTTTTCGTCTTAAATATCTTCTAAGTTTTTCAGGTTTTTTTTGCCTCCTCCTTTTTGCCATAATTTGTCGCTTCATTCATACTAAAACTCTCAACCATCCTCTGCCACTCTGTCTCTTTCCCCATCATGGCCTTGTGTAGGGACGAGATTGTTAAACCACTCTTCAAATTGTGGTCTGTCATATCAGGCATAAAGTGGTACTGATCAAGGCCTCAGTTATTTCCACACCCCTCCATCATGCCATGTGCCCACCTGCTGCTCAAACACATACACATAAACACACGCACATACCATGAACACAAGCCTCCTCAAGCTTTGCTTAATAACCATAAACCTTAAAAAATGCTCAATCAGTGAGGAGAGACAGGATGAAGACAAGAGCGTGTGAGGCGTAGCATCTTACACAATAGAACAGTGTGGCAATTAGTGATCAATTACCTGAGTGTGAGTAACAGTGAGTGGGTGGATGTCTTCAACACACTCATTAAAACACAGAACCCATGCAAGGCACAAATAAGAAGAGAGAATAATTGTGTAAAAAGGAGCTGGAAGATGAAGAGGAGGTTGAAGAGGTGGAGGATGATCGGTGTGGACAGTGAAGAGAAAAAATAAATAGGAATCTTTTCAAATGTTTTGACCTTAAGTCGTAAAACTGAGGACCGAGTGTTCTACTTAGTTTAAGTGGAAAGGGCTTTTAACACTAATGGGAAACAATGCCACTTAACTGTCAGCAAAGAACAAAAAGCCATGTTCATCTTTATGTAACTGTTGGTGTGTGTTGGTGTGTGTTGGTGTGCAGATAATGAATACCTTTCCAACGCAAAGAGAAAGAAAAAGCATAGGACACGAGACACTGTAGGAAACATATCTGAACCACAGTGGAAGCCCCACATGCATTTCTTCATGCACGTGTTATCGTCCCACTATTGCAATTCATAAACAAAACTCTCTGGTTTGATTTTCTGATTTATTTCAATGGGTTTTTGGGTGGGGGGGGGGGGGGGGGGGGGGGTTGTGACAAGCTGTGACTATCCTTGAGCCTGAAATTTCATAAAGCAAAAGAAGAGGACGAAGAAGATTTTTGTCATGTTTTATTAAATGATGTGCTCCAAAATGTGTGTTTTCTGTTGACCTTAAAACTGCACAGATACTTTACAAAGTATGTATGACCTTAATGTAAAAAAAAGAAGGGATAATATATATATGTATATATATTGTTTAATATTTTTGCAATTTTCAGAACTGAGGATTGTGCTTTATTTTGCTCCTTACTTGTGGATAAGACCTTTTTTCTTGTATATAGTGTTTGAATGTTTTTTTCTGTTTTCTAAAAAACTAAAATTCCTACCTCTGGGTTGCCTAACAATACAGTATTTGAGAAGTAAAAAGGGTGGGCATAACAAGCGAAAGCCTTAGCCTACAAACTATAAGATCAGTTTATTCCCTTAATGCATCTGTTTGTCATTGTTGTATGTAACTTTTACTGTATGAGGAAAAGTTGTTAATGTTGATCAAAATAAACGAAAACTTCTACGAAGCAAAACATCTCTCATTTGTCAGCTGTGATAATCAAATAAATGCCCAAGGTGATGAAGGTAAATCAATGCAGTATACACTCTGTGTCTTGTGTACTGACAAGACACAACATACCTGAGAAGTCGTTTCATGTAAATGCTGTTTGAAAGATGTTTATCTTGTTAAGAGTTTTATATATGATTGAAGGGGCGAGGACCTTATAGAGACTCAATCAAAACTGTGCAAAAGCAGACAATGTAAAATGTACTTTTCTTACCTGAGGACACACAAAATCTATATCCAATCATACAGTGTGGTGATGCTTGCTGGTCTGACAGATGGCACCATTTTCTCTCCCCCAACAAGATCTGAAATATAAAAACTAGGCAGGTTATAAGGGGACACTCACATATAGAGAGAGTCAGTTTAAAAGGCTATCAAAGTTAGTAGGTGTCTAGTTACTAACTGTGTCTTTAGGCTGTCCTCAGGCTAACATGGGAAATCCTTAGAGACACTCGCTCAGTCTCATGCCTGTGATTTATCTACTTTTGAGCCCTAGGGTGTTGACAAAAGTTGGTTTAAGCTTGATTGCAGGATCAGATGCGTCTGTGACAGCCTGGAGCTCTTGGCCCGTGTGTTTGGTCAGTCACAGCAGACACAAATCGGGTTTCCTTTTTCTCCAGGGAGTAATGATTATCTTGGTTTGGTGAGCACACTTCATGTCTCAACTTGATTTGCCTCAACAGGCAATTGGTTTCACAGCGAGGATTAGTTTAGTTGGAGATTGAGGTTGGCAGCATCAAGTGGATTCGCTGCCATCATTGTCCTCATTTTCACAGTCGTAATCATCATGGTGATTGCCAAACACCATTGTCCAAGGACTTACATGAACATTTGGTGGCTCGTGAGTAAATATTTTATTCAAACACATAACTGCAGTGGCAAAAAAACCCAACAACCTTCAGTTAGTCCTCTCCCCTGCCACAAAACTGTGCTGTTGTTCAAAGCAACACATTTAAGTCCTCCCAGCTTCCACATGCTCAGCTCAGTGAACGTTACATTCAACCAAATTAAAGCATCTGTTAATGTTAAACACATGGGGCGGGCGGGGGGGGATTTCATTTTCTCTGGATCCTTTGACTCATGAAACATAGTGAGACTTGGCATTTTGCCTTTAAAAAATCCCATGCAGGGTTGAAGCATTCTAACATTTTTCAGCCGCTTCAAGTCCCCAAACACAACACGTAGCCACATATTAATTCACAAAATGATTAAACGTTGGAATAATCACTTTTGACAATAAAAAATGCCTCATAATCCTTTTTTGATTGCATTTCTCAGTACCTGATTAGCCGGCGTCATGCTGCGTGGAAAGTACATGACATGTTTTCTCATAATAGCTCTGACGGGGACCGAGCTATAAGCATCACTCACATACCTCTTTATCAGCAGGTAGATAAGGTTAATTCACTTTCTGATGGGTTGGGAGACTGAAGAAGCATTTGATGTTAAAGGGTAATTGACTGTAGCTGAGTATTGTTGTGCATGAGAGGACAGTGTGCGTCTCTGTGTGTTGTGGAGTATCACTCTCCAAAGCAAAGATGATTACCATCAAAAAAGAACATTACAGACATCAAATAAAATATTCCCTCTGTGTAGAACTACGTATTAATAAACTGAATTATCTGTTGTTCATAGCCTAGTGGAGATGCTTGGAGTTACTTTTTATACTACCAAAATAAATTACGAGTTATGATGCAGGAGTGCATTGGCTTATTTAAACTGGATATAGCCATTTTATTTTAACTCACTTTTACACCAGTTTCAGCCTTTATAACCTCCTTCCCATGTGGTCACAGGTGGTACTACACATCCCTCCCACTGAAGAAACAGAGCCAAAAGGGAACCAAGGCCATTGCATGTAATCAACAGTTCCCGCTTAGCACAACCCAAGTGTTCATCGTGTGTAATTCTGTTGATACTGTGACATTAAGAAGACAGATTTACATTACTCCTCAGGAAAACAGGGACACCATGAGAGGGGTTGTCATGGAAACGGACCCCTACAAGGCTGTCAGAATTGTTTAATTATTCAGGACCACCATCACTGAGCATCAGCGGGAAATCAACTGGAGCTGCTGAACCGACTGAATGGTGAGATTAAAAAATTATACGATGTAGCGAGTTGGGGAATCCAGATAAACTTAGCTTGAATACACTGAACTGTAATGCAATAAAGCTCCAGGGTGGACAGAGTTAATGAGCGTTTGCTGCTCCGCACAACACTATTCATTTCTATCCAAACCAGCACATATCCACTCATTTAAGGCAGGCAGACAGCTTGTCTTAAATTGCCAGTGTTCATGTCCTTTAATTTGTCCTTTAATCTAATTGAAATATTGCACAGGAAAAAGATGTTATGTGACCAAGATGTGCCCTGACTGAAAAACACACCTTGTAGAAATGTTTGATTTAAAAGATAACGCAATATAACAATTATCACAAACACCTATAAACCACATCAAATCTTCAAAGTTAGCAGGTTAGCAAGTTTATCCCCAACAAAAAATACACTAGATATTGCCTTAACACTGTTGGCAGTGACATTTATTTTGTCCCACATGAAGTAGTAACCAGTCATGGCGGAAGAAAACAATAGGCTATGCTAGCTTGGTACACAATTATAAACAGCCATCTAAGCCTTTGTTTCTTTGGGCATTTACTATTCAGAGCGGAAAGCTTGAAATGTTGACAAAAATAAATCAATACATGTTAAATGGCTTTTTGGGAATATTTCTATGAATAATAAATACGAGCTAAAAAACACATCTTGTAAGTTGTCATTGTGAACATCCTTCATATTAAGTGCAGTGTTTAGGTCTGATCAGTTCTTTGCTAGGTCCTAAGACACCAAATGTATTAACATTGCCATTTAATTATCAGATTCAATGGCCTTTACTTTTCTTATTTGACTTGAGCACCACTAATCCATTTGATTTCACTTTCAAAAACGGTCTTGTTTCAGGGACAATGCCATTAAATTTCCTCATTTCCTTCAGGCCTTTGTGTGTCTAATACTTTGTGCTCTGTAGTCAAACCCATTTCATTCTGTTTGGATTTGCTACATAATGAATAATACGAGCAGAAGGAAGAAATTTACATCTTACCGATGTGTTACAGAGTTTACTTGTGTCAAACTGAAAACTTAAAAACCCTTAATTATCCAGCTTACTCTGCCCTCATGCATGCTCTCTGCCTCTGAAGGACAGATTAGTCTCCATTAGCTCCCCCCTTTTTTCTGCAATTTATTTTCTTTTAGCTCATTTAACCTTTAGAAGAATAATAAAAGCTGGGGGGAAAAAAATCAAGGAATAGTTGCCAGGCAGTGTTAAATACTATAAAAGCACAAAAAAGAAAAAGATATTCACTGATATGTCTCAATGTAGCCTGCTTGTTGCTATGGCTATACCCTCTTATAAACACAATATACAGTATATCGCTAAAGGCTATACCGCCCACGCTCCAGCACACACTCAGGAGCCTCTACAGTGTCATATTTTTAGTGTTGGCATTTCTCTAATTGTATTTTCACAGTCCAAAAGCGTGTCACATAATTAAAACACATCTGTAAAGAACACTCTGTACAGTAATGCATTCTGATATCAATCTGATAACAGAGGCTTCAACAGAACAGGACAATTAGTGGCTAGAATGGGTAAACTGTTGTTTTTCTTTGTTATGGCAGAAGCCTATAGTGTCAAAGAGAGAGAGAGAGAGAGAGAGAGAGAGAGAGAGAGAGAGACATGCTGTCCTCATGTGCATCGTTGTGACTGCAAATGTGTCACCCCAATCTGTCCTCTCTCATTTATAGTCTTGTGACATGGAGTGTGTGGGAGCACACAGTCTTTGTGGTCAGACCATTTTATGTACACGTTTATTTACTATCTGAGCCATATGTTTGGATGTGGTCAGTTTGAACCACATTTCTTTTGGTACAAACAGATTTAATGCCCTTTTAAGTCAAGGATCCTTACATACCACGACACAGGTTTCTCCAGCTTGATGAGGTAGCAATCTTATAAACCCATGTTTACCTGTTGACCTGGTTTAACCTTCTGACTTGAGAAAATGTTACTTTTTGAGGATTTTGAAACTATTATTTTCTTAGTGTCACTTGCCCTTCCGCTTGAATTTATAGTGGCTACAACAGCTCTTGCCATGTCTCAGTACAGCTGAGTTCCATGTGCGTATATATCAGGTTTGAACATCCAGCTTGAAAGACACATTAAAAAAACAATATTCCTTTGTCCACTTCCCTTAGTGTTCTCAACCAGTGTTGTGGAATAAGCCCAGAGGCTACGGTTGGGTGGTGATTAAAAGCTTCCTTTGCCGAAAAGCAGACAGTAAAATAATGATCCAGAAACTACACAAAAGTAATATTAAGTACTACACTTTTTTTTCCCCGTGCACTTGTATACATTTTACTGGCACAGCTTTATTTTAGAATCTAGAGTGTAAAATGCAGGTTTCTGCAAAGATGCATTTCAAAGTAGAAGGCAGAAATTCATCAAATACGAGGCTGCCCCCAAGTGGTTGATGTGTATAATTAAAGCAAGATGAGTTGAGTAAAAAGACACATTAGCAGATTTTAGAGAGGCCACTCTCTTCTAGCTGCAGCACTGACTGGATTATGAAATGTGATTTAATCACAAAGCAAACAAAGTTTATTCAATTGGCAACTTCATATCAAATGCTGAGTTTCATGTTTAAAGAATCAGCTTTTTTTCAATTGGCAAAAACAAACAGTGTAGAAACAGTAACAACGACATTGAGACATTGCCATTACATGTTCTATTTCAGTTATTACATAAAACACTTTATTTACAAAGCTCACTCCAATTTAGAAAAATGACAAACTCTGGCTGTGCATCTTCAAAGCATTAATTGAACAAAAGGCAAGGATTGGAAATGTCTTTTTTTTGCTCTTTTGAACAGTAGAGTGGTTAAAAGGCAACAGGGTAATTGTCCTCCAGAGGAACTTTCTCCTATTACACACGGTCAGTCACATGCTCTCACTCACACACAGTCACATATAGGTAATTATCATCGCACAGTGGGGGAGCCCTGCTCACAACCGAACACCCTTGAAAACAGAACGTAATGTCCACACAGAGCCTCACAAACTACAGCTGGTATCTAGTCCGTATGAAAAATGCTGCTCACTACTGTGCAGTCAGGATGTCAGCTCTGCACAACGGCACATTTTGGCAAAAATGCACATGAAAAGATCATGAATGAGGCAGAGAAAAGGTCAAAACATTCAGTTCCGTTTAAAAAAAAAAAAAAAAAACTAAAAATATATATACATATATGCATTATACTGCTGCACATGTGGCTAGCACTTGAGACATCATCACTGGAAAGAGACATATAAATATGAGATATATATAGAAAAGGTCCAGTTAGTCCACGGAGGAATCCTTTAAAAGGTGCTTAAAGTCTGTAGTCGAACAGCTGCACGATTTACACAGGAGGTTTTCCAGTCAAAGATTCAGTTATTGCAGAACATCATCTGAAGATCTTTCAAATGTATGTGAGCTTTGGTGAAGCATGTTTTTATAACTTGTCTATAAAACAGTTTTTTTGTGTTTAACCACTGAAACATTGTGATGAATATGGCTGTTAAAACACATAGATCTTATGAGCACACTGATAACCCACTGAGTCTGTCTTTACACTATGATTCATGTTCATTTTTGGCTTAACATTACCGTTTAATTATCAGATGCAATGGCCTTTATTTTCCTTATTTCCCTTTGACTTGAGCACAACTAATCCATTTGATTTCACTTTCAGAAACGGTCTCATTTCTGGGACAAGGCCATTCAATTTCTTCATTTCCTTCAGGCCTTTGTGTGTCTAATGCTTTGTACTCTGTAATCACACCCATTTCATTCTGTTTTGATTTGCTACATAATAAATAATACGAGCAGAAGGAAGCTGCTAAAGGCTTCTTTGAGTTTCTTTTTTTCCCCTGTCAAAGATGAACTGAGTTTGTTGTACAGCTCCATTTGATCACTTTGGTGGATAAGGCAAGTCGTGTCTGTAAAAGAAAAGTGCATTGACTCAACAGCCCCAGGGCATACTTCCACACACACACACACACGCGCGCGCGCACACACACTAATTATAAAAATACTCACCCCATTCATATTAAAATACGTGATCCACGTGAAATTGGTAAACATCTTTGCCAATGTTAATAAATTAAAAGGTTCAGCAGTTCACATTCATCAGCTGGTTGTGTGTTTGTGTGTCTGTGTGCAAGAGTGTTTGGGTAGTTAAGTTGTAAAGTTCACATTGGTCATTGTTGTCCTGTGGCTTTTTTGAGGAGCTCCAGATCTTTTCGCTTTTGAGCTGCAGGTGGCGTACAGCCGTAAGCCTCTAAACCCAGGGGCATGTACCGCTCCTGCAGCCCGAGGACCTCGTCCCCCTGCCCGGCTTGCAGCGAGACCCACGGAGGGACTGAAGAACCACTCTGGAAGCCCCAAAGTGCCAGACTCTCTGTAATGAGAGGTTGAAATGAGAGTGTGTTAGATGAAGAAGAAAAAATCAGGGATGAAACAGACAAGAAATAGAGAGAGAGAAAAAAAAGAAGATATTCACTAACCTTTACCGTGCAGATCAGCAGCTTTTGCCAAACCAAAGGAGACAAGATATGGCGCTACACCAGTGAGGCCTACCGGTTGACCTCGTGTTGCCATCAGCACTATGGACCTTCAGCAAAAACAACAGGCTTAGAAAATGCACAAGGAGTGAGGATAATTACTCTACACAGGGTGGTTGTGTATTCCTACTATATTTAGACAAGGACAATTTGATACCGCAGCGTGTCCACGTCAGAGATCTACATGCTGTTCAGGATTTCCAATTTTTCCCCTGGCTCACCTTTTTGCTATTCCAGTTTTTAGGTACTGTTCCATCTTAGTGTCCATCTTGGAAAATGAGGTTTTCTTGGTGACTTTTCCAGAGCAGGCGTCCACTGTGACCAGGAAAAACCCGGGCTGAGAGAAGGACATGGTCACTTCATTCACCTGGCAGGTTCAGGACAAAACAAAAAGAAAAAAATGAAAAAAAGGTCAAATGATTTACACATTCAGTAAGATAAGGAGATGTGTTTGGACTTGTTTTGGAATATAAGACTGGACCGCTCACAGTGATAAAAGAGCTCGTGTCTCCCCTCTGCTCCTCTTTACTGCTGAGAGACTTGATTTGTGTTTGGAGGTAGGACGTCCATGGCTCACTAGAAAACACAAGCTGGGACAAGCACAAACGCAGTGAGCGGTACTGGCCTGTGTCGTATATCCCAACTGGAATCTCGTACTATTAGACAAATAGTGCTAACACAAACCTGTTTAGCACCACAGCCTTTGCAGGGCTCTGTGTTTAGGGGGGGCATAGGCACCACTGCTGAGGGTGTCTTGGAGTACTTTGGGTAGGCCTTGGCTGTGCAGTTACACGTTTGTTTGGAGGATGTTGTGGCCGTGACCTTCACTCTTTCACAGCCTTTAAATGAACAGTAGCTGTGACCCTCACGACCATGCCGGGCTCGGAGGTAGAGCCACACCAAGCTGGTTGTGATGGGAGAACAAGAGGAAACTTTCATGAATGTTCAGAGGCAAGGACGCCGAGGAGGGACTTTAAAGTCTCAAAATATAAAAGTACGGTGTATTTTGTACTCTTACCCAGCAGTCTGATCAAAGTAGTACTTCCTCTCCATCGGCCTCTTCTCTAGCTCTGCTAGGGAGGCGACAGTGCCGTAGTCTGTGATGTCATCGAAGGTGTTGCTCTGCCTATCGTAAATGTCGGCCATGATTTGAAATGTGGTGTCTGCTGGGTAACAGAGTCCAACGAGCACCCAATCATCTCTGACCGAGAGAAGAGAGACAAGTTAGCAGGCACAGAGAAGGTTTTTCTTTAGGTTAATATAGTTCTAAAGAGATACCTAAAATACATAATAACTGAATGAAATGTGTATTTTTTTCTAAAGGTTGCAGCAGGTGTGGTCACAAACACTCCTCCACACACCTCTGGTTACTTACTTGTCAAAGTTGATGAGAGAGAGAACAATCTCTCTGGGTGCAGGTCCATTCCAGTGCAGAGTGTAGCTCTTGCTCATCATCAGGACGGGCTGGTATTGCTGAGAGGTTGCCCCCTGGCTGTTAGTACCCCTTAGTACCAAGGGAGCAGATGGATACTCATCTCTGTTGATGGATAAACTGAGGCTGGGGGCTCCCTGGGTCTGGAGGAAAACCTGTGGGAGGATGCAACAAAGTGAAATGATCAGGAGGACGTATCATATTAAAATAACTAAAGGTGTTTTTTGTTTATTTTTCCAGACATATAGTATCAGAGTAGATATACCTGACACTATATGTCTGAAAAAAGAAACAAAAACGCCTATAGTAATTGAAGACATGATGAACGTTTTTGAGTTAAAATAACTAAAGGTTGAGGACCTGACGAGCTGTACCTGAGAGTAACGGCCGCTGCAGATCACTCCGCTCCACTGGGACATGTTCACACAGGCAGGATGTTGAATCAGGTAATTATCTGCTCTGCCGACGTAGGTGTCTGTGTAGCCCGTGACTGAGCCGTCCACGTCGTGAAAGATCGAGTTTTTGTCTCCGTCCAGATCGTTGTCTTCAAACCACTGCCCAGGACGACCGAAGAAGGCTCGAAGACCCACCTGCAGGTAGTGTTTTATACAGAGTCTTATACAACCATACACATTTTAGCAAAATGGATCCATTTAGGCCATTATCGCTTCTGGTCAACGTTTGTGTGGGAGTCAATGTTTTTGTGAAAGCACTCTGCTTTTTTTTCCATCATTTAGATGTTGTTTGCTTTTCATGAGATCCATAATGATGAGGTCTGTCTTTCTGGGTGATTACTATATGAAATATACTCTCGTAATTAATTGTCTTTCTGAAGTTACATATCCTGTATGTGAGAAACTGAAAGCCCAGCTGTATGAAACATTTTTTTTTATCACATGTTTTAAGTTGAGAAAACAAACAAAAAATAAAGCCTCTTTAACTTTTTTTTTTTCTAGTTCCTCTTCAGTTAATCTTTTTTCTTTGTTGTCTGGTTAGAAATCATCCTATCACACTCCTTTGTAAAAGCAAAAAAGTAGTTGTGGCAGTTTTTTCTCATAGAGCAATTCAGGGAGCTACAGTTTCTAGGTAAGGAACTTATGGGACTGTAAATGTTTATATATAACTATAGCGAGGACATTATGGTAGTAAAGGTCAGATAAGATGAGCACAAGATATGATATAACACTGTTTTTAATGATACAAGTAAAGGTATTGCACTGTTCCATATCACCACAAGAGGGCACCAGTGATTAACAATGTATTTCTAAACCGGTTGTGACTTTGAGAGTGGTGCTTTTATTCTCCCGTTTTCTGTCTTATATGTCTGATGTTTTAAGTTCAAACTCTGTTACTCTGATCTGAGTTCTGATCTTATAAACAGTGCAGGATGGAAACATTTGTGAAGAACATCAAACGGGTGCAAACTGCCTCAGAGAAAACTCGAAATCGTAGTAGAGAAAAAAAATGGAAACCAAACATGAATAAAACAATCTTTTCTCTCTGATGTTTATAAAACGTTTATACGCATGAGCAGAGAGAGACAGATGGAGTTAGTTTGTCTGGGCAGCTCTTCTATTTCAGGAGTAACTGCTTCATGTGGGACTCTGTGCGTTACTCACTGTGGAGTGGAAGTTGACTTGGGACAGGTTGTTTCGTGGGGTGAGCTGCCAGGTGTTCTTCAGGTTGAATCCCACCGCGCTGGTATAACGCTCCGGTGTGGGGATGTAACTGCGAAATGTACTCTCTGTGAGGCGCACAGGACCGTCGTAGATCTGGAAACCTCGGATAGGGAAAGTCCTGCAGAGTACACAGAGAAGGTATAACCCACGTTCAGCAAGACAAGTGATGGCAATATCTACACAAGAATACATGTTCAGGGACGGGACAAAGAGACCATCGATCAAATAAACAATCACACTGTGAAGACATGAGCAATCGGAAACTCATACATGTTATGAATGATTCCAAAGGTCTCAGCGAGATGTGATCCATTAAAAGAAACAAATATTTCTTTACTTTCTAAAACAGAGGAGTTTTCTTATCCTGACAAAGCCTTAATGTTTACTTTAAACAATCAGTAACATCTGTGTTTCCCCTACCATTATATTAGGGGGACCAAGTTAAGTCTGCAGGGGTAAATGTTGCACAGAAGAATAATTCTTGCTCTGTTCAATTCTTAAGAAATGAACCTGGGTTCCCAGAGGCACACAGTATATGGTCAATCAGGCGATGGTTGCTGAAGGGTTCTGAGATTACGGTGAAGTGAAAAATGTAAACATCAACAGCAGTGAAGCAAAAACATTTTCCCCAACACTGTGTCAGATATGAAAAAGAATCTTAGATTAAACAGCAGAATTTCAGCTGTTTTCTTTCATGCTGTGGGTGTTTATCAAAACTGAAAGACTGTTTTTACTAATCTTGAAAACTGAACCTTTGTTTTATCTGAAGGATCAACATTTCCAGCTGTTTAAGTAAAGGTATATTCTAATAAAGCAGGGAAAAAAGGGTGTCAGCAGTTCTGGCAGTGATCAAGATGACGACGGACGAGCTGAGTCAGATGTCAGTGTGCGGTCAGGACGCCTGTAAAATGTCTGTAAAGCTTGGCACAGCACTGATAGTGGTCACAAACTGATATAAAGCCCGGTTCTTAAACCTAAAAAAAAAAAGAAGACTACGCAAACAGTCTGTGCTCATGTTGCTCTCCTTTTGAATAAGAAACTGATGAAACTGTAAGAAGACCCGAGGAGACACACGTCTTTAAACTCTCCTCTCATTACATTATTGTCCCCTTAGTCAGTGATGGCATATACTTCATAGAGAAGATCTATTTACTGCACTATAAAGGTGTCTTATTTCTGGTAAAGTCAGCAAGGCACACATAGATCTGTTTAAATGACTAATCAGTGACAACACAGGGAATCAGCAGGAGAGGAACAAAGAGAGGACAGTGGGAGCTCTGTGCCATAAAACATCCCCTCCTTCTTTAGTGATCTTATTTTATTATGAGAAATGGTTCAGTAAAAAAAAAAAAAAAAAAAATTAAAAAAGCAAATATTGCCTCACAGTTCATAAAATGGCAAAAATATCACTGAAGGACACTCAGTCATAACAGAACGTCCTTTCACCCGCAGTCTGAAGCAGCTGGAAGGACCTCAGCCGTCCATCTGTCCCACTACCTGACTGCCTCTCTCTTCCTGGTTATGTTACCTCTGCCAACTAACTCGGGTTAAAAAAAAAAAACTACATTTGATTGGAGTTTTGTTCAGTTACTCATTCATGTCGCATATACTGTATACTTCATCCTCGGTGAAATAGCCCTCACCTGTTTCTGGGCAGTGTTCTCATTTTGGCATCAGCACCTCCTGGGCCCCAGTATTTATTCTGACCTCCATTCGTTCCTCTGTTTTGGCTTTCACCCACAAATAGAGACTGTGTCACCTCCTGACTCGAGCCTTCATCCTTTGGATAGCTCCCATCACTGAAGAAGTGCAAGGCAAGGGAAAAGTGCAAAGAGTAACAAAAAGCAAAAAGATAAACCAATATGTTAACATGTTTAAAATGTAATTTTGGGGACAAAAAACAGAAGACAAGCATTGGGCTAAAGAAAGACAGAGTGCTTGTAGGCTATTTGCAATCAATCAGGAGGTTATCTTGGCAAGTTCATCTGGCAAAGAAAGAAGGAAGGCATACAGGTCTGAATACAATGAGACTTTATGAGCAGGCAGAATTCAATGAACACACACCTGGCAAATGATAATCCCACTCCATTGTCTGCAAAGCTGTTTGAAGAAAGAAGGAACAAAAATGTCAATGTCACAACCAGTGGATGAAGTCAACAAAAGGAAGCTGTGGTAGGATTACATCAATCATACCAACAGAACAAATGACATCACATTTTTCTTTATTTCTTTGGAAAGCATCAATTTATTTTTCAACAGAAAGTCCTCGCTTCTCTTGAAGACAATAAATGAGTCGCATCTAATCCCGTAGAAGCCTCACCCAGAGTTCTCGATGACGATGTCCCCTCCCCGTATCCACGCTCCTAAATCGTTGTTCTTGAAGGAGATCAGAGTGTCGATGACGGCTGCAACCCGAGGAAGGCTTGGGTCGGCATTCTGGTGCGGTCTGAATCTGATACAAATCAATAAATCACACAAGTAAATATTGACGTCACCATTCTCTTTTTGATGTTCCTTTGACATTATTCATTTAGATCTGATCATCATAACATCATCTTATTATAAATCTGCACTGACATAGTTTGCAGAGAATCTTAAACCCCACAGTCAGACTGCAGGCGTCAACGTTTATATCCTCCCACTGTGCACATTATGGGTGGCATTACAGAGACAACATGATGTCACAGAGTACAGACAGGATTTATCCCCCTATGGAGGATTAAAGTGACAATATCATTTTTAGATCCATCTGACCATTAGATCATATGAAGAATGTGAATAAAGTCTAAACAGTGACTTAAATCAGAGGTTATTGTTCTCTGTCTGTATCCTCTGGGTGAGAGTTCTTGACATCCACTCAACACAAATGTGCCCTAAACCCGCCATGTATGATGAATGTACATATTACATAAAACTGAAAATCCTCCCACTCAATACCTCTGCTCCCACACACCCCCACGAGCACACACGCAGATTTTCCAGCAGTCTCAGTGGACACGCAAGCTTTTTTTTTTTTTTTCCATCGAGTTGAGGGCTGTATTTGGGTAGGGAGCTGCAGAGAGGAAACTCTATCTGTGAAGCCTTGTTTTCTCTGTCAACACAAACCTGACGGACCTTCCACTAAAATGCAGCAATAGAGTCCGAGGCTGGCTATCTATCCCAGTCAATGGTCGTATCCTCGTAGATGTAGTCATAAATAACCCGACGCACAAATACACTAGTTAAGCACAAACAGCTTCATGTAACTGAACAGCAGCCATTGAGCCTCTAATAGTGCACAGTGACTATCAGCTGTCAATAAACATTCACAGACACTTGGGACTAATGAATAAACTGAGTTAAGTGAACTGTTACATACAGATACACACCTAGCACTGTTATCCAGACATAGGTACTCCCGGGGGTCAGCAGCACTGGCGTTGGTGGTCTTCACTCCTTTATCGATGAACAGCCCTGCCTAAGAGAGAGTATGATGATACGTTTCAATACAGAATCTTCTCTTAAACTATGCATGCAAATTCTGTCTGCCTGAAATAAACAGGACTACAGGTATATTTGACAGTGTGGGGTCTGAGGCCATAATAAATGTGCTAGATTTAAATCTGAGGCTAACCGAGTTATGGAGTCAACGCTGCACAGGATACTGTGGAAAGTAGGAAAAAGGTAAACAGAATTCCTGTGAGTATTTTCCTTAATGTATGTGAACATGTGATGTACAGTATATACGCCCTCCATAAGACACGGATTAGTTCTGTATATTTACAAAAATGTATCATATGATAAAATAAGGAGAAAAAATGCTGTGTGTATATTTGTGCGTGGCTTATGTTTATGGAAACCTGTGCTCCGAGTTGGTCTTGTGGTATAAGCGAGGTATAGTCTCAAACCTCAGGGCTGCTTCCTCTATAAGAGAGGCTGCTGTGGTCAGGCTGAACAAAGACCTTACAGTTCACCTGCCCGGCTTCTGTCATTACACCACAGAGCACTATTCGCTCCTTTTTTTTCTTCTTTTTTTTTTTTTTTAGCAAGAACCATGTGAGTAAACAGAGAATTATGAGCAATATGTTTTACAAGTTCAAATCACTGCATTGCTCTCGTCTCTATGAAACAAACATACAGAAAGAGACATGTTTCTATACGAGAACAAGCTGGCTTGAGCCTGGAAACAAAAAAAAAAAAAAGAGCTTGTAGATAAGGAATGCTGGTGATACCTTAAAGTTGGAGTGTACACGGTTGTTGTAAAAAATGCCCAGAGGGGTGAGCTCTGCTTTGGTCTCTGGTACCAGCCCATGAGAGTCTCCGGTGGAAGAGCTGTGGAACACAAACCATATGCCGGCATCCTGTAACAGGAAGCACGAGGAGACAAACGAGAAGATTAAAAGAAGATAAATCATGTTGAGGGTAAAGCAGGAACGTCTTTATCTGGGCTCATGAACACAGCATCCTTTAGGTGGAAGGCTGAGGCAACAGAGAAAAGCAATGAGCAGGACTGGCCAGGATGTCATATTACATGTTGGCCAAGTCCCAAAGAAAAAGAATAAACCAAGAGTTCATATGAGCTCAATCCCTCATTACATTTTATGCTTCAATAGATGTTGAGAGAAAGCGTAATCAATCACACACTTACCCCCTACCAATAAGTAGCATGTTACAGCTCTCCCCAGTTGATCCCCACACTGTTTGTGCCAATAAAAAGACGAGATGAGGGGATTCACTTCTTGACTCTCATATAAAAAGGTCTCACTCTGATATCAGACACTAAAGCCTGGTAAACCCCGTTTTATTGACGGATCACATAGTTATGAGCGAGGAACACCAAAGCCAGCACAGCCTCAACCTTTGTACCTACTGTTCATGTTTCAATAAGGGTCTCTTCCAGTTTGGTTGTTCATTTGTTTTTTATAATCATTTGTTGAAAGGAAAAAAAAAAAAAAAAAAAGGTTCATTAGAGGCTGTTTTTCTTGATAAGTCTGATGTTATTACCTGAGAACCAGCAGCTGCGTTGCTGATGAGATTGTTGTTGGGGTTGGCGATCCAGAAGGTTGAAACTGCCCTGGAAAATTCCCCCACCGCACACAAACACACACACACACACAAACAAAGACACAGACATATAGAAGATATCAGACAAGGTAGCTAAAAGAGACATTAAAAAAAGACAGTTCCTCGGCATGGCAGAGACGATGACTAATGAGCACGAAGAGATCAAAGAGTCTTGTAATCCTTCAAAAATTCCCTCAATAATCCAACTCTCCAACATAAACCCAGGACAGGGACAACTCTGCCAACACACACACACACACACACTGAAAAACTCATGGAAACAGGGCTTGCTGCTTCGCTGAAAAGGAGCTCTTTTCTTTTTCTTGCTTAAACATAAAAACATCCTGTGGAGAGCAGGAGGTTGTTATTGCTTGGATAAAACCTCCCTGCCAATATCCCTGACACACACACACACAAACACACACACACACACACACACACTATCGCTCACTACAGTATCTCTTTCACATGCACACGGAGCTCTCTCTGTGTTCTCTCAAACGCCGTCTGCACTATCTCACACACAGACACCAAAGAGAGTGAGGGGCTTCTCGTCAGTGTGGACGGATTTGAACTCTGTTGAAAGGGTTTCAAAGATAACCTTCTGTGTCTGCTATATCTGGATCTATAAATATAAAGCATCTTTAAAATCAACATATTAACCAAACTGTAGAGCGAAGGGTTGAGGAAGTGTCTTTACAGTGTTCCTACTATCATCTGCTGTTGCTTGATGGAGAAGGCGTTCTGAAAGGTTATTTGTTTCTCTGAAACTCGACCTCCACATCTGTGACGCTGGTTCTTAACGTCTGCACTACCGATGCATGTATAACTGCAAGGACAGAACTTTGTTGGAACGTGTGACAAAGTCAATAAGGGTCCAAACACTGAGTGGAGCGGTCTGATGATCCGGACATGAAAGAGTTACAGCTGCATGTGTGTACCTACGGAGACCTTTTTACTGTCTCTGTGGTTGAATTGAAACCTGTCAAAACTACTAAATTGACTAAGATAGGTGTGAACACACAAGTAAATCACTGAAGTTAACACCCACACTTTGCGAACACAAATCTGTAATCGACTGGAACTACTTCCAGACGTGCTTTTGAGGGCTGAGTTGATTTGTTCTGCACTCATATCTCTAAGTAGAGACATACGACGTGGTCATAAATCTCTTACTTGCACTCTGTGCTGGGTGAAGGAGTGTAGCCCTGGTAGACTTTGTCCTTGATGCTGGTGCACAGCGTGTCATTGCGGTCAGTCGGCAGAAGAGTCCCAGGTCGAGTCAGCAGGCCAAGATTGTGGTAGAGAGTGTTCCGCTGCTCGATGCCGTCCTCAAGGAAGAAGCAGTGACCCAGGGTGTCATAGCCTACAGTGTTCTTCACCTGAGGAGGAAATAACAGCAGGAACAATGTGGATGGTGGGCTACTCGTTGTCTGTCTGAAACTCTGCTACTTTGCTGCTTGTTTTGACCAGGACACTCTTGAAAAAGAGATTTTTAATCTCAATTGAGTTTTCTTTCCTGGTTAAATAAAAAATGTAAATATATTAAGGAACAGAAGAAAGAGCTTAAAGAGTTCTACACAGGTGAGAAAAATAAATACAGTGCTGTAGTAATCCTCAGTTTTATGAGGAGGAGGTAGTTTATAACTGATGGAAATATGCAGAAAACCTCGGTAAACACGAGGGCTAAGACAACATTTTAGTACATCTTGGAATCATCAAAAAGCCACAGGAAAATACAGTTCGCTCCAACTGGGAGATGTGCCTTACTTTCCTAAATGCTTCAAATTCCGTAAACACTGAGACCGTTTCTTATTTAATCAATAATAAGGTATGTAGAAAATCATGGTCTTAAGAGAGCTCTGGACACAGACAGAAAAAAAAGCATTCACATGCTCGTTGTGCCAGAGGCGCGACACAGGAAAAACAACAGAGCCAAATAATGTTATCCAAAACTGTGTGAATTCCATTTCCTTCATTCAGACAGGAAGAGTGCTTTGAGGACGAAAGTAAGACCCATCACCGGCTGACGTCAACAAGGGGACACTCCTCTCACACAAACAAAAGACATTATGAGTGAGGGTTAGCTTAGCAGTTGACAGAGACACACTTGTGTAAACAGGTCTTGTGATTTCACCGATCCAGAACGTAAACAAGGAACATGTTTACATTAGTGAAGAGTTAAGAGACTTATCAGAGGGGAATCATTCGTCATCATTAATTAGAAGAAGAGGAGGGTTTCATGGCAGAGGATGAGGAACAGAATGAGAGGGATGGACGGGAAATGGGGCCATTTCTGTGCTCCAGTCATTGATGAGTTCAACATCGTACATCACATGGTAGCTGTTAGTGAGAGCTCACAAATCTTTCAACCATAAATGTGTTTCATATGTCCACAGCTGTCTATTCTTTGCCCTCGCAGTCATTTTACACTTACTCAAGCTTTCCTTACCAGCAAACCGTTGGTAGCGTGAATAGCGAGACAGCGGGAGAAGGAGTGGTGTATGGAGAGTCCGTCCACATAAGTGGGCTCCCGGTAGCCTCCTTTCTGGTCCACATCCCCGCACATGTGGAAGTGTAGGGGGTAGTGGCCATTTTTAGCCTGCTGACCCATGTTCTTCAGCTCCACGTGGGACAGATGCACTGATGAGAAGTTACCAAAGATCTGAGAGAGAGAGGATATGAAATGTCATCATGGGGGCGGGGGTAAGTCACGAAAGAGAGAGAGAGCCATTTTATCCAACAAGAAGAATAAATCACTACACAAAGTTAGAGGACGTAACCTCAGCCTTGTGAAGGGTAACACAAGGTTCATATGTTTCACCAAAAGTAGGCTAACCATCGAGCCACTCTGGTTCAATTAAAAGTTTTGGGTTTGCAGTTAGAGGATTTTCTGTTTGTCTATGACCCCACTGGGATATGAACTACAGCTCTACTGGCATCATGTCCTGGTGAGTCAAACTGTGCCAAAACCACTATTGTTCCTTTCTATCATAACAGACGTGAGTTGTAAAAGCACACATTTAAAGCTGAAGTCAAATGAGGATGTTCACATGCGAAAAAACAAATGTCCTGAGGAGCAAATAAGTTGCCGAGTCAACAAATATTCCGATCTTAATGTGATAGACATTACTGCCTCGTGTGTTTTTTTTTTTTTGTTTTTTTTTTTTCATGTGGGTATAGCATAATCCAAAACAGTCTGGTTCCTGTTATGGAAGTATTGGCCAATCCCTCCAGCCAACTGGAACTCAACCACACACACACACACACACACACACACACACACACACACACACACACACACACACACACACACACACACACACACACACACACACACACACACACACACACACACACACACACACACACACACACACACACACACACACACACACACACACACACACACACACACACACACACACACACACACACACACACACACACACACACACACACACACACACACACACACACACACACACACACACACACACACACACACACACACGGTATTGATGGGCAGAGCACGAGTGATGTGAGATTACTGAGGTGTGTTTCGGTCGTTAAGGTCGGTTAGTTTGGGGCAGGTCAGTCGTTTTTAAATGCAGATTGTGTAATATGAGAGAAAGCTCTCGGGTGGGGACGATTAATGTGGTCAAACAAAAGTGGTTTGTTTAGCTCAAGGGGGGGGATCCGTTACACAAAGCCTCAGGAATGTTGTGTGTGTGTGTGTGTGTGTGTGTGTGTGTGTGTGTGTGTGTGTGTGTGTGTGTGTGTGTGTGTGTGTGTGTGTGCCACCAAAGTGAATATAATTATACAATCATTAGCTAAATGATAATGAAGTCATTGCCAGTATACAGGCCCATGTAGGTCGGGGTGAGTGAGGACATGATGCTGCAGTTATTTGACCCTCACCTAGCTTATGTCTGCAGTCTTTGTTTAGATTTATAGAAAGCACATATTCTTTAGACAGAAGAGTCAACATAAATCTACTTCAGGAAAAAAAAACAAAGTTGTATAAAAGTGAGGGAAATAGCAGCGTGTCATAAAAACTGAACTGGAAACTTAAGAATCCTCTCATTTGGAACAACGTATCAAATACATATTCAGTGTACGAATAGTTTGACCCTGCTTTATGGAAACTGTCAGGCACATTACTGCAAACACAGGGACGTTTAATGAAGATGTGAAGTCCTGCTGAAAAAGGCCAAATTATACAAACACCAAATACAGACAGAGTACAGGCTAAACACACACACACACACACCTTGATGTGGCCTCCAAAGGTGTCATGGTTGTAGAACTGGCACTTGTTGTTTCCGTAGCATGAGTTTTCCATTTCTCCATAGATTATAATGTTCCTGGAGAGCAGTGCCACTTCAGCACGCATATCGACCCCGTCTAAGATTTCTCCCACGTGACTGTACTGAGGTTTCCCTGGGCAGAACAGACGAGGAGATTCTCCGTCATATTCACAACTCAAATGAGTCATGACAAATGTCAATCACTGCATTTTATCGTAGCCTAAGACAGCAATCAAAAAAAAAGAAAAACACTTCTGGAAATCATCTAGTTACAAACGCATCTAAAACACATACAAGCACGTGCAACCAAATGTACAATAAATAATCCGCTCTTCGACTATGTGGGAAGTACCCCTGCCCACGGTGTGCAGCTGCCAATGATAACGCACAGCAGCACTCCAGCTGCTCTGTCCTTCCTCATGGCCGAAGTACACACACACACACTTTAATACACCCTTCAAGGAAAGGGAGTTGCTGTTTAAGAGGGATGAGATCAGGAAACATGTTCTCAGATAGATAAGTATCAGCAACAGATCAGAGTTGAGGAGCAAAAGAACCAAAGTAAACTGCTGTGGTTATTCAATGATAAGGTTACCACCAGAGTTGAGCTGGCAAGCTCTTGTTGAGCATCTGCCCATAATCTTACATCAAGTAACAGCTGAACAGGAAGTAAGATTTCTGGAAATTAACGCATCTGCTAATCGTATTTCTGGACCTTATTGACAAATTTGAGGGAGAGCTTGTTTGTCTTCTACTGGCTAAGTGTGTCATGATGAGTCCTCTCTTCCTTCCTCTTTCTGTCACATATTACAGGAAGTGAACAGCTCGAATAGAAACCCTCATGACAGATCTACAGAAAAGTCCGATTACAAGCTTCACATTAAAGGGGAAGGCTTCAAACAATCACAGCTCAAGCCACGTTCAGTTTAGTACAGGATGGGGAACTGTAGGCTCCACGCTCTCACCTTGTATCCTGACCTGCCTGCTGCTGCATTGGGGGCAGGGCAACAGAGTGAACTCCTCAGCCTGATGCATGGAGTAGTCTGTGCTCGCGACAACAATCTGATGCCCTGGTTTCCAGCTCGGCTGCACTTCATCCTGCAGGTTCAACACCACTTGGTCTGCGGCGTCCACCTGGAAGCCTGATATAGGGAAACCTTTGGGAAGACATGGTGATGTTTTTAGAAGGGCGATTATGTAACGTAAACACAAATCTCCTGGCTTTCAATCGCTCAGTAACCAAGCAGACGGTCAATGTTTGTCACATGAGTTTTAAATGCTGTTCGGTCAGTGGAATCAGCAGCTGATCTGAAACAACTTTCTTTTTACACTTTTTTTATGTTCTACAGCTGAAGTGAGTCACAGCCATTCACAGCCGCAATTAAGAGAGACAAAGGTTGCGCTGGTGCCTCACCCAAACAAACACCCACAACGACACAGTCGTCGAAATGTCGGGGTCAGAAATACACTCACACGCCACACCGTCACAAGAATGTCTTTCATGCTCAGATGATTGATCTGTTAAACAGGTGGCATGTCGGAAAGCTCATACTTCACCCTTGAACCTTTCTTCTAACTGTTTACCCCTTCAAAGCTTTAAAAAAAAAAAAAAAAAAAGCCTCTCCATTTTCACCTGGACTGCTTCCATGATACTGAAGCCTGTTATTGTCCATCACTACAGACCGATGGACCTGCATATTGACATAAGGCACATTCCAAGCATGAAAAACAATTGGTAGATTATGAAATAACTTAGTTTTGCCTTCAAAACTGAAGAAAAAAAAAAATAATAATAATAATAATAAAAAAAGCTTCATGGGGTGTGAAATTGATTCCATATTAAACTGGGACCCACCATTCTTCCACTCGCTGTAGGCGCTGACCGAGAAGCCCACTCCATCCACGGTGGTGAAGTTCCTCCTTGCCAGGGCTCTCCCTCCAGTGTCGTGGTTTTCATGTTCCCTGACGTCCTCTGAGCACGACGCGTTGCCACCGCCGACCACTGACACCAAAGCCCACGCCTGTCTGAGGACACCCGGGATGATTAAGAGTGAGCGGGGCCGGTCCAACACATCGACATCAAAGAACAACTAAAGATGTAGTAATCCGCCGACTCTCTTTGGACGACAAATACGACCTTGAAGAGAGGCTGAAAGTCACTGAACACTCACAGTGAGCACTCAGTACTGGGCCCTTATATCTAAACTTGTTTCATATTTGTCATAATGATAATAATCACAACATTAATTTCCACATAAAATGACCCCACTACAGGATATGAATCAACACACACAGTCAAACCACTGAAAATGTACGGTGGCAGCAGCAGTCTCATTCTCAGCACTGACATCATAACAGTGATAATGAGATCTCGAAGAGACGAAACAGCACGAAAGAGTT
Source organism: Symphodus melops (assembly GCF_947650265.1). Lineage (NCBI taxonomy): Eukaryota > Metazoa > Chordata > Actinopteri > Labriformes > Labridae > Symphodus > Symphodus melops. The sequence continues at coordinate 39,388,427 of NC_136691.1, read as the reverse complement.
CAACGACGCAACAGCATTTCTTTGTTTCCTGTCATGTAACGGGCCTGTAAATGCTGAACCTGCCCTGAGCCTGAACACTCTACAGGAACATGTGGGGTATCTGGAGTCCCAAATAATATCGTAGAGGGCAGAGCAAAGCGCTGCTTGAAGCAGGATGGGAGGAGAGCGACACTGCAGATCAGAGTGTGTTTGAAATCATGATAAGAAGACAATGAGAGTGTCAGAAAAGTCGAGGGAGTTTTAAAAGGAGGACGGAGCTTTTCAGAGAGGGTGTGATATGACCCATATATACATCTTATTCAAACTGAGCTTTTTTTTTTTTTCTTTCCTTTTGCTAAAATCCTGACTCACTCCTTCACAGTTCACACAATATTTTCCATAAAGCACAGATGTCAAGATAGTTTTCAAGTGATTTCATTGATTAAACGCAAAGGACAGCTTGAGAGCGTTCACATTCAGGAGCTTCAGGGTGTGGATGGGGAAATGGGGATTTGGCGTGCTTCAGTGGGCGTATGATGACCTTAAACAAGACAGTCCAAGTTGCAGCCTTGGATTTTTCTCTTAAATGTCACGCTCCTGGCTTTCACAGAATGACTCCTTTCTTTGTTTTGTTTTTTTTCTTTGTTGCTCTGCATTAGTAGAATCCTTCCAGACCAGCTCAAGGCCTTTTTTTTTCCTATTCACACATCCAGTTATATTTTAGGATCATTGTTCAAAACTGTGGCATGACCTTTACACTCTGGCAACACAAACTGACATTTAGCCATGCAGAGGGCTATTTTAGGCCTGTGGAGTCAGAGCCTGGTAGCCAAGAGAACACAATAATGGACAAGTCTTACAATCTTTCGCCCCGGATTCACCTTTGACCTTCTTCAGCTCGACGTCCTCACTTACTGTGATACATCGACAGTAAAGGCTGCAACTTACCGTACTGCACGTAAACGCCAAACTGAAGCGACAAAAGACACAACAATCCTCTCCGTTATCAATCTTCTTTGGAGGGACAAAAACAACACGAGAATCGTGAGTTGAGAACTCTTGTATTTGCTGAATCCTTAGCATCAGTTTCAGATGCTTTCAACTTCCTGTGCGAAAATCTCCATCCTGTTTCATAATAACTGTTTCCCATGTCGATGAGAAAGCCGCTCTCCCGTTTCACCGTGCGCCCCACTGATACACAAACTGAAGCCATGTGGGGATCACCTCTGTGCTGTCGCTCCAGCTCCAGACTGTACTGTAGCACATCCTGCTGGGAGAAATACACAGAGGCCTCATTTCTGTCCTGTGTGCAGCGTTTGTAAGTGTGCACTTCAGAACTCAAACAAAGAGGAGACATTAAAGAGAGGGGTTGTTTTACTGTTTCCCTCGACGCATCCTTCAGCTGATGTTCAATAGCGTTTTAACGACCGCGCTGTTTGACCGGAACTGCAGTGAGAGTGGAGGGCCGGAGCTGAACGCACAGCAGACGGTGTGTTTATGTGCACAGGTGGGAGGTCGGAGCCTTCATGTTATCTGAGATCAACTTAGAGTAAAGAAATGGTATTCAGGTAACACAAATTGAAGATAAAAATGTAAAGAGGATTATGAAGCATGAGCTTGAAGCTTACAGTCCACACACACACACAGGTCATACGCCTTTACCACCAAACTATTTCAACCTCAGTCCCTCAGTCTAACATACTGTGACTTTAATGACACACTAAGCTGCATGTTCTCTCATAAATGTGTGCTGTGCGTTTCCTCCTACCACCAGCAAATCCACAGAAAGCTCAAGTCCAAATCCGCACTCCAATAAATAATCAAAAGGTTGGAAGCTAAGACGCACTAAAAAAATCCACAAACTAACAAGCACCTTTAAACACACAGAGGGCTCTATCGTCACATCCACTGAAATAACTGCTGTGGATTTTTTTTTCGTGGATTTTGTTTGAAAAAAAAAACAAACAAAACAAAAAAAAACCTGTGCTGCCTTGGCACCCACCCCCAGAGAGTGAAATGTGACACTGGAGAATCTGGCTCAGCACTTTGCTTTTCAGCCAACTAAGAACCAAACTGGGCCACGCTACAAATAACTCAGAGCGAGCTGCTGCGCTAAGACTTTCCTTTGAGAGAAACACGTGTGTTCCAGTGACACATTTCAGAAGATCCAATGTCACAAAACGCCAAAATCCGAGTTTTACTTTGTGAGCTTAGCGCAAAGTATAACCCCCCGTGCAGAGAAGTAAAAGACAAAACAGCGTAACTGTCCTGCTGCAGGAAGCCTGATGGACGGATTATCTCTCAGATCACCTTATTTTGCACAAATCCTGGAAACTCTCCGACCATAAACCAGCTTTCCTGTACGCGCTTCCCTTTTTTTCTGGCAAAGCACGATCAAACACATCGGATACAGGAAGATCAAATCCAACTCAAGGGAACATCCCTGATGACAAGAAGGACGCATGAAAGAGGACAACTTTCCACACAGGATGGACATGGAACAAAGTGCTCTTATTGTCAGGCCGAGTATTGAGGCTTCTGAGGTGAAGGGTTTTACTTTAGTGCTTAAACAAAAACACATTCGCTCCTTTATCGGCCCCGGGAGACCAGGGATAAACAAAACACTCCCAAACACTTACAAAGACAACAAACCATGGAGAACCAATACAAACTCTCCGAGCTGAGACATAAAAAAAATCAAAAAAAAAATCAGGCAGATTTTCATACGCTAACGACAACTGACGCTGACTCTCCACAGCAACATCCAGACACATGATTAGTTTTCTTTCAAACGCAAAATAAACTCATGTTTACAAACGTCCCTCATCTCCCTAAAGGATTTATTTACCTGTATTTGAGACCATAGACAAAGCTGCTGCCGAGCCGGTCTTCAATGGCTTTCTTGGTTTCATCAAGAAGGCTTTTAACAGCCGAGTCTCCGACGGCCAGCGTGACAATGCGGCCGTCCGGCAGCGAGCGGAGCAGCTGGGTGAGCCGCTGGCTGTCGTTACGAGACTCGTGAGTGTCGTAGCGTTCGCAGAGCAACACAGCCGCCGTGTCCTGGTCCACCACGCGCAGGTTGATGCCTCGGCTGAAGTTCCTCTGGAACGCGTAACCGCCAGTGGTCAGACCAGAGGCTGGGATACTTCTGGTCAAAAGAGTCCAGGAAACGCTCTGGGCACCGTGTAGCTCCAGGGTCGCGCCGCTCTCTATGCCGATGAACTTGCGGCCCAAGCCGGGCACTTCGGCGACTGCACTGTCGTCAGAGCGTCCTGTAAGGGCGATGGTGGCTCGAGAACGGTAGCGGCATTTGGGTGCGCCGATGTGAAGGGCTCCGCCGGCTTCTACGAGGATGTGACGCGTCCTCAAGGTGATGTTTTTGGTGCCGTCTTTGTTGTCGGCGAAAACTACCCGACCTGTGAAGCAGCAGCGACACACGTCAGTTCTGCTGGGATGCAGCCACAAACTGAAGATGGTACTCATGGTTCACCTGAATGTGCTTACCTCCTGACTGGACGGTTAGTGAGCGGAAGGTGGCGGAAGCATCTAATCGAAACAAATGTCCTCTCCTGACAACCACAGCCGTCTCTGGCTGGTGGCCAGGGTTCCAGCCGCTTAGGGACGGATTATGATCCGGGCAATTCTCTGCAAACATTATTGATCCATTAGTTATCAGTTAATACATTTGACGGCATATGGTTAGGTGAAGGTCAGAAAAAGGACATTTCACTTTGTCACTGAAAACACTGACCATCTAACACATCTCCACTGGTGAGACTGAGGACGAGTATGAGGGTGAGGAAGAAAGCCCCGATGGACACGCCACAGCAGATAAATGTGTTCTTCCTTTGCTGGAGGCTCTTCGCACGATCTCTGCGCTGGTTGGCCTCCGACACGCTGAAAGTCGCTTGTCGCTCCAGCGGAGGTATGTGAGGTTTTATCGGTGGAGGCGGTGGAGCTTTGGCAGGTGGCGGCGAGCGGACCGGCGCCACTCGCCCGGGGACGTAACCTGGAGACCTCTGCGAGTTGCTATTAGGTGGAGCCACGAAGATCGGCAAGCGGCCAGGGCCATTATTCGTCGGCATGGTCTCAGCGTCTTCCCCCTGAAAGGTGACAGAGAACGAGGGAGAAGAGATGAGGACCGCCGTCAAGGTGGTGTGCACATTTTTAAACAGATTTTCATTCCACCTGTCTGTCACATCTAACAGTGTATCAACACAAAGAGGAAATGTGACTCTTAAGGGAGCCTGTGAGGCTCATCTTTCAAGACCTTGTTTGTTATCAGCAATTACCAAAAAAGAAAGAGTTTGTGTACTCGAGAATATTGCAGAATGAAGTGAACGGTAAAAGGGTAAAAAAGGAGTAAAGGAAAAAAAGAGGTCAAACAGAAAAGGTCACGTAGGAGGAAGACAACACTTAAAGAGCACACAAAATGGGAGTAAAAGCCGCAGGAGGCCGAGGAAGATAAAAGGCAAACGGGGCAATAAGCATCTCGCTCTCCGACAGAGAGGTAACAATCCTGACAGACAGCTTTGAAAATCCATTACTCAAAAACAGCTTATCCCCTGGTTAGTTTGGCTCACAGAGAGTGACGCTGGCTGCTCCTGTCCGCACAGTAACACGGGAGGTTGTGAATAATGGATCGCAAACATTCCTCAGACTGTGTTAATGCAGCTAAAACAGATGGCAGCGATTACAGTAGGGAAGCGGGAGAGAGCTCCAGTCCGAGTCTGAGCTGACTTATCTCACTCAAATACAGACGTAAAAGGTAAAGAGTACACACACCGACACATATTAAGGCCATATGGACACACACACACACACACACCTGCACACACAAACACAAGGAAGTAAAGGAAATGACAGTGCAAAAAAAAAAAAGAGGCTTCATTGGCACTTTTCTGTGAAACAAACACTACGTATGTCTGAAATGACACCGCAGCCTGCTCCTACATGGTTCTTTAAAAAAACAAAACCTCAGCAGGTTTAGGCCTTCACACTTCAGATTCTGGCCACATGACACAGGTCACAGGTCTTTTGAAGAGTTTGTAAAAACTGCCAGGTTGGAAAAGTCCAAAAAAAGAAAACCCCAGAATTTGATGGATTTCAGACTTCACATCATCTCAGTGAGTATCAGTACTCAAAAAACACACAAATACAGACTCGCACACACACTCCTGTGCCAACCATCGGACAAAGACAACTGACCATTGTCATCATTTAAACAGCAGAGCACAAAAAACCTCTTCAGCTCGTCGACAAAAGCGCGGACCGCTCGACAAGGGGGGTCAGTCATTTCTGTCAGCTGGGTGCAGCGTCCACTTGAGTGTGAATCATCTAGTTTCTTGATTTTTCTCCATCTGAGGTCAAGAACACAGGAGCGCTGATAACACTTTGTTTTGAATGTTCACCTTCTTGGGTTCAGTGGGTCTCAGCAGGAGTCCTGTGATGGGATGATTCCCCAGGCATCAGTCTTTATAACCCCATCTTAGGCAATGTTTTTATTCACATTCCTGGCCATAAAAGGGCCAATCTCCAACTGCTCCCCTGCTATTAACTGACCTGTTAGAGCATAAAGAGGACTTTACTCACCTCAAGGCTCTTATGGAAAAATGCACACACAATAATCACAGGACTGGACTGCTTCATTTGGACCCTCGTGAATTTCCTCCCTCCCTCCTTCCCTCCCATCTTTTCCTGATTTCAGAGCTACTGGATATCAAACAGATGTTTTCGGCACACTGGAGTCAAAGTGGGACACACCATTGCACATTCTTCAGCTGTAAAATCACCCTTTACTTTGGCGATCATGACTGGCAATGTGACAAACTGCAAGCCACGTGTTTCCTACTTTAACTGGGAACAGCAGAGAGAAACACTGACATTACTACCAGACTGGCACACTTACAGACTTACAGTAATGGTAGTAGTTGAGGTGGCAGAGGTTGATTCACTGACTGTTTTTACTCCAATCACAGTAAAATAACAAACAACTCGCACACTACATGTTGTTTAAATGTACTGTCAAGTCTATTACCGACATATTATTACCACAGTAGCATACGAACCTGGATGACAGAAGTTTAAGTTAAGTTATAAAGTCACGCAGCTAAATATGCAAGACAACTTTGACACTTGCGTGGATAAACACGAAGAAAAGCGTGTCTTCTTCAGGCAGGTTAAAACCCCCTCAGGAGAAACAAACACGACCCTCTTCAACTTAAAGGTCCTCGAGCTCAATCCGCGCAGTAACCCCACAATGTAGACGCTCGTGCCGTTACCGTGACTGCAGCTCTGCTCCTCTCGCGCTCTGTCCATCCGCTCTCTGTCGAGCCGTTGAAGACGATGAGACCTAACAATAAGTTCTCACCCTCCCCGCAGGTTAGCTTTCCGTGTCCCTTTTAAACGCTCCTTTTTCTTCACATGGTGTGTATTTCTTCTGCCACTGATGGGCTGTAGTCCGTCGCTCGGCCTCCCCCCCTCGCCCCCCCGTCCCGAAGAGAGAGAGGGAAGCAGGCGCGGCTTGGCAGAGAGGAAGTGGTGGTGCTTTCAAATGCTGTCGGAAAAATGTGGAACTGTAAAAGCTTGGCTTTTTGTTATATTGCAAAATTCTACCCAGAGACAAACCTTTTGTATGTGTACACATTTCACCACTAAGTAATGAGTTTGAGAAATCTTAAAAAATGTATTATTTATTGGCTATGTCTAGGCATCAAATAGCTCGTCATTTTTAATTTTCCTTCATAAAGGTCAGAATTACACCTCAGGGAAATTACTGAATGTTTTCACTTGATTGAAAATTGAAAATTTACCTCTGCAGCATCAGGCTCTTCACAACTATTTGCAATATTATCCGGAATCCTTCACAGGAAAAAACAAAAAATAAAACACTGAACTATAAAGTGAACTGAGAAAACACTGAGAAACATTTTATTCCTCTATTATCAGACAGTAACACAAAACCAACCAAGCAGTTTTATAATCATTCTGTTGGGTCTTTTATTTGTGTACTTGTTGTTTTTATTATCAATTTTATATAAATCTAATAAAGTGAATAAAAAATTTAAAAAAAAGAAAAGTTTTATTTTTTTGTGTCTGTGTACTCTACTCTAAATGGAACAGGCGTCTCGAGTAAAGTAAGTTTCCGAGGAGTCAGTGAAAGCGTCATAGGAAGCGATCGAGCAGCATGATCCAAGAGGAGGTGCTGAAAGTGCTCCATACTGCCCCCTGCTGGATAACTACTGAAGTAAACAAAACCTTGACGTTTTAGTATGAATTAAAAAAATTAAAATACTTGTCATAACTCGAGTACAATAAGAGTTTACTCAGTCAAAGATGTCGGGCATAGCTTACATTTTTCTATTACCATTGACTTTTCTCCTTTTCATTGTAGCCATAATACATCTGCCTCTATACCCGTCATTTTCTAATCTCATCTATAAACTGTGACTGTCCCAAAGCAGCAGATCTGACCCGCTGACTTCAACCAGTATTAACTTTTCATTTTTCTTTTAGCAGAAGCTGCTTTGAATCATTATATCTGTGCGTTTTAAGACCACATAATCACACTGCGTACACAATTTTATCTTGACTTCAACATCTGAACAAGAGATGTTTTTGGGGGGGTGGAAGTACGTGTTTGCCTCATGGAAAGGACAGCTGACGAGAGACAGGAAATGTTGGGAGGAGAGAGTGGGGATAACATGAATTTCATTCAATAACACTCTTGATAAAAGTCTCTGAGTGTCTAAAATCAACAGTTCAGTCACACATTGAGTTGATATTCTCAGATAGTTTTATTTTCTCTATCCATGTTAGAGTTACTATATTATTATTACATTTAGATATCTTAAATGAAATATGTTATACAAAAGTCAAATTAGAGATGACATTAGTCAAAGTGACGTGTTACAAAGTCAACCTTAAAAGCCTAAATGTCGGCCTAAAGTAGTCTGATAGTGGTCTATCAGGAGTTAAGAGAAGTAAAAAGATCTACAGTTGACAGATTGTAACAAAATAGAAATAAAAATGACATGTCCAGTACAAATATTTTTTACAAAGTGAAAATGAAATAAAGAAACATCGTCTTTATAAGACATGATTTGTGGGGGAAAAAAAAAAAAAAAAGTTTTCATTACAACAGATCACCCCACGGTTACCAATCCTGCTCTGGATTTAACTGACTTTCAACCTGTGAGTAATCACACCCGAGGGTTTACAGTAGCACCCATAGGCTTATTGGTTCATTACCAACAGTATTTGACCCCTTTTGTTAAAACAGGCTCAAGAGTAATGCAGGTATTAGACATACCCGTAAGAAAATAATTCATTGAGATTCCTTTTACACTTCTGGACTTGTTACATGGGCCATATATCAGCCTTTAGTGGCATGCAGTAGCACTTTGACATTCACTTCTCAGGACTCTGCCAGTGCCTTAAAGGAGTCACAGGCAGGCTTATTTTTTCATTTTATTTTTTTTATTTTGCCTTACCCAGAATTAAAGGTCAAACAATGAACCCAGAAATACCATGCAGACAAAAAAATAAAGTTAAGACAAAAACAGAAACGTCTGAAATGACTCCTTTAACCCTGTGCCACTGTGACTTAACACATTATTACAGCTCAGTTCATTTGAGTGTAACCCAGATTAAAGTAAATTCATTTTCCATCTCAAATGCACTAAACATATTCATTTGTTTCTGTCTTCCTGAACTGAAAACTAATTGACATCAGTGATGACCATAACAGCTGTCCTGGTTGGTACTGTGTTAGTGGTTTCATCATCAGAGCACAGAGCATTGGCTGCTGTCACGGTAGTTCTAATCTGTATAATAAAAAGATTTAGTTACATAAATGCAATCTATAATAATAACTATGGACTTAATATCTTCAAAACTGAAGACAAATAAACTATAGCCAACACTTGGTTTGGAATAGGTAATATATGATAAGGATATCTGTTACTTTTAAAGAAGAGTTGGATATTTTGTCCACAAAATCCTGCCTTTAATTTTCTTAAAAGTTAAATGCAAAACATCAAGATGACTGACTGAACTTAGTGACAGGGAATACACACTGAGGTAAACTTCAATGCTAGCTGTTGAAAATGTGATGAAATACTCTCATCTTATTGGTCAGTGACGTTCAGCTCCAGTCTTTGAAGTGGCACGAGCTGCTCCATGTTTAATCTTGCAGAGTGTAACATCTCATGGTTATATTTCAATGCTAAACAAACAGATAAGTGGAGACTCCTAACAGAGCTTTGGAGAGATGTTTTTTCCACAAAGTACAAAGATCTTTGTGTGTCTCAGTCTCATTATTATACTAAACATTTGGCAACACTGGCACAGCTAGATAACATGTCAGTTCATCTTGTACAGTTCTTCAGTGACAGCTGAAACGTGCAAATATCATGTATAATATAAAAAAATAGAATCAACAGTACTCAGACAAAAAAAAGAGTAATCATGGTGACTGCAGTGTGTAGGATCAAATCTGACTTCAAAGTCAGCTGGAGTTCAGTTGGAGTCTGGTCCAGTCCAGTTTGTAGACAGGCAGTTCACCATAGAAGCTTAAGAGGTCTCATAAGAACCATGGACCATGTTATGCTAAAAGGCAGCAAAAATATGACACACACAGGCACTCTCACACACTGTCTTGTACATGTGGTATGTCGTCTAAACACATGCCTATTTCGCTTTCATTTACACATTTTTTAAGATGTGCAATTTTCAAAAAGATGAAAAGGAAAACGATAAGCAAAAAAAGATGGGCGGTTGGAGGTTCACAGATGCATCATGTGGAGCAGAGGTCCTTCAAGGGGGAGAGGTGCTCGATAATGAGCGAAGACTGCCATCAAAAATCACAGACAAACACCACCTTTACCTGCTTGACGTCACAAAAAAAAGGGAAACATTTGCACCCCTTTTTCCATCCTCAAACCAGCCTTTTCTCCTCTCCGCCCTTTTCTTACAGCTTTTTCTACAAGTTGACCAGCTCATGTGCGACAAACTGTTTGAGTCTCTCCAGGTACTGTCCGTAGAGCTCCACGTCGTTGTGTCCAGCACCCTCCACCCAGAGCGGCTCCACGGGGCGCTGACAGCGTTCATACAGCGCCAGGCCGTGAGAGAAGTCGATGACCTCGTCCTCCGTACCATGGATCACCAGCACTGGAGACGTTACCTTTGAAATCTTGTCGATGCTTTGGTGTGACAAGAGGAGAAAAAAATAATAATAAATCAAAACAAGAACAATTTTATATTAAAAAAAAAAAAAAAAAAAAAAAAAAAAAGGATGTTAAAAATTCACAGATAATTAAAGCAGAGCTAATTTAAAAACTGACCACCAGAGGGAGCTGTCGTGTATATTTCCTGAATTGTTTTGACATCTATATTTCTAAGTCTATTTAAAATTTTAAAATCTGTGTGTATGTGTGTGTGTTTTCCTGACACAAAGCCATTCACACCCTCCTTTGTTTTGAATTACACATGCACTGTATTTGTGGTGTTCTGACACATTGTGCAAGGTGTCTGTGTGTCTACTCTAAAATGACCCGTCTTCCTCGTGTACCATCTGTCCATACAGGGGGGGGGGGACTCACTTTGGGAAGGCGTCGAAGCAGTAGGTCTTCTTGGTGTCGGGAAAGGCCACCCTCATGCCAGAGGTAAGCGGGGAGTGAAGGATGACGGCAGCGCTCTCATAGCGAGAGGCCAGATCCACTGAAGGCACGGTGCCGATGCTCTGACCGTACACGATCACATTTTCTGGCCTTATGCCGTACCTGCAAGATGAACACACAATATCTGAATATCACACACTCGCTGTCTGATGGTGAACAGGATTTTTACACTATCAGCAGCCAGATGCATTGTGGTAAATGCTCTGCCAAACATTGGCTGGCGTCCAACTCGGCCTTCTTTTAATTAGGAAAAAGCAGCTTGGCTGGCAAAAGGAAAAAAAAAAGCAAATCTAGCTTATTTTGAATAGTCTAATTAGTGTAAAAAAGTTGTTTGTCTTGTAGTAAAAATAGTATCTTGATGTTATCCTGATTCTTATAGTTATACCTGCTTTTAGACATCACATAGTGATTTCTCTCACACAGCCAATTAGTCTGCCATCATTTTCTCCCCACATGCTGCTCCACAAGCAAACATACACCTGTGAGCTAACAGAGACTTACTCACACTCTGTTATCGGCTGAAACTTCACGTCACAGTGACTCAGTGATTATCTGGCCTCCTAAAACAAGCACACAAACACGGGGAAGCAGAGAAGGTTCACTGGTTTTCCGCAGCTTTTCTTTAGCAGTAGAACACGGAGGACCACCACTGGAGACTCGTGATTCAGAGCTCAAGAGGGAGGATTAGAGCCAGTCAAGCAAAAAGACTCACTGATACTGGATCAGGGGTGAGGGGAGAGACAGGCAAATGAAAGCGAAGACATTCCTCAGCTTATTATTTCAAACGTGACCCAGTCTCGCCAGCGAGCGAGCGGTCAGCTGACAACCTGAAACCAAGTCGAGAACACAGCATCACTGTCTGTGCTGCTGAAAAAAAAAAAAAAAAAAAAAGAACAGTGGTGCTACTCGATTATGAAAACTGGGAGCGCTAATATTACAGGCTTAACATTTCAGCCTCTGCCACTCCACTCCTTAGACACACAACACACAGACTGTAAAGCCTGACAACACTGTGGGCTGTCACAGTGTAGCACAACCTTTACAAAGAGACCGCCTGAAGTAATGAGGACTTACTGCTCCAACGTTAAGTGCAGATAGAAACTGGAAACGCACAAACGTGAGCAGACATATAGGACCTGTTTTCTGCTGGCGTCAGCCGGCCTCCACAGAGTATAAATAGGGGTGGAAACACAGGCGAGCATGTGAAAGGACCACAGCAAACTGTTGTGTGATGTTTCGACTGTTACCCTCAACTCAAGGTCGGTGGATCACAAGATACACAAATCATGGATTATTGGACATAATGTAGCGGCTTAAGGGAGTTGAAGAACAGCAAGAGGGGGACACAATGTGAAACAAACTGCACACCAAGTGTCTGGAAAAAAGACTAAAAGCCACAATGAGAATCACAAACCCCTTTCAAAATCCACAATGACTTTGTGCTCAAACGCCAACTCATTTCCGGGTTTTCGGACTCATTTTAAAAACTGCTACTCCACAGTGACCTCGTTGGATTCTGATTGTTTACTCCTTTAAAATCCTTTTATCACATCAACTTAATCATACTCTTATCGTTATCGTATCATTATCTTCCGTTTATCTCTTCTGTGTTCTCTGGCACATCAGGCCACAAACTCCGGGCCAATCACGAGACACACTGAGCACATGGACGTGCTTGTGCCGAGTCAAACAGGAAGGTGAATTGAAACCATTTGACAGCCCGAGTCATAAAATAAATAAATAAATGACAGTAAACACAGCAAGGCGTTTTCCTGGACTTAACTCGACATGCTCAGCTGACATCTTTAACACCAAACACAGTGTGAGCTCAGAGTTTTGCTCAAGGACACACGGTGGAACAATGGATAATTTGTATCCTGAACCTGCGACCTTTCACTCACTACAAGGTCATGTTAGCTGCTGTCTTGACTCTGTTGGATGAGTTGCTTTTTTTTGCTCACAGATTCAGGATCAAGGATGCAAATAAGAGCACAATTGTGGCGTAGATCAACACAGCTGCACTCGTGATTAGACATCACCTCGACAGTCTAAATACAACCCGGATCTGACCCCCTCCAGACCGGCCAACACCAGCCTACAATTTACTCCTTTTTCATTTCAGCTCAAATAGACCTTACCGAGCCATAGCCAGCCGTGCTCCATGGTTACACCCCTCCCCCAAAACCTTCATCAATTTGGCCTCCTGACACAAATTCAATCTATTATGCATCACATCCTCCCTCGTCCCCTTCTTCTGTCTCCCACTCCCTCTTGGCCGCCCACCTCTTGCCCCCTGAAGAGTAAAACTATTCTCAGCCCATATTACTCACAATGACTAATAGATATTTTAGGACATCCTGAACATATGTGCAGGCGTTTGAAACAGATTAGCGCACCATCTGTAGTACAGCAGGGGGATTCACCACCAAAGGGCTCCAATAATCTGATATTATATGTAGCCGATTCTTACTTGATTTCTTCCATCTCGTACTTGATTGTTCAAGTTAAAGACAACAGTTAAATACAACGTGGACATCTTTTAGGGGCTCAAACAGAAAAGACATTTATAATAAAATAAAAATAAGTCAATGGGTTCTCAGTTTAAGAGAAATAAACATGACGGGGTCGCCTCTGTGTTCACGTTTGTCAGAATTTCATGTCAGGAAGTGAATTTTCCGTCTTTGATTTTATCGGCCAATATGCGGATAGACCTTGGTCTAAAATCTCATTGGAAATCAGTTGCTAGGCTACGACTCAATATTAGACAAACGGGATTGACTGCTGGCCCGCCTCCATCACAGACACACACACACAGACACACAGACACACACACACACACTTTGGTTATATTAACTCAGTATATTAAGTCCATTTGAAAAAAGTTCAAACACCTTCTGTAATCTTTTCTATGATAATGGAGGCTGTGTGTGTGTGTAGGTGTGAGGTGTGTAGGTGTGTGTGTGTGTGTGTAACCATGGTGACTCATAATAACTGAATCAGCTGGTTCACTCCCTGCTCAGGTAAAGGGAGTGGCTCATCCACTGTGGATAAACAAGAAAACACAGGAACAGTGTGTGCGTGTGCGTCATCTGCCTGCCATGCAGTTGTGGTTAGCCTGATAGCAAAGTGAGTGACAGGTGGCTACCCTCCGTCATATGACTGTTGAACAAAAGCAGCCGACGCAAGTGTGTCGACACTCGAGAGAAAGCGAAGTTGTAGAGTACTGGATCACAAGCAGCTGACACAGAAAACTAAAACAGGCTAAAAGAAATGTGATGTGCTGTGTTCAAAATGTCAAATAGTCCAAAAACAAACAATACAAGAAGAAGAGAAAGAGAGAGCTGAATCTGTCGTCTTCTGATCCAACATGAGAGACATGCACGAGGGATTGTACAGAGCCGATTTAAAAAGGAGACCACGCAGAGAGGACACTTTGATGTGATAAACACAGTCGACTTGATTCATGTTGAGAAGGGTCAAAAGGCTGGGATGTACCCTCCTTCTGTCACACGCAAAGTTCATTATGAATTCGACACTGCCCTCAAACCATCAGATACAGAAAGGAAGCACAAACGAGGCCTTTGAGCTTTGATGACTGTAAAAACAAAGACGTTAGGCTCACCCACAGTCGTACAGTAGACTTCCAAGCTATTATCGGTTTGTCCCTACAGTTTCATTAGCGAGTCATTAAACTCTTCGATCATCGGTCCTCATTTCATTCTTTGTGGAGGAAACTTGTAGCACAAGATTTATAGGAAACTGAAGTGTCTATTGAACTGATGAAGCCAACAGATCGAAGGCCAGAATATAAACTTAAACATAAGGATGAGGCATGGCTAAATAAGTCGCATATATCATCAATCCTGACAGCCTATTTAGAATGTAATATCACCATCGTTTTATTAGTGCTGCGGCAGTGAAAGCGTGAAGCCTTATCCGTCTGTGTTGAATGAATATTCTGAATGTTTCAATTATATGTTTTTAACTCTCATTGTCTGGACAAATTGGCAACATGGCTTTTAAAAGTGTTATCATGTATAATGGCTTGGCATTTTAAATGCGTGTTCACTGTTACTATGTCGCACAAGTTTTCAGATTACGTTATGAAAGAGACATACAGTTTATTTTCCCTCATAATCAACTCAACTATAAAAGACATGTCCGGCATCATTTCCCTCCGGTATACTGTAACAAACATTCACACACTTTTTTTTTTTTTAAACATCAAAAACTAAACTCTATAAACCATTCACTGCCTCACTCTGTCTCTGCGGCTTTGACTTAAAGGCAACCATTCAAGTTTAAATGTAAGGATAATAACTACAGACATACAATGCAAGAACTGTGTGAATGCATAAGAAGCGATGCATGGAGAGAGAAACAAACAGTCCTCAAACTGTTTTCAATGCACCTATGTTTGACATGAAGTGTAGTAAGGGACTGTAAATCACGAGACCACAAAGCACGGGACCTACAGCATGTACGCGAGTGAGTTATCTAATTACGCCGCTGAAAGCCTCTCGCCTGATCTTTCAGGGGTTTTTCACGGCTGTGAGGCAGGGTCTTTGTTATAGCAGGAAACCTGCTTTAACAAACAGCTGATTAACAACAGCTAAAAAACTAACAACCCCTGAAGGCTTCAGTAACACTAGCAGGCTGATCGCCAATCTGGATGAGTAGTCAAACTTTCTTTGGCCTGTAGGCAAATGAGGCAGCGGCGATGTGGATTTAGACTGCTGCCATTCAAGGATAAAACAAGCTAATTCAATTTATGAGACAATGTTTTGCTGGTCACAGGGGATTATTTGCACAAAGTATTCATTGTAGATCAACAGAGGTACACGAGGAGGGATTCCTTCTCCTCATCTGCACTTCACAGATAACAGCGTGAGTTACTTTGCTGATTAAACTAACAGAAACTAGGTGCGCTGTACTGCAATAAAAGACACCATTTAAAACGATGATTCAGTGTGATGCATGTAGACAGTGAGGAAAAGTGTTCAAGAAGCAGATGAGGAAGAGAAGACATTAGGTCATTTATACCCAAGCTTACATAACAAGCGCCGCAGGGTTTGCTCCAGGTTTGTGTGAAGAGAGGCTGTTACGCCGCCTGCCCCAGACACATTTCACCAAGTGTAATTTGATATGATTTGGAGAGTGCGTCGATCACATTAAAAGGACATTTCAAAGCTAATTTACTGCAACCAGCCACGGCCGTGTGTGGGAGTGGGAGATTCCTCTGTGTACCGACAATTATGAGCCAGTAGGACCGGGGAAATAAAGGAATAACATGAAAAGAAAAACACACATCAGCTGAAAGTCTGAGTGTAGTAGTAGTTTGACAAGTAGTTTGTCACTGTGTTCAGAAAGAAAAGTGAAAGGACGCGTGTGATTTGTTGTGCTTATTTTCCTTTCCATTCAACAGAAACATCGGTGATCGGTTTCTCTTCGTAGCGATAAAGTGTGCTGAATTGTAAACACAAGTGGCAGAAAGGTTTCAACTTGTCTGACCACCAGAAAAGCAGGTTCTTTTTCACGGCAGCCCATTTCTTTTATGCTTCAGCTTTATGATCAGGAGTTTCCTGTTTAACTCGCCAGCTTTCTCCTTTAAGGACTCAAGACAGCTCAGGATGCTCTGGTGGATGTGTGGAATGTAAAATGAGTGTTGGGAGAGATCAGGAAGAGTCAGTAGCGAGGAAATAGAAACATTTCATGCCAGTGGCTCGAACAACCTTATCCATCAGCACTTCTCAATCTCTGCAGTGCCAACAGCTTCATTTACTGCAGAATGAAGCCCGTCCACCCACACCAGCGTTGATGCACGAGGACTTCTCCTACTTTATAGTCTTTGTGGAAAATTTAAAGGGGACATATTATACATATATATACTTTTTTTCCCACCTTTTCAAACTGTCCCCTGTGTTCTAAATGAAACATCTGTGCTGTGCTTCGGTCAAAAAAAACAACCTAAATCAAGCCCCAGAGGAGGTTTGTGACCCAGAAAGACTCAGAACGCTCCGTTTTGGTGTGCGTGTCTCTTTAAATGCAATGAGCCCCCCCCCCCCTCCCCCCCCGAGTTTATAGACATCACTCCTGAAGAGAAAATAAAAATGACAGACCAGTGCAAAAGTTTAGCTCGAGGCTGGAGGTGGACTCCATGGGTGGAGATACCAGGGGAGGGGAGGGGATTTTCTTACCACAATCCAACTTGTGATGTCACACTGAATAAATTTGAAACGGAGCATTTTTCTCTGTGTGGTAAGACTTAAGCAGACCACAAACAAAAGGACTGGAGGGATTTATTTCAAATTTTGTAGGTAGATAGACATTCAGGTTATCCAAATAAATGTTCAAAAACACTGTCAAAGTGGATTTTTCACAATTATGTCCCCTTTAAACTGCTCTGGCTCCTCTTTTACACCGTTTTTAGTTTTCCTGAGCCAGAGTCGTCTCTCTCCTCACAGAGTCGTTTGTTTGTCTTCCAGCAGGAAGTCTACAAAAACAAGGAGGCCTACTAGATTAACTTATTTCCTCCCTCGTCCTCATAAACAACAATATGATGGACACATTAGTTCACTCACACACAAACACTGGACTCCTGCACATCCTGTAGTCTGTCAGAAGAAGTGACCGGACTCTTTGGTTCACACAAAGAACTTTTTCCTAGTGCTGCAAATCATCGTCATTATTCTGTCTGTTTACCCCATACTTGACTATATGCATGAACAAGGAACATTTGGGAAAATTGTTACTAAAATAATTTCCCAAATCCTAAAATGACATTTTAATATAGATGTGATTAAAGGTAAAGATTGACTTGATTTTCACTTTGTGTTGTGTTGTTTATTCTGGTCCATTTGGAGGATTCATTGTGTAATTACTTAGACTGTGATGTTACACAAAATGTATTCTCTACATGAACAGGAGAGAAGTGAAGTGTTGGCAGATGTGTCCGGGTAAGTGCTCACTTATGAAAGAGCAACAATTATTTAGGCATGGGGGAACATTTTGAAGATCAACCAATGAACCCATCAGGAATATCCAGCTCCTGTGCAATTTTGTATCGGTACTGTGTATTGGGAAAAAAAAAAAAGAAAAAGCTCTTTGGCACCATTTTAAATTTGTCTGCCGTGAACTCAGGCGGAGCACAATAGTGTTGTCATGTCATGTTTATATTTTCTAAATTGTCCCTCTCAATTGTGCTCTCTTCTCGCGTCCTCTAAAATGCGACAAAAACAAAGTGTTCTACAAGGAAGCATGATTATCAGGCCCTAACAGTTATTTAGACACATCTAAAAAACATGTTAATGTTGTGTATCTGATGGGCACAGTACAGTGTACAGATGCTGCCCCACTCCTCAAAGAGACATGGTGGGAAAAATAGGACAATAAGAAGGCAATAGCGACGTAACAGTTCACTAAACTCACGGTCGCGATGTTGAGTTAATGATACGATTCTCAAGATTTAAATGAGACAGTAGACAAACTATGACTGAAAAAGGCTCCTTTAGGGGCTGCTAACTTGTCAGTGTGGCTTTTGTTGTCTCTCAAAAAGGGGGAGGTGAATGGAGCTTCTTGTTGTGGTGTCGATGAAATGCTGCATCATGTCGGTTTTGCTACTTTTGTAGTTCCCCTATCTTCTTGCAATATTCAAACACAGTTTTTGTCTTGTCTATCGTTTTCCAACCTCTTTTATTTTCTGTATTAGGGAAGACAAAAATTATTTCACACCTTCCCGATTTAAAAGATGGTCGCGCATCCTCAGTTTCTAAATCTTGCTCTGCAGCTGCTGACGCCCATCATGTTATTGCGATTCATTTTCCAAGAGTAGCGACGTGAACTTCGACACCTTCTTGAATGGATTCTTCACGGTTTCGTGATTCATGTTTTACATCTCCAGAAGGCAATGATGAGAGGGTTAAAGAAAGGGAAGACAGTGAGGGACGTGGACTTCAGCAGATGGTTTAATTTGGGGGAAGGGACTCATTTAATTTACAGTAACAGAAGTAAATCTGTTTATCAAGATCAAATGTGTGATAAAGGACAGAAACAATTTCAACAGTAAATCCCTGTGGACCATCTGCAGCGTAAACAGGAGACATAAAGGGTTCCTTACTTGTTGCATTAACATCACAAAGCTGTGACAAAATATTTCTGCAGATTAGCGACCAGATGCACTAAATAATTAAGTCTGACTCAGAAACAGCTGAAGTTGAGCATTAGCCAATAAGTATCAGCCTTTTCAAAGCCTGTAGAGCAACACGATGCTGCAGTACACCCACTCACACCTTCATATGTTGGCTGACCAGCAGAAAAAGACACGTCTTGTTATTGCTTACAAGAACACACACACACACATACACACACACACATATACATACACACACACACATAACATTTCCACGCCAATCTTCACCATCACCCACCCATGATGTTATCACATTCAAACTCATCAGGACGACACCCACCCAGCTCCTTCTGGACACACGCTACATCTTTACCTCTCACTTCAAGATGATACCTTTTTTTATTTTGTCAATATCAGTCCAGTTTTTTTCAGATTTTAAAGTTATCAGCTTTTTTTTGGTTTGTTTTTTTTGCAGAAGTCTCCATCTACAAGCCTCCTGTGAGCTGTAGACGTCGAGTTCACAAGCGCCGAGAAAGGTTGCCATTGTTGCTAATCACAACGTCCTCACTCCCGACAATGGCGTAGCTGTCAAAAAGAATGATATGAACCAATATGTATGCAATCAAGGTTAGCGTTGTCTCTTAGTAAACAGCAGCGAGTAGCAGCTTTGTTTGAGTCTTGCGACACAGAAAAGAATCGCAAGAATCAGTAAGGCTAAAACGGTTTCTACAATCTGTGTTATGTCACTAACTCCTTAAGATGTGGGTTGTGAGAGCGTTTTCTGCATTCCTAGTTAACCATGCCATACACATTTCAAGTGTTTATCCACTTTGATCCCCCCTCTTAAAAGTTGAGGGGCTTAACTCGTCACTCTCACAGTCTTTGTCGAGCCTTATCTACGTTGCAATTTTGGCTTAAATTTACAGCTGGTATTCATGCTGTCAGTGTTTACAACGTTCCAGTAAATCTAGAAGAGGAAAACTCTAAAGTTGAAGGTCTGATGGCATCATCAGTGTGTTCATCACCAATGACTGATTCCACTCTCTGCAGGATGTTCCGACAACAGAGTACAGGTTCTCTCTCAATCATTATCATCATCATCATCATCATCATCATCATCCCTCCTTACCGTGAGCGTAGCGCCTGCCAGGCAGCGTCCACATCAGCGTACAGATTCTTCTCTGAGGGTTTCCCGGAACTGGCCCCGTAACCCGAGTAGTCATAGGAGAAGACATTGCAGTTTATCCTCGAACCCAGACCGATGTAGAAGCTGCTCATCTGACCTAAGTCCACCGCGTTTCCATGGGAGAACAATAGAGTGTAGCGGGCGCTGGGCGAGCAGCGGACAAACATGCAGGCAATGCGGTTCCCTCTTGCGGTGCGCGTCATGAAGCACTCGATGGCGTCCTTCTCACGCGACGAGTATTGCCAGTCTGCCCGTTCTGAGAGGTGCAGGGTCCACCGGCTGCCACTGTCGTCAGACATGAGGCTGTACGTGGGCTCTGGGGGCAGGAAGGCCAGCTTGGAGGCAATCTTGCTGGGGCACGGTGGACAGCAGAACAGGCAACATAGCTCGCTTAAGGATAAGTGATTCATCCTAACAACCCTGCAACAGGGGAAATGAAGATGGTTCAGATTTAAAATAACACATCCCTTCAAAATAAAAATTCAAGAGCTGCACTTTAAAACCTTAGAACAAGAGAGAGATCAGATAATACAGCCTCTGGGCTGAACTTAAACACCAATTTGCCACTTCATCCCCTGCAGATTGATCACACGGAAAACACATGAATGTGAGCACCACGAAGTCCCTTCTCATGAGTATATGGGTTGCTTCAGCCAGTCCTATAAAAAAGGACATAGCTCTGACCCTGTTTGACTCCACATCCTCTCAGGTAGGACTGACTTAAAAGGCTTTCTTCTTTTCTCTCTGCACCTCGATCCCCTCCTCAGGCAACCTTTTAGATACTCCAGGTGCTTTTGAATTGCAGTGTCCTGCACCAGAGATAACAGGGATCTGTAACGTGACTCCAGATAACCACACATCACATGCCCTTGTTTATAGCATGAAGTAGATCTAGGCCTGTGTTGTACATTCATTTATTGATGTTTTGGAGTTATTGTCTGGGTCTCACGTGCATCACTGTAATCTCAATGAGACTTCCAGATTAAACAAAGGGATATATCTAACTGTAGTTCTCTAACAGTCTCTGACAGCTTTTTATCCCCTCCAGGACACACCTGCACGTTTCTCATTTATTGTACTGCAGCCTTTGCAAGCTCTGCGGTTCTCTAAAAGCAGAAAAGCATCCAACCAAAATAATGTTTGTTCTTTTTGTTTTGTTTTAAAACAGTGCCTTGTCCCAATGATGCAGATCTCCTATTTGACCCATGAAGCTACAAGAAAGAAAGAAGATAGGTTTGCAGTAAATCCTGGGAGCCTTACTTGACAATACTTTTATTTTTACACTGAATTATCTCAACTGCCCTAAGCAGATCTGCAGATGTGTTTATTCTTTATAAGTGTCCAGAAATGAAGCACTTTACTTACCAATTTATTTTCCTTTTTCTTCATCAAGTATTCAACATCAGTATGGTGTTGTTTGTAGAATTACTGACTTTGTCACATTCTTATAGGGAAAATTGTCTCAAAGCGTGAAGCTTGCATATACACGGATTAAAAGCAGGACATCACTTGTGGCATCTCGATCACACTAGGGTGACTTCCCTTCTATTCCATCACCTGTGTGCAGCACACATCAACACATAGCTGGATAATTTAGGGTGAATAATCTCCACGTGCAATGCTACTCCTGCAAGAGTCGAGGCATAGCTACAACAACATACAAAGTGGAGACTATTTGCTTCCCATATCTTCCCAAAAATAGTCCATAATCTCCAGCCATGGACACAGAATGGAGCCTCGCAGCGATTTACTGTAAAATGGTGTCGGAGGCAGCAATGTGTTCAACGAGATTACAGCGACTCTTGGCTGGTTTGAGGAGATTTAATATCCACTGATCGGACACAATTCACACCAAACTGTGATGTGTTAATTAGCTGTCAACACTGCATGACTTGTTCCTTATTAAGACATCAGAAATATGATTGCAACATTACCTGGACGGTGGTGTGTTTTTGTTTTTCTTTCTATTTTAAGGAAATAGTATTGGGAAACGTCGCTGGAGTCAGGAGTGTTTTTCTTCAAAACAAGCTGATTAATATATCTTCTTCTGAACGCCGGGAGATTGACAAGGTTATCCTCGGCCAGATTATCCTCTGTTTGGCGTCTTGTCACTTCAGGAGTGTATATCCCTTTGGCACCACAGCTGCTGTGAGTTACTATAAGCTAGCAGCTTCGTCCTCCGGGGTCCAGACAGACACCAGAAACTGCTGTCTGTTTCCTCCTTTGGGATTTAACAACATGTGGTCCTGAATAATAACGAGGTCGATTAATTCACCACATTCAGGTCCAAACAGCTCTTCAGCGTCATGAGTGAATAAATATCTAAAATAAAGTTACTTCGGGTCACTCCTCCTTATTGGGTCTTCAGACAGCTCCCAGCAGTATCACTTCTGCCTCCGAAACATCACTACTGTCGATGAGAAAAAATAATCACTCCGCTCGTTTCCTCACTTCGTAAGGAAGCAACGAATTTGATTGACAGATTCTTTGACCAATAGGAAAGCTGTTGATAAAACGAGCCAACCAATCGTAAGGACAGTGGAAATATTTTGGGTTGTCCGAGGGTGGGATCAGATTTTTTGATTGACGTGTAGAACAACTAATTGGTGGCTACTATTGATAACAACTGTCCAATCAGCAGTGATTGCGGTACTTCTGTACATTTGGTGACGTCATTGTCAGAAACACTATTCTATTACGGGTTTTTTTAAGTATTTGATATTTTGAAATTTTAAGTCTATAAACATCTTCTAAAAAAAGTCTTGAAAATCATTTGAGCAGAACTTGAAAAAAAATGAAGCGTATTATTTTGACCTCATTTACGTCACATCAAATGCTCGTTCTTCTTCCGGGTTGAGGCTCGTGGTTTTTGGATTTGGGTACACACGTACCATGTGTAAATAACATTTGTTTGATAAAATGAGTTCTCAGAAAGGTAATGTCTCCCGGTCGCGCAGCCAGAAACATCAAAACGCATTTGGTTTCAAAAACGACAAGTATGGAGCAAATGTACAAGTAAAGGTTTGTGAACATTGAAGTAGTAATGTGGTTAACTTAGCCAGCCTGAACTGAACTCAGCTGATATTAGCAATAGAAATGTTTCTGCTTTCACAACTTGATTTTATTCTCATAATTTAATGTTTGTTTATGTTGTCGTTGATAATATTAACTTTCCTCCATGTGTCTGTTTATGTGATTTTTACTCTAGAAGGCAAACTCCAAGATCCATGTTGGGCTCTGTCTTCACTGTAAAGGTGTTCTTGAGTGGAAAGTGAAGTACAACAAGTACAAGTCACTCACACAGCCTCGTAAATGGTGAGCAATTCCTGCAAGCATTATTTCCACTTTAAAGATGTGCAGTTTACAAATCTAAACTGATTCATAATGAGGTTAAATTCAATTAAAACAACTCCATTCAAAGGCACACAGAACAGTAAATGAACGACAGTGCAGCTATACTAAACATTTAACCAAAGATAACGTGTCAGGATGTAAGTAAAAAGTTAAAATACAACATTATGAAGTTAAAAACAAACAGGTGAGGTGGTAATCATCACAGCATAATGCTTACTAATTAATAATTTACACCAGCAAAATATTTTTCAAATTACAGTAGGTTTGGATGGCTTCTTCTCCCCTGTCATTGCATCTACTAATTATTTTTGAAATATTACATCTATATTTGAATACACCGTTGATAGTTTTGTTCCCTACATTAGTGGAGTAAGATCTCAAATGCTCGCAGAATCAATGACACACAAAGGCTAACTAATTAAACAAAGAGCACATGACAATTTAAGATACACAAAATGGATATGTTTCTGTTACAGACTCAGGTTTGACTCAAACCAGTTGGAAATTACATTCAGGAGTACAACCTTTTTTCTGTTGTTGGACTCGCTGTCTAGAAACTGATCAGTTTAGCTCTGGATTACAACAGTCCAACTCTTATAAAGGCTTTGCATCTTATTTGTACACATGCAGTAAAGTGTTGGGTTGGTATTTTGTGATTTAATTGTGGAGGAACAAAAGACGAGGCTATACAATGAAATTAATATATTGGAGCTATTGCATGTTTTTCTCTTTCAGCGTCAAGTGTTCCCAAAAGACTGTGAAGGATGCGTATCACATCATCTGTAAGCCCTGCTCCCTTCAGCTGGAGATCTGCTGCAAGTGTGGGAAGAAAGAGGATATTGTTATTCCGTGAGTGGTCTTTTATTAATAAGGTGTTTCTGACTGTTTGTCTGGGCAGAAATACAGTGAGCGGGCCAGGAATCTTGACATTATTTTGGTATTGACGTCAATAATATGATCAATATTACCAGAGCAGCATTTTACCATTTAAAGAACATATCAAAACTTTGATCATTTATATCCTAAACTGAGGCAGAGAAATTAGTCAATGCATGTTTATCAACCGAGTTAGATTACTGTAAAGCTAGAACATTTAAACATGAAATCCCTTTTAAAATCCCTTAAACAGTCCATAAAGCTCTCAATCATTCAGCTCCTGAGTATATTTCTGACCTGCTCACACACTACAAGCCAACCTGGCCGCTCTGGTCATCAGGTGGAGGTCTTTTAACCGTACCCAGGATTAGATCTGGGGAGGGAGCCTTTAGTTACTGTGGTCCTTCTCTCTGGATCAAACTTCCTGCTGAAATAAAGTCCATCACCACAGTCTTTGCCTTTAAAGCAAAACTCAAAAACCATCATTCTCCCAAGCATATAGTCACTGTTCATGTGTTGTAAATGTATGTATGTATATATGATAGCTTTTGTGGTTATTGATGTTTACTTTGTGGTTTGTATCACTATATTTATTTGATTTATTATCCTGTATCGTGTTCATCAAGAGGCCCCACGATGCGATATTATCACGATGCGATATTATCACGATGCGATATTATCACAATACATTTTGCAAGTTGCTTCGAATTGTCTAACAAAATATTGTAATTTAACTATTTTTAATTGCATATTATGTCCACAAAATTAAAGTAAATCAAGAACTGTTACACAGTGGGACTCAAGCCCCCAAGTAAAACCTCACAATCTGAGCTGTAGGTGTAGTAAGTCTAACAGAACTTAACTAAACACAAACGTATGGACGACTGAACAGCTGCAGTCATTTTTAACAATGTAACTTATTCTAATTTAATTGTGCAACCCTTTTAGCAATAGAACATTTAAAAAGCATATTTGCTTTTATATTCCAAAAGTTGTGACACTTTAGGGCCATGAGACGATGTTATATCACCATGCAGAATATTGTGATTCTATGCTTTATCAACCCCCACACAGGTTAAAACACTTTGTTGTTTTAACCTGAATGTCAAGCACATTGAGCTTACCTGTAAGGAAATGTACTTTATGAATAAAACTGCAAAAAGGGTTAACTATCAAGTCATTTTGTGTTGTGACCTCATGTAAATCATCAAGATTCTTATTCTCAAGGAATCTTTCCCTCATTAGTTTGTGATTCATTAAGAATTACTTCATCCAGGTTTCATGCATTATTAAGTATATGTACTTTCAGTGGAAGTCTGCCATCTTGAGGACAATAAGAATCATTACAACAATTCATTGGCGTCAGTTAACCGACCGAATTTTTAGCCTCATCTTTCTCAAATCTACATTAAATGCTCTTCACATATATTGAACATTTTGGGATTTATTTCTTCACATTTATCATTGTAGTCCATTCCTTTGGGGACATTATGATGTTCGAAAGAAGTTGTGAAGCATTTTTCTTCTGCTTAAAGATGTAAAGATCAAACTATAGCAACTGATGTATTGTTTCTTCTTCATATGTAGAATAAACTCAAAAGAAGATGAAGACGAAGAGGATGCAGAAGAGAGAAAGAAAGAAGGAGATGGACGAGGAAAGAAGAACACGGATGACTTGGACACTGACGATGACTATGGTGATGATGATGATGACTTAAGTGACTTTGGAGATGAGGATGAAGGAGAGGATTTGGACAAGACAAAGAAGGAGCAGAAAAAGTCTGATGTGCTTCCAGATGTATCTCGAGTCAAGATTAAAGCCTAAAGACATTAAGCAGGTTTACATTGTACTTAGTAGACTTTATTACCAGCCCTGCCTTTAACGAGAGATGCACCGATCCACTCTTTTTCAGTTCTGGTCTGATTCCTATGTACAAATACTGATTCTGATAATTGTTGTTGTTGGTCATTTGTGAAAGCTTACACAAAGCTGCCGTACACATGACTTTGCATTTCTTTTTCAAAGAGTAAAAAAATAATACAAAATTCAAATGATTCCAAAGAAAAGTGTTTGAACTTGGTGCTGGATTCACATACAAACATGAAGCAGCAATAACTGTCAGGTTTTTCAAATGAAATGTTTTAAACTGAAGTGTAAAAAATGTACTTGTGATCATATAGAAGCAGCTGTTTGATCATGACGACGTTCAGACAACGACGACGAGTCTGCAAGTTGAGAAAGTTTAAAGTGTCCAACCATCTTTCTTGATCACTGACGTGGATCAGCTCTATCAGTCGGATGTCCATTAAATCACTGTATGTCAATGTCAGACACGATACAGATATTAGATCAGATCGGTCCAATTTCTGATAACAATAATACTTTAGTAATATAAACTAGGTTATCTTATTGGACAAGTAAATTAGATGTTGACACCAGCTTAAAATAGTTGATCTCCATAAAAGAGCCCTGCAATGAATTCTTATTTTCATAGAGTTATTAATGTTCTGTTGTTTATTGACTGTTCAGCAGAAGTGCAGCAAAAAATATCTGTGAGATTTTACTGGAACAGTTTACAAAATGTGCTTTTTAGGATGTAATGTCACACAAAATACTCCAGATATTAAATTGTGTTAAAGAGGAATATTGCTTTATCACTTGTAAAAAAAATATTTAAAAAAGTCTAAGAAAGCTCTTGCTGGTTACAGTTTTTAACTGTTTTGTTTCAATGTCACTGAAAATGAAAACCGTGTCCCATTATAACCTACGGATTGGTTCCTCATACTTTTTCAGAGATTTTTTTATATTCAGATACTCTTTTTTTTTTGTCATTGTATAAAAGAACCCAAAACTATGTTGGCAGCAATCCTGTACAGCAGGGGAAAAAAACCTTTTACCTGTTATAAAGAAAAGTGTTTCTGCAAGGTGAATAGTGGGGAAGTGAGAAATTTGCAGTGGCACAGCAAAAATTGTTGGGTGTCTCTGAGGTATGAAAGAGGGGAGCCAACAATCCACTGAGTTGTTTTGATGATCCGATAAAGATCCTTCTTTTTTGCTGTTGTACAGCTGTACATCAGGATGCTCTCGATTGTGCAGCAGTAGAACTTCTTCAACAGATCACTGGGAGGTCTTTTGCACCTCAGGGTCTTCAGGAAAAAGGCTTTGAGGAGCACTCGCACACTGTTGTTGAACCAGGGTTTTTGGTAAGGAAATACTTTAAATATTTTGTAGTCACAATGTTCACACAAAAGTTAATATAAGAGAGTGCTGATGAGGTGTGGAGCTCAATGTCTGGTTCCTCAAAGAGCTCCCACATGGTGTACTCAAAACAGTCCTGGAGTGCAGATGAGGCCTCCTCACTTCAGACCTACACTGTCTTTATTATGGTTTAGATCTGCTAATTAGGGCTTTGTAGGCTGGTGTCATGGCATGTTCTTATTTTTCCTGGTTATGCAGCAGCTCTTCACAGTTCCTGTAACTGAATAACCTGAAGTTACATTGAAAGAGAGTGTTGTCATTCATCATGGGGTTGACAAACTTAAAAATACTTTAAACCATACTTCCTCCTTTACGATATGTGACATTTAACATGGATGGATTAGTCACTGAGCTCATAGGATGCCCGTCGAGTCGGGGTGTGATGTTTCTCTCACATGATTTTTGTTCTGATTAAACACTTGTGATCTAAGCTGCTCCTGACCCCAAATTTTACTTTCAAAGGGAACTTTAGGCTATATGAGTTGGTGCACCCCCTTGTATATTTAAAAGTAGTTTAAACACGTCTACATATTGAAAATAAAGCTGTGGGACAAATAAAGTTTTTTTAGTTGAATTGAATTGAAAGACCTGTTCATGTCAGTTGGCAGATGTCCCCCCCTTTGTGGTCTATCTTCTGTCTCATCTGTCTATCTACAACTATTTCTTTGCATCTTATTTCTCAAGATGCATTTAGATAGTTTCCTAGAAACAGCGTTGATAGGTCAGCATTGTGTTGTGCTTCAAACAATATTAAATTAAAAAAGTTCCCCAGTTCAAGTACAATCACACCCTGAAGCTATTGTTAACTCGTACATTGTGTGAGTAGTCTGACTGCATAGTTTGAGAAGGATGTCATTGCAGTTTAACCCCTTGGTTGTCTTGCCATTAACTCTACTCTCCATAGACTTAAAAATGTAGGCTACCTAGTAGAAGCAAGAGCACGGGGAAAACGCTTCTGCTGTGCATGAGTAGTGCAATAGACCTACACTTTAAATATCTGTTTCATGGCACAGCACATCATAGAATCATGAAACACGGGATGTGATGGAAAACTGTCCATTGTGCCAATGGGTGATATACACATGCGGTTTTTCACATTTACAAACAGCTTCAGCTGACCAAAGTGCTTTACAGGTACACAAACAGATACTTACCTAGACTAAAAATAGTCAGGGACTCAACATTTTAAAAGGGTCAGAAACAACCATTCTTATAAATACAAAGTATCAAAAGGGTAAGAAACAACCATTCTTATAAGTAAAGTAAGTCATGGACTTGGACCCATAGGATAAGAGTCAAGCATTCATAAGGAAAGATTCAGGGAACCATAAGAAGTCACCTTAGTGCTTGTTCACTCTCCTCCTATATGGAAGTTAAACAAGGACTGAACTGGCTGAAATATGGCAACTCTGATGAATAATCAATGGAACCAGATATATTTCAAATCTCGATAGACACGCACACACACACACACACACACACACACACACACACACGCACATACATATATACACATGCACGCACGCGCGCGCACACACCTATTCCTCTCATTGGCTGCAGGTCGCCTTTGCAGTCAGAGGGGGCCGTGCGTATTGCAGCGTCTTGGTGATAAGAGTTCGTGGAGAATAAAACCTCGGTGTGCTGTGGCTGCGGCAGGTATCTCACGACTCTACTGAAACAGGTCAGTCTAAGAGATGGCAAACAGAACCCACACCGACGTTTTGAACGTTTACAGGGGAACATTTGTCCACTCGACTCCGGAAATAGCGCTGCAGATCCTGGAAGATGCGCTCCTTGGAGTGGATGCAGATGGAAAGGTTCGTCTCATGCTAATACAGATTTTGTCGGATTACAAATGTTTTTTTGTTTTTTTTAAAATTAAATTTGTTTTAATGACTTTTAATCTGAGTGTGTATGGCTTTATTTACGTTTGTTGGAAAAACTTGAATTGTAGGTACACTCAAATAGATTAACAAATTATTTTAAAGAAAGGCGCTTTTAAACGTTGACTGAAAAATGAAAAGATAGATACATAATACCATTGTCTCATAGTGAGCTGTTGCTGAGCAACTTTCACAATATGTCTCACTCATCTTTCAGACAATAATCTCGACAGTCTGAGGTGGCCTCTTCAAATACAAGTGGGATTACTATTCATAAATCATGCGTCAACTGGAGACTTCAATCTACTTTTACTTTTGCTATTAGTAAAGATATATTGTGTGTTCGCATTATGGGAATCAATCTGACTATAAAAGACCTTGATCTGTTTGTGGAAGCAGAAACTCTGCTTTAGCACAAAAACACAAAAGGAGTGTTGACAAAATCTCAAACAGAAAATGTTTTTGTTGTTACAAATACAAATACAAAAAAAAACACTCCAAGTGTCCCCCCCTCACACACACACACACACACACATTTACTGTCTTTAATTTGAATTAATATGTTGTTTTTTTCTGCACTATCTAATAGGTCTTTGATGATTCCTATTCCTATTATTTCTACTTTCAGATTGCTTTCATCGGTAAAGGCTCAGAAGTAGACACACTGTCTAAGACTTTTGGTTTCAGTGTGACTAACATCACCCAGCTAGCACCACAGTGAGCAGATCATATCAATAAAATACAGTCATCAGAAGAGTTTTACTGCTAATAGTATTTTACACAGTTTGTAAGTTCTGACCATTTCAATGCGTTCCTATAATATAGTGAGTTCTTCATGCCAGGACTTGTGGACACCCACATCCATGCATCACAGTACAGCTATGCTGGCACAGCCCTGGACATGCCCTTATTGCAGTGGCTCAATACATACACCTTCCCTGTGGAGTCACACTTCAAGGACCTGGAATTCGCTAACAAAGTCTACACCCAAGTTGTGGTGAGTTTTCTTGCATCATGTAATAACTGACCATCAAACTGTGAACTTGATGGTGCATCAGTCACATGTCGTTGGGAGTGAATGACATTTATACACTATTGAAAAATGTTGTGAGGCCCCAGCTATGGTCACACTGCCAATAATTAAAGGGATTTAAATTATTAATTCCGGTTAGACCACATATCTTTGAATGTTAATCCTGTAACATGAACCATGTACTTTACAGAGACGGACTCTGAGAAATGGAACAACCACTGCATGTTATCATGCTACCATACATACAGAAGCGTCTCTACTGTTAGGACAGATCGCAAGTAAGATGTCCACACAAACACACAAAAACACACATTTCAAGTTGTGGTTTTTTTGTTCTGTAAAACACTGACCTTTTTTTAAAATGTTTTTTTTTTGAGTAAAAAATGCATAATACCATAATACTGTGAAATATCACATGAGTTGAAAGACTAAAGTAGTTCTTTTTGAAGTTTTAAAATCCCACATACCGTGCATATCAATGCAAAGGTATACCAAATTAAAAAAGTGAAATCTGATTATGAACAAGCCAAATTATACTATCTGTTATAGGTGCAGGAAAAGGAGCAGTCGGTTATAAAGGGTTATATGCATTGCTCCTTGACCATCTCATTTAGCCAAGTAGTTGAAATGTATGACTTTAAAAGCAGTTAAACTGAAAGTACTCCTGATTCAATCTGTGGTTTCAAGCAATTCAGAAAAACATTTATTTACTTTACCTGTACACCTTATCGTGATGTTGTGTTATGCAACCCTGAACACACACACACACACACACATGCAGAGAAACACTCACATAAAGCTGTAACGATTATGTCCTACTGCACTGCAGTGAGCACTTGCTTTGGCATCTTTACACAGTCTTTTTTGTGTAATCAGGGTTGTTGAACTGAAACCTTTGGCCTCTTCTGATCAGCAAATCCATTACTATTGTTACCACTATCAGAGTGCCACGAACTTTCAGTCTTTTTGTCATGTTTCGGGTAGGAAAACAGGGAGGGAGGACCTAATTGCAGAAACTAACATTTATTTAACAAAAGGCAAAACAAAACTAAATCCAAAACGTCTTGAAACACGAGTGACAAAAAAAAAACACAAGAAAAACCAAATTCCAAAAAACCACAAGGAAAATCCAGGGAGACAGGGAGAAGAAAACGACAGACAAACTCCAAACAACAGACAGAACTACCAGAGACAAAGACACCTTCAAACTGCGCCAACAAAAGACAATGATCTGACAAGAGACTCAGGGAAAACACAGAGACTAAATAGACATGGGGTAATCAGACGCAGGTGAGACTAACGAGACACAAGGAACAAAGAACACAAGTACAAAGTAAAACTCAACACTGACAACACAACCAAAACCAGATATACAAAATAAAACAGGAAACACCAAAGACTAGACTTATAACGCAAGACTATGAAACATTAAGGGAAACAATCAACACTAGGAAACAAATAGAACACTAAGGACAGAATGAAAACTAAATCAATATGAAACAGAACCAAACCATGACACTTTCTACACCTCAAACTTTGTTTGTCATCAGGACAGTTGCCTTTTTTGTATTAGCTTTTAGACTTTTGTACCCTGTTCTTGAAGAGCACCTGATTTCTTCGCATTTTTGACCCAGTGCAATGCTCACTGCTAGCCCCTTTTTTTCTATCCGTTGTTGAACTTCAGCCTTTGTGTACATAGGCACGTTTCGCAACAATTTCCGAACGTTTAAATGTAATTTATATAGTCTTTACAAGTGACGTAAAAAAATGAAAAAATATGTTTGCATACAAGATCTAATCAAATGTGGTATATTTTCTCTCGCTCTAAAGTTCAAGGTCCCAGGGAAAACTGATGTGGCACATTTTCTGCTTGATTTAAGTTTAGATGTTTGGTCACAATGACCGAAAGCCCTCTCACACTCTGTGAGTGACACATCATGAGAAACAGGCTCTCACAGTCAAATTAGGATTTATATTAGCTTAGCGTACATAGTCTGCAGATTGTCTTTAAAAAGGTGAACTGTTTCACAGTGGCCCAGCTCAGAATTAAAAGCTAAATCTTCATTTACTATTGTGTTTTTTTTGCAAACAAATATGTGAAAAGAAGCCTTCTATTGTGTGGAAATCTCAGATTACGACAGTTTATTGGGCTGTGTAAGGATTTTATGAATTAGGTCAACAACATTGCAATTCATTAATTAGCTCAGCGTACATAGCCAGTCATACACACTTGTACAAGACATGTATGTACTGTGTGCATTGTATGTATGTTGTATGTTTGCATGGTATGTGTGTCTAAATTGGCTCGTAAAACAACAGGGGTTAGGGCATGTGAGTGATAACAGTATTTGACTTTGACATACAAATGACTTGAAGTGTTGCAACACAAGTGAAGAACCAAAGAAATACAAAAACACGTGACATTAGGAAGACTGTTGATGAGGTGTAAGTTCAGAAACACAGACAGATACTGAGTGTATACAGTGTGGCCTATAATCTGCACAGAATTGTCCTGTGAGAGAAGTCTGTATTCAGTCTTAATTTACATTCACATTTCCCTTGTTCACATTGTGTCAGCATGCTATCAGGGAAAAAATGAGGTCTTAAATGTCATGCTCAAAATGTTAAACCGAAAAACAGCTACCTAAATGTCGCTAATCTGGTGAAAAATGAGTTGGGTTTTGAGTTTACACCAAAGGTTTGATGAAAAAATGTCTCTTTTAAAGGAAGCATGACTCTCTAGAAAACAGACTTAAAAGATTATTGGATATCTTTGTGACTCCCACATCATTGTTTTTCTTCAGATGACTTTGGACAGCGCGCCTTAGTTGGTAAGGTGTGCATGGACAGAAACAATGCTGTGAAACATTATAAGGAAACCAGTCAGGAGTCTCAAGAAGAAACCTGCAGGTTGGTACAGACCTTTTAATACAAGCAGATATGTGAAACTCACTGCACGTTTAGTTAGCTCTTACTACATTGTATAGAGCTGAAAGAGGTGGAAAAAATGCAAGAACCTGCATTGAAACAGGATGTATGAAGCTTACTGTATGTCTTAAAATCCTGAGGTTGCAAATTCGGATCCGCTCTATAGTAGCAACTTTTTTTCAAGGCTTTTAAATGTCCACAGACTTATTTCGTCTTTATTACATCCATGATCTGATGGTTAGACCTGGACCATCACATGAAGGACCCATACCACCTACATTATTTTTTCATTGCTGCTGCTGGTCACTGGTGTTGCTGAGCAGATTGTTAGCCTCCTAGTGTAACATAAGTGCTATATTAACCTTGTGTGGGATCATTTTTAACCCGGAGATATCTTAGTGTGCATGCCTTGACAGTAAATTTCCTTATGTGGCTACCCTGGTCTGAACTAATATGTGCTTCTTAAACTGAAGTTTCTTGATTAAAGTGAGGACACATCTGTTTTAAATATACAAACTTACAGTATAGTAACCACAATCTGCTTCAGCTGTGTTGACATTTTAGATGTACATGAGTATTTTGTAATGTGTGTCTGACTTACAAGAGTTACAATTCCTATTCTATTCCCCCTTAAAGGTTCATTGCAGAGCTCTTAAACAAAAAGGTAACAAAAAAATAGTTATTGGGGATGGGGAAACAATTCAGTTATGTAAGAAAAATCAAGGTTTGTCTGATTTTTTTTAAATGTTTTTTTTTTTTCCCTGTAGTACCCACGGGTAAAGCCGGTAGTGACTCCACGTTTCGCTCCATCCTGTACAGGAGCCTTACTAGGACAGCTGGGAGCCATCGCTAAGAATAACAACCTGCACATTCAGGTGAGCTCACTGTGACAACCAAACCAGGCTATGTCCACAGGGGAGTGTTGGTTGGGGGGGGGGGGATGTGTTCCGTCTTGACATTAAGCTCCTCTAAATGCTTTTTTGAGTATTTTGCCATCCACTTACAGCAACAATTTAACCTCTGTTATATATATTTTTTATAGAGTCATATCAGTGAAAACGTTGAGGAGGTGAAGCTTGTAAAGGATTTGTTTCCTGAATCAGAGTCTTACACACACATCTACCACAAATACAACCTGCTCACTGACAAGGTGAGGAAGACACACTAACATCATCCTACATGATACAAATTCTGATATAACAATATCCTTAAAAGGTTGTTACTTGTGGTGTTATGATTTACAGACAGTGATGGCACATGGCTGCTACCTCACTGATGAAGAGTTGACTCTGTTCAGAGAGACAGGAGCCTCTTTGTCTCACTGTCCAAACTCCAACATTTCGTAAGTTTCACATAGTTTCTAAACACTGAATGTAATGGGGAAAACAATCCCCTTAAGATTATTCAAAACAGTTTTTTTACAGTTTAAAAATTAGTAGTATATCTCTGTATATCTTTGTAAATCAGATAAAGTGTTATGATGCGTATGATGAAATTGGGTTGTCATGGCAATATAGTCTTCTCTCTAAAATGTATGACATTGTGGAAACATGATATACAGTTCTTATTATCATCATTACACTGTATGAGAAACCTCTTTTTTTTCCATCTGCCCAGGTTGTGTAGTGGTATTTTAAACGTCCGCAATGTCCTGAAACATAAAGTGAAGCTGGGGCTCGGAACAGGTAGAAGCACATTTTTTCACGAATAAAAATGAAATAAAAATATGCTTGTTTACATGGAAATGTGAGTTCAATCTAAAGCAGCAGTGAAGTTAGAAATGACATTGTTCTGTACTTGTCTGGTTTTGCAGCAGTCACTCATTTGATAGTTTTCGTGGACGTAGTCTGTAGAGGTTTTGCACACAAGGCAGCTGACCATCATCTGATCAGTTTTTTTGGGAGCTTTGCTGGTTTATAAGTCCAACTGGAGGCTTAAATAGTTTTAATTCAGGCCTTGATCTGACATTTTTCTTTTAATACCCACAATACATATTTGTATTTGGTTTATCCGCCCTGTGCTCAGATGTTGCCGGGGGTTACTCAGCCTCCATGCTTGACGCTGTGAGGAGAGCTCTTGACTCGTCCAAAGTGTTGACCATCCAGGACCCGGAATATGAAACATTAACCTTTGAAGAGGTGTTCAGACTGGCAACACTGGGAGGCAGCCAAGGTATAACAACGCATATATCACTCAACCACTGTGGTAGCATTCTGAAACTTAAAAAACAAAACAACTTTTGTCTTTGTCCATATGCCTACACTGTGTATCAAAAGTCAGTTTTTCTGGCTGTCGTTGCCCACTTTAGATAGTCTGTATGAGAGACTTGAGCTACAGAAATGCCTGATTCACCACACCAGAGGCTGCAGGAAGATATTTTCAGTGATGACCGATTGTGATTTTACAGGGAGGGGGAATACAACAGCTTCTTTTATGACATGTTTTTTTTTCTAGCCTTGTCCATGGATGACCAAACAGGGAACTTTGAAGTGGGCAAAGACTTTGACGCTCTGAGGGTGAATGTAGCTGCTCCTGATGGACCCATAGACCTGATCCAGTGTGATGGAACTAAGGTTTGTAATTGAGGACTGACTTGTTATTGTAAGTTGATGCACATACACAAGATTCCAGTTAAATACTTTGTCTATTTTTCTATTTCAGATCCTTTTGGAGAAGTTCTTGAATTTGGGTGAGTGTCATTTTATTTGGGCTAAAGTTTCCAGACTCAAGTGTGGTGGAACTGCTTTGCTTAATTTTTGATCGTTTCCTATTTCACAGGTGATGATCGAAACATAGTGGAGGTGTTTGTCGCTGGCAGGAAGGTGGTGCCTTTTACAGACAAAAATGAGTAAACGCTTGGATCCTCTGCCTCAAACCCACCAGGAAAGTTAACTTAAGGAGGACTGAACAACTAAAACGCATCAGTGATAATGTTTTGAGAACAAAAATAATGTGATGAAAACGACCCCATGTTAAATCCAGAACATTTTTTAAATTAGGTTCAGTGAGGGTCAAGAAAGACTTTGGTCAGCTGTGGTCAAATCCTGTCTTCTCCAAGTCTTAATGGCTGATTACAGGATTTTCCACAGGAAATAAGGGACTTATCAAGAACTGTGAACTGTATCTCTTAGTTACTGCAGCTTGTGAGCTTGTTGCCAATTCAACTGAACTATCTATATAGAAAAAAGGATCTTTTGTTCATTCATTGTAGACTTAAGACTTACATCTTTGAGTTAAACTAGCACATTTAAAAGACAAAGTAGACATCAGAGTGTTACTTTCCATTTGATGTGGAGATCACATTGTTTTGCCTTAACAAATCAAAACACAGCAATGGTTCAAGAAAGTCGGACTCTGTCCTGGTGTTGTAAAAGTGCTACGTGTGGCTGCAGTGCCTCACCTCTATAATACTTATGGATCTTTATTACAACCTGCGATTGTTTTATGATCAGAAAACTCACTCGTTCAGTTTTAACAGTACACTCCTATCCTGTGTTTAAAATGACAAAGGCACATGATCACATTTTCATCTTTTGATTTCACTTTAACACAGTCAAGTTTCTCATGAAATGAAAACCAGATTTGCAGCAGTAGCTTTGGTATTGTCTTAGAAAATTACTATTAAAGATCAAATTTAAACTTACTTTGGATTTTATGTTTCATCCTAACTCTGCACAGCGCTCACTT
Organism: Symphodus melops; assembly: GCF_947650265.1. Classification (NCBI taxonomy): domain Eukaryota; kingdom Metazoa; phylum Chordata; class Actinopteri; order Labriformes; family Labridae; genus Symphodus; species Symphodus melops. Next base: position 39,351,435 of record NC_136691.1, on the reverse strand, counting down.
TTACTTCAAATCCCATCTGATTTGATCAGTGGAAAGTCAAATTTCTCTGAACCTGGTGCCTTAAAATCAGAATCAATTAGCTTTTTTATAACAGCTTTATGGCTGAGATTGTTTCTCTTTTTTGCTCAATGTAGATTTTCCTTAATGCCACAATGTATTTATAATTATGTAAATGTAATGTAATCAATACAATCTGTTGTGTGAATCTTTGCTAGATGAAGGGAAATTAAATGCAATGATTGATGCACACCTGTTTGTCTTTTATAAATTAAAAGGTATTCAAACAATCACTTTGATGTTATGATATACAGGCACCCGTTGTACGCTTTGGTGTGTCATATTATCAGAGATTAAAAGAATACCACCAAGTCTATTTTTTCGTTTATTTAATGATAAGCGTTTTAATGTGCAGTTATTCAAAAGGCAGCTTCAAATCGCATTTTATCATTCAAGATGTACATGGGTGTGAAAGTGAATTCACAAAATGTAAACTGACACTTCCAGCATGCTAAGAGATTCTTTCAATGACTTGCCTTCACCATCTGTACCAGACAGTCGAGAGGGTTACATAGCAGAAATGAGACATGAAGGTGGTGTCTGACACCACTGACAGTAAGGACTGTAATTAAAAAAAACAGAAGGGAGATCAAGCAGCTGCCACAGCCACTAGAGGGCGACAATGTGCTTAAAAAGACCAGTTATCACGTATCTGCAATCATTAAAGTGTTCACAACAGACGAATGAGGAACTGATAGTATGAATTTCTGTGAATAAGTTCAGTTTGGGTACGCTTTGTAGAGGTGACTTTGATGTTAGTAGGCTACAATCCATTCTGAGAAGCTATGACCATATTTGAAGAGAAGCATGGCATATGATACACTGAAGCATAATGTATGTCAATGTCAGCTTTATTTAAATAGCACAATTAAAACAGCGAGTGGCCAACCAGAGTGCTTTACAGTAAAAGACAGAGTTAGTGAAAGAGAACCAATGGACACTAACATCTTTGTCCCAGTTAGGAGACGAGCTGCTGCATTCTGGACAAGCTGCAGGCGGTTGAGCTTTGGCCTCAGTTGACAGTGGAATGAAGGATTGTTCTTCAAATAGAAGTTAGAGCATGTGGACACGCTTCTCTATACCATGTATAGAAGTACTTAAAGTGGGAAGGAATTTGTGACACCTGTTTTACTGTATATAATAGATCCACTATGATCATTAAATTGTCTATCTTTTAGCCTGCATAGAGTCTCAGTGTTGTCTGTCAGATTAGAACCACGGCCGTTATGCTGCATCTGTTCAATGGATTCAACCTCAGGGACATTTATAGTAGGCTATTCAGCCAATCACTAACTCAATTTAGTTTTACAATCTAAGTAAAATGTTCTGAAAATTGTATTGAAGTGAGTAAATATTTATTAGACCCCAAACAATTCTCCCTACATACCCGTTTTTATTTTTGTTTTCACGTAAATAACCCAAAGAAAGTTATGTGTTGTTTTCCCATTTTTTAAGAAAAAAAATGCAGCTCTGTTGTATTTTCCTCTGTTTTGCTAATTGTTGCAGAGTATGGTTTACAGGATAAAGGCCCATTTGAATTGTGTTTTTATCTTTTCAAATTAAGCCTACAGAACAGATCTGATGGCAATAGTAATCTCTGTTTTCTTACAAGACTAAGATTTCCTTGAGTTTAATTTTTGGTGTTATAACCTAGATGTAGTTTAAAATAATCTGAAATCTAAACATCTTAATATTTTTCATAAAGTTATTCACTGTCCCCATCATGTACATGGAAACAGATGTCTCCTGCAACTGATTGTTTTGTTTTTGTTTTAATTAAAATACATAAATATTGTAAACAGTACAATTAAGCCAACTGTTCTCAGTTATGGAGGACTAAAAGTTCCAAAATGAAATATATAAATATATAATTACTTAAATCATTAAACGTGCCATCAATTATTATTGTAAAAAAAAAACACAAATATATAAATACATATACAATTGTTTAATTAATTAAATCTGTGTTATCAAATTATTAAATAATTATTGAAATGTGTCATTAATTTAAAATTAGTAATACATAATTTATGAAATACAAAATTTAATTATTTAAAATGTTTATCCATTCTATGTAAAAAAAAAAACACCCCACATTTATTTCACTATTTTTTTTATTTTTATTATTATTATTTCATGTTTCCTGCTCCAGCAGTGTATCATTCAATTCATTTCAATTTCCTCTCCCATCAAACTCAGTGGGCGGGATTGCTTTGGTCTGCAGGGTTGCCAGACTAGGCGGTATCCTGCCAAAAACACGGCAGCCTGTGAATTACATCTTACCTCATACCATCAAGTCACCAAATCTACTTGATTTAGAAAAGGTGGTGTTAGAGCTACAGCGATTTTGATGGAGACAGAAATTTTAGAGACAAAATCCAATCTGATACGAGTCGATACTTCAAGATTCTGATTTTAATATAATCTCACCCAAATAATTTGCTTATTGGCATATTGCAACACCAAACCACTCCCTGCTCAGATTACAAGTTGAAGAGAGTTTAGGTTTTATGTAATTATCATGCCTACAGTTCCAATTAGTTTGTGACGTTTAATCCAAATGTGCCAATGTGATAGAATTGTTTAGCTTGAAACACAATTGATCGATGAATGGGGGATGAGTTCAATTTCAGAAGAAGAATTCACAAAATCAGCAGGAGAAAGTGACCGCGTGTACAAGAAGTTTGTTATGTAGCCACCTCTGATTCGTTTTAGTGGCTGCTGGGAGATCCCAAGACAAGGAAAGATCTGACACTGTGTCCTTCTGTTCCTGAGTAAATTCTTCAAATTCAAGCTAGAACTGAGATTATACAAGGTGTTACACCTGTCCAGGAATTTTGCAAAGTAAAAGTTTTTTTGTTTGTGTGTTACATGTGTAGATCAGGACAGTCCAACAATTGCTGCCACTTCAGGGTCCTCATTAAACAGTACATGAATAACAGCAGGACTCAATCCTGTCACATGGGATCATCAAGTATGACATTAACCTGAGTTGTAGCACATTTACCAAAATTCATTCTGAATCCAAGCTGGAGTTTGGATATTATTGTTGTCACTCAAATGAACACACAAAAAAACGAATACTGTACTGACGATAACACACTGGAAACAAGATGTTATGCAGACAGAATGCACAGCAAATGCAGATGTTCATATAATGATTAATATCAGGCAAACGACCCGATGGGACCAGGAAACCACCAATACCATTCCATATAAGGCATATCATTGATATTAATGCAACAGGATACATTTACATGATGAACTCTGTTCTACTAACCATCAAGGGTACAGTGAAGTGGACATGCCCATTCATGTTGCTGTTTATAGAATGAGAGAAGTGCCCGTTGCCTGTCCTCCTTACTCTCCCTTACACCCATTTTCAGTCTTAGAGGCTTCCCGGTTGCATGTACACAAGATTCTCTTTGAAAACTTGGGCAGCCAGAGTTGGTTCTTTAATAATCTTCCAGTTGAGACAAGAACAAATATAAATTGAACTACTTTGCATGTTAAATGCAGATAAACTCTGCAGATAAAATGGAACAGAATCCAAAATCCTTTTAATAGATACGAGGAAAGACCATTTCTATTTCACTTTCATCAGAATGATGCTTATTTGCTGTTTAAAGTCAACAAAGCTTCATTTAGATGTGGAGTCTGTGTAAACGTGCTCTGTTGAACAGTATGAGGAAGTGTTTAAGATCAGTGATAATGGCATGTCATGACAGTCATTTATTTATTATAGTTAAAAGGTGTCATCCTTCTATTGACTGAGTTCTAACAGCGATTATGCAAACACAGTAGTGAAAGGTATATTATGCCCTAAATATAGTCTTTCAGGACTGCACCACTTCGCTTCTGCAAAAAAAAAAGAGGTCAATTTGTATGAACTGGTAATGTACAGTAGGTTTGGTATTTAGATCAATATTAGCATTCAAGTTTATTTCATGATTAGATAGACATCGTCCGTCAAGCTTTAGAGGAAGTGATGCCTGAAAGACGGAATGCAGGGCTGACCATTCTCCAAACACCGTCAGGAAGTGCATTGGGGAAAGGTTAGACTTCACCATTGTCGTTAAACATTTATTTTTTATTACATTCATGTCTTCTTCTTTAAAGGACATACTGTATGTTTATTGATTTGACAGGTAGGTCTACATGAAATCAAATACATAGCATGTTTTTGCAATTCGCTAAATAAATGATTTGTTGTCCTCTCAAACACTTCTCAGTTGAATTGACTTGCTGTGGTTAGATTAGCTAGATATTCGTTAAAACTTAGGCTACTTCTTTTGCATATTTGAGATTAAAAAGTATAAACCTAGTGCCTAATGAAGTAGGCATCTTCTTTTAAAAAAGAACAACTAACATACAGTAGAAGTATGTTATTGTTTATGTCTAAAAATTAAGCTCTAAAAGTCATGGAGGCTGATTATTTTAAAGGTGATTTATTATGAAAAATCACTAATGTGTAAATCGTTTACAGTGTTTTTGAACAGACATTTTCTCATTTTTTAAATAAACCCATAGTCATTTGCTTGTGGTCTGCAAAAGTTTTCTGCAACACTGAAAATGCTTTGTTTCAAAATTGCTCTCCATGTGACATCACAGTGGGATTCTGGTTGGAAAAAAAAGGGGGGGGACTGCTTGCTTTTTAATAAGCCCCCCCCCCCCCCCTTTTTTGCATTTAAAGAGACACACACACCAAAATGGAGCATTCTGAGAGAGAGGTTTCTACAGGGTCACAACCTCCTCTGGAGCTTGATTCATGTTATATTTTGACCAAAGCACAGCACCAGTGTTTCATTTAGACCACAGGGGACTGTTTGAAAAGGGGTATAATATGTCCTCCTTAATTCAATGTCTACAGTTTGGCCTACCAAGTCTATTGTCATTTACCTATTAAGTTTCTTAGGAAACAGCATCTCATCAATTATAACAATCTTAACCACTGTTTTCCAAACTCTGGGCCTTTAAAACAAATTACCATGTACTGTTTATCATTCACTTTTTACTTGACAGTAATTTGCCATGACATTGTTTTTCCTTCTTGTCTATCAGATACATCTTCACACGGAGTCAGCATCCACCTCAGCTGTGCAACCAGCCACTGCAGCCCAGCGATGCCTCTATTTCGGGCTTCAGGGGAAAGTGATGGGGTAAAGCAGCGTCCTAAGCAGAGGAGGAAGAGGATATGCAGGAAGACAGATGAAGACGGCTCTGTACTTCCACTTACACACCTGTGTTTGCTCAGCCTTGCTGACAACATGAATGACATGTGGGCCAAAGATTATGCTGATAACTACCTGGATCACTATTCCTTCAGACATATTATGGGGCCTTTCAACTTACTGTGTAAGCTAGTGCTTATGTAACAACTAGTGGCTTAACTAAAGGTCAAGAGATATACAGTGTAATTTATTTCCCTAAATGCTTCTTCTATTTTGTCTTTTTCTTCATCCTTGTAGCAGGTGAGCTAGTGGAGGAGCTGACACGTCTGCTGTGCAACAGGAAGCAGTTGTCGCGAGCGGCTCTCCACCTCTTGCTGGTCCCTCAGCTCCGTGCTCTGTCTCTGGAAAAGTGTCCTGGTCTGGTCACCTCTGCTCTCTGTGGCCACATTTCTGCACGTTGCCAGGTCAGACAGAAACCCCTTATTTGCTGTTTTCTCATTTGTTTAAATCGTATCTTTATTTCACACAACTTGGAACATTATTGCAGCCGAGCATATTCTCCATCAAAGACAGAAAAGTTACACACTTTTACTTACTTAACAAGGTAAATGTCATTAATATTTGAATGTATTTTTCAAGAGGGGCCTGGCCAAGAGAGCAGAAAAAAACCTTGTTATAGCAAAACACAATTAAGACACACACTACAGCTTAAGAAATCCATGTTTGATCTTGGGCACCTAACATCTCCTTGAAGTTGAGCGCTGAATCTTGCAATATTTTTCTAAAAATAAGTACAGGATACAACTTTCAATACTTTGATCAGCAAAGTTGGACATTTTTTGTTGTTTTTGCTATCTTGTTTGGCCCCTCACTCCTTTATCACTTTATATTTCCCCTCAGGGTTTGAGGAATCTGGACCTCTCGGGAGCCCACCAGCTGCCCTCGAAGGCTATTTCAGAAACCCTAATCTGTTTACCTGCCCTGCGCTCGCTCTCCCTGTCTGGTACACTTTGTGACGCAGGCGTAATCAGGACAGTTGCCCGCCACTGCAGATTTCTTCGCCACCTTGACATATCTTGCTGTCATTTCCTTTCTCCTGCTGCACTTCTTGCTCTTGGCGGTGGGGCTTCTATTGTGTCCTATGGGCATCCTTCTAGTGTCTCCAACTCGACATCCAAATCCCCTACTTTCCCATCTCTCCCTGCACATTTTTCTCTGCCTTCCCTCTGCAGTCTGATCTCTCTGGATATTGGGTTTGGGAAAGAAGAGGGAGATGATGTGGCTGCTGCAGCTTTCCTCCTTCTCTCCCTGCCCTTTCTGGAGAGAGTGGCCATAGAGGGTCTTGCACAGGCCTGCTGTCTGATCCAGAACAGAGACTTCAACAAGACAAATGAGTTCACTGACAGAGAAGGAGTACCGAGGCTAGGGGAGGTGTGGAGGCACAGACAGGTCATGGACAAATGGAATAAAAAGAGAGAAGTAGAAGAAGATGAGAAGGAAAAGAAGGAGGAAGAGGGGGAGATATTGTGGGAGGGGTATAGCAGTGACAGTGAGGAGGATTCAAGCAGAGATGAAGGGCCAAATTTCTCTCAGAGCCAAACGGAGAAAAAGAGGAGAGGAAGAGTTTTGTCACAGTCAGATGATGATCACCTGATCCTAAGCCTGAAGGACGCGAAGGCTGTATCGTGTGACTCTCTGGACAGTTTAAGTCAGTTGTGTCCAAACATCCATTCCATATCTGTAAACATTGATGATGATGAAGTTACTGGAGGAAAAAGACAATGGTCAGTGTTAGCTGCAAGCCTCAATACATGGTCAGGCCAGATGAGGAACCTCTCGCTGCACTACCTGGGCCCTGTGCTGGATCTCCTTCCTGCCTTGGAAATATCAGGTTCCGCCTTGGTCTCTTTAACCCTGGAAGGGGTAAAAACTAGCCCTCACACTCCTCTACTGGATGTCATCAAGGCCTGTCCCAGACTCAGAGACCTACTCATATTTGCTGAGCCTCCCACCACACCACAGGAACATGAAGAAGATGAAAGGGGGGAACAGGAGGAGGATCTTCCACTATTGTCTAACCTCTGCTCTCTAACACTAAAGTAAGGCTACTGTTATGGCTAAAAAACTTAAAACAATGGGAACTATTGAGCCTGGCTGCATAGAAAATGCACAATAAGTGGGTTTACTTTTTATTCTTAAACAGAGTGCATAATATAGCCATGTTTAAAGACGCTACCATGTGAAATAGGATATACCTCTAAATCTGCTTATATAGATTATTATCTTATCCTGTTAAATTACACTACTCTTATTTTATTTTTGCGGGGACATTTCTTCCAGTGTTTCTAAAAGAAAGAGGAGTACCTTGTGTTGCCAAGGGCCGGCTGATTTAATACAATTATGATTTTCTAATCAAATATTTGACACATATATTTGTAGATACAATTCCTCAGTACAGCAAAGAAGGAGGGAATATTATTTGGCAGAAATATGAGGATTGCAGCTGACCATTTTTGTACATCTTGGTTGCTCATGCAAGATTCTGAATGCGTCCTTACATGTTATCTGAAGATTTTTAAGTTTGAACTTCATTTTGTGTGAAGAAAATTGGGTTTGATTTCTTTTCATTTGCTTTATGCTGTGCAAAGTAATGAGAGTACAGAGTGTTTGAACTATAACATTTTAAAACAAGCCTTGGTTTGTGATCTAAGACTGATTGGTAAAACCAGTTACACCAGTTGTTAGCTTGTTAACATTCATCTTCTTTGTGTTCCTGATTTATTTGCAGATTCTCCTACGAGCACAGCCAGATGAAGCCCATCATGTCTTGGATGTCTTTGAAGAAGGTGCTCAAGTCTCTCCTGTCGGGTTCTCCTTTACTGGAAAAGCTGTCGTTGGTCTCCCTGCCGTGCCCTCTGAACTGTGTTTTACAGGATGTACTGCGTAGAGGGGACTTGGCCCTGCATCTTTATGTAGACTCTACAGATGTACCTCCCATGCCACTTGGGCAACTTCAGCACATTGACCTGCAGCGGACAGATGTGGAGATGACAACAGTTAAAAGTTTAATGCAACGGACCAAAAGACTGAAGTGCATAGATGTGAGCTACTGCTGGAAAATCAGTCAGGCGGAGTGCTTCAGCTGTGTCACAACCAGTAAAGTAAAACTTGTCTGGTCATAATTAAGAGCTGCGCAGCTGCCATCCCAAGAGCTACGCTGCTTATTCAAATAAAAACAACAAATGTAATGAAGAAGTAATGAAACAAAACGATTTAAAAAAATGTAATGATCATTTTTTTCCTGAACAGAATTTAGTATTTAGGTTTTTGCATGATCAGTATTAGTATTATTCCAAAAATTCATAAAATGAAACATTTGCATTATTTGTTGGCGTAAAGAAGAGAGAAGATCTGCACACCAGGGAGCTCCTAATTCAGGCCAACATGCCCATGTTGGCTAAATAAATCACTTTAGGGGGAGTTCTGTGGTGTGCGGATCGTGTTTCTTTATGGCTGTTTGTTTTGGATCAAGCACCCACAAAGGGATGTATGTGTATTTTTGGGGGATTTTTAATAGACAATGACAACAATTTTATTTTTTTTACTTTGTTTCTTTTGCATGTATATATGATTTGAAAAGAAAAGTATTTGAAATTCATAATTGTAACTCCAGATACAGAGGATGTGCAGCTCTGTTTGAATAGATAACTCCCACCCAACAGATTGTTCATTTCAGCTCCCCCCATCTGTATGTAGGTATAAAGTACCAGCCTGTAAACCTAAGCGACACATGAATAGATTTGTACCATCTGCCATCACCAAATGTTTCTATTTATTGATTATTTATTGATCTTTGCACAATTGATCTTGTTTTCCTTCATCTTAAACTGAACGCTCATTCCTATCTTGTTTTACTAATTGGTATATTCCAATTTATATTTTTTGGAATCTTTTTTACTAATCCAGGGTATACCTTAATGTTATCTTATTTTTGTTTTTTTGTTCACAAAGTACTATTCTTGATTACTGTTGTCACTTAATTATGTTTTATCCTGTTCTGTAGTTTGTATAAAAGAAGGTAAACCTAATCCACCCACTATACCACATTACCTTCATAAGATTGTAAAATAAATGTGATAACTTGAGACATACATTACATAATTTGATTTGATGGTAACTGTAGAATTCATAACCAAAGACAAATGTAGTAAATGGAGAGGTTATCGGTTATAAAAATACAGACACAGAGCAAAACACACCTCATGGAAACAGACACGTATGCTGTAAGAATATACACACGATGGGTCTTGTGTTTGTCAGCTCTTGGGTGGCGGTAGTGCACTATAAAGCTGTTTGCGACAAACTATTAGATGCCAAAGAAGAAGAGTGGCGTTGGGCGGTTTTGCGTTTATCCATTGTTTCCTGTACAGCTCCAGCGGTACGCGCAGAAACTCAAATCAAACGCACCGCTTCACGTCGCTATCTACGTCACTATCCGGAGACCTGCCACATACCAAACCCGCTAAACATTAGCCAGCGGTTAGCATCTGGCATGGTAAAAAATGTGTTTATTTTCAGGAAACCGGAGACTTTCACTTTTTTGTAAGTAAGTACGAAATCATTAAGATGTTTGATATGCTGTGTTGTTAGTGCCGGGTGGTGATATGATGTCAGGTTTGTACTATTTTAGCGCTGCAGTAAAACACGTAACGTTACGACAGTCACTAATCACAGACCTCTGGACACTGTCTATTACTAAACTTTACTTTATTTAAAGTCAAATACAGTTAAATTGCCCATAACAGTGTCCAGACGAGCACCCAGTATGTTCAGATCTTAGCACTTAAACTACCTCGGGTTTTAATCGTTTTGACAGGCCAGAAGTGGCCTTGCAAATTTTAATGTTTGATTGATTTTGTCCCAAAGCTCATGTTGACAAGTAAAGAAAACGGGATGGAGCCATTGAACGAACACAACCTCCCTCTTTCAGCAGACTGAGAAATATCCCAACAAGCTGAAGACAATCTCCATCATGGGCAGGTTGGTCTGCTTTCATTTATAGGGAGACTTGATGGATTTGTCTGTTTGATTTTTAAGCACACCTTTTTTTTTTTTTTTTTTTACATTTTGACAGGATCAGCTTTTCATGCCTTTTCCCAGCCTCATGGCATTTCAGCCTGCCATCGCAGGTCCTTCCTCGGCTCCTCATCCCCTCGCTCAGACAGCTGCTCTTCATCGGCCTGGTGCTCTGCCTCATAGGACTCCTCTACCTGCTGCTAGTCAGTGGAAAGGGTTTTGCAAGCTTTACCAGAAAGGAAAACAACTTCCACAGGTAAACTAACAACTTCCCCTTTAAAACTTATCCTACAAAAAAACACACACACACAAACCTTGTTAATCTGTTTTTTTTGTTGTTGTCCAAAAGACACTTGGCAAGGGTAACTGATGTGGATGCAACAGATACAAGCAACCCCAACCTGAACTACGGCCTGGTGATTGATTGTGGCAGCAGTGGCTCAAGGGTATTTGTGTACTGCTGGCCCAGGCACAATGGTAATCCCCATGAACTGCTGGACATTCAGCAAATGAGAGATCAACACCGCAAGCCAGTGGTTATGAAGATTAAACCTGGTAAAGTACAAAGTCCTTTTCAAATTGTTACTCAAAACTGTGTTTAACAAAGAGCACTTTTTTTCCGGCCTGTAAATGTGTTAAATATTATGCGAATTCAAACCATTATAAGGTAACCTGAAAAACAGTGAACCGCTGGTTGTCATTTTTCTTCTTCTAGGTATCTCCGAACTGGCCAAAACACCACAGAAAGCCAGTGATTATATCTACCCACTGTTGAGCTTTGCAGCCCAACACATACCCAAAAATAAGCACCAAGAAACACCACTGTACATCCTGTGCACAGCTGGAATGAGAATCCTTCCTGAGAGGTGCAGTTGAGCTATATGAGCATCTTGTTAATTATGTCACACTTCTTCAAGAAGTGCCAGATACAAAATGTTTCATGATTTAATGAGGATGTTTTCTTTGACTTTAGTCAACAAGAAGCACTTCTTGAGGATCTGCGAACAGACATCCCTGTCCACTTCAACTTCCTCTTCTCTGATTCCCACGTGGAAGTCATTTCTGGGAAACAGGAAGGTAAATCAAGGGAGTAATGAGAATAGACAGGATTGAAAATGAGCATGCTCAATTATATTTCAGTTACAGCGTAATTGAATATCGATTACTTTGTAAGATGTACTTGTGATTATTGACTTCCTTACTGTTGAGATTTTCCTGACATACAAAACAAATAGTATGGGACACAATTCTGATTTCCCTAAATTAGGGGTTTGAAGTCTCTATTGTATTGTACATCTTAGTACAAGGTTGAAACCAGTGCTTGTAAAAAAACAAACAAACAAACAAAACCGCCTACATAAAGTTAACAAGCTGCCATCTTTCAATACAGGTGTCTATGCATGGATTGGAATAAACTTTGTCCTTGGAAGGTTTAACCATGTGCACAATGGTAAGTACTCAAGCAATGTCTACTGTATGTTGGTGTGTGCCATTTAGATGACAAATGAAACTACTCATATGATCCATAGTTTGTTTCTCACAAAATGCTGTGTCACAGAATCTCCTTCCAGGAGATTATCTTTAAAACCGACGTCTTTTAAAGATAATTTTTGTGGCTGTTTTAGTGCCATGAAAACAAATGTAGCTCTGTAATAATCACATGATTTATGACATGATACATCTGATGCCTAACACTGTCACCTCTCTGATAAAATCTTTCAAGATGGGGAAGCTGTCGTGGAGGTTCATGTCCCTGGCAGTGACCAGCAGGAGGCGCTAGTGAGGAAAAGGACTGCCGGTGTCCTGGACATGGGCGGGGTCTCTACACAAATTGCATACGAAGTGCCCAAAACTGTAAGCTTTGCTTCTCCACAACAGGTTATTATCCACAACCAATTCTGTTTTTGTGTTGTCTTTGTTTTGGTCACTCACACTTTGTTCTTCTCCCTCCTTCCAACCTTTGTCATTCCCTGGTTAAACCTGTATGCACCATTTTTGTGCCATGGAGATGATCTGCTCTCCATTCATCACTATTGAAGGCATACTGTAAGCCTGCTGCATGACTCCATAGCAGGACTTTTAAACTGAGGATATTTAGATTTTGAAATCGAGAGTACTCAACACTGTTAAATGCTGGAAGTTTCTCATGCGTTAGAGTAACAGGTTTCACATACAGTGCTTGTCCTTTTTGCCGTCTTTATTATTTCTCCACCCTTCATGGAATTAAAGAGCCTAAACATTTAGCTATGTAAATGTATTACACTACATAAGAAAAATCAGTCATTTTAAAAGGCATCACACATATGTGCTGTAATGATTGAATTTGATGTCTTGCATGTGAGCACACCTTTCATCTAAAAACAGTAAGTCAGATTTGCATGTACATATAACAAAGGTGTTAAAGCGTTATTCCCTGGCTGATTTTTGTTTTCTCCCTAGGAGGAAGTTGCAAAGAATTTACTGGCTGAGTTCAACCTTGGGTGTGACGCACATCGAACAGAGCATGTTTATCGTGTTTATGTGTCCACTTTCCTGGGTTTTGGAGGAAATGCAGCACGCCAGAGATATGAGGAGAACCTCATCAAAAATACTGCCACCAAAAATAAGTGAGACCCTTGTTTGTTTGTTTTTTAATGAACAATTCCTACCAATTTACATGATTTCATTGCGTGAGTTAAACTGTATGTTCTGTATTCCTCCAGACTTTTAGATCAGCACATTGGAGAGACAGAGGAGTCTCCCCTTCTGGACCCGTGTCTCCCCACAGACCTGCAGGATGAGATCGGGCCGTCCACACAGAAGCTCCATCTGCGAGGCACAGGAGACTTCGACCTATGTCGACAGATTCTCCAGCCGTTCCTCAACCGCACCAATGAGACCCAAACCTCCCTCAGTGGGATCTACCAGCCGGCTATAGACTACAACAACAGTCAGTTCTACGGCTTCTCCGAGTTCTACTACTGCACAGAGGACGTGCTGCGCATGGGCGGGGATTATAACTCTTCCAAATATGGTCGTGCAGCCAAGGTAAATACTATATGAAAAAAAACAATCACGAGTAGCTCACATCCAATTCATCCCTAGATTCCCTTTGAATGTTGTGTACTGTAACTGTTTTATTGATGTCTTATCAATGACAACTCTTCCAATGTTTCTGGTTTCACATTTTCAGAGTTACTGTGCCACCCAGTGGAGGACTCTGAGGGAACGCTTTGCCTCTGGCTTGTACGCCTCACATGCTGATCTTCACAGACTGAAGTAAATCACGCAGGATTATCTAAAGCTTAACCAACCAGTTGACCACACCCATGACAAAAATGTCTTCTAGTATGGACAGGAATATTAACATCAGCTTTATGATTTTTCACCTGCAGGTACCAGTGTTTCAAATCAGCATGGATGTATGAAGTTTTGCACTCGGGCTTCTCTTTCCCCGCCAATTACAAAAACCTGAAGACTGCACTATTGGTCTATGATAAGGAGGTCCAGTGGACTCTGGGAGCTATTCTTTACCGAACACGGTTTCTGCCTTTGAGGTAAGAGAGATTTTTTTTTTCCTCCATTAGGCCATGTTCTACCAATGAGGGCCTTAAGTTATGATAGTTATATATTTTCTATCGTTGACCTGTAAGCCTCACATGCTGATCTTTACAGACTCAAAACCAATGGTTGTTTATGGAATGACCAGTGTTTAGAGAGCTACCATTGGTCACGGCACATTCCTATTACAGAGGGCAGCTTACTGTTGCATTAAGTAACAGTAGGTAATTAAAAGCGGTGACATTTCTCTGCTCTTAAACATGTTTGGACTGCGAATCTAAACTCTGCAAAGCTCTTTAATAAACCAGGACAAAATTAAACTGAACCTTTTAAATGATTGAAGTCATTATTTTGCAAAACCAGTATCTTTCCATCTCATGCTCCTGCAGTTTTTTTTTATTTGTGGACTAATCTTGAAAAAATCTGTTCGTATCAGATTATAAACTCACATGTAGCGTTAATCTTCCAAAAAAAAAAAGAAAAGACACAAAAGAACCGCTTCTGATCAGCTTACACTGTGTAAGCTTGCAGTTTGGTGGATTTGATTCAGGACTCGTTAGATCATCACGCTGATCACCTTCGATCTTAACACACAATGAACATGACTTGAACAGAATTACTGTACATCTCTGTGTCTTAAGTCTTAAAATTCAATTGTTTTTTTTTTGTTTTTTTTCTTCTTGCTTCTTCCAGGGACATCCAGCAGGAAAGTCTGAAGGGATTGCACTCTCACTGGCGACACAGTTTCTCCTTTGTCAACAACCACTACTTGTTCCTGGCTTGTTTCTTCATTGTGTTGTTGTCTATTATGCTGTACTTACTGCGACTCCGGCGCATCCATCGGCGCACAGCTCAGCGCTGCAGTCCCTCCGCTGTCACGTGGTTGGAAGAGGGCATTGGCTCACCCACACTCCCTATCAACCTCTAAAGTTTGTAGAGCATAACGTCTGTGACTATGCAGAGCCCGTGGTCCCCTTGTTTTCTCTCTGAGGTCACTGCCCTGACAACAACTTCTTTCTTGGGACAAAAGACTGACAAATGGACAACTGAGGAAGATTTTTCATCAGGCTTACCTGAGCCAAGAATATACGTTTTTGTTTAAGTTATTTGGTTTATTTTAAAATGTCTTCTAGAAGACATGTTCTTGCCAGAAACTCCATTTTTCAACATCAAGTGGCAAATGCCTCTAGGTGTCTTCTATTGTCTTTATTAAACAGACAAACAGATTGTTACTTCGTCTGCTCGCTGAAATTCTATCAAAAATAAATGTGTAGTCTATACTTGGTACCAACGGGGTAATTTATGAGACATTTGCCTTTATTTATGCCTTTTTTGAAAGTGTATTTTCACATCTTTTTCCTTGTTTTTGTCAAATGACAAGCACTTGCCATTTCTGATGAATCCTCAAATGCAATACGATTAATTATTAGTGGAAGGAGCACTTATAAATGCAGTTTGGAAGCTTTTCCCAGCCTGAATGGTTATTGTTTTTGTGTGTGCGCGTGTGTTTGACCCAAATTGTTTTGCCTCAACAAGACAAGTAGCCTTAAGTGGCTCTATCAGTGCAATACATGTCTTGTCACTGTTGGGAAATTCTCCAAACACAAATGCTCTCTTGTCAGGAGCATCAATCCTTTGTAAAACCCTGCTGAAATGTTTGTGTCAGGTTGTCTAACTTTGAGGTTGGATACTGTTGCATAAATTTATGTTGAGCTTCATTTTCAGAAGCTGTCATATCACTGCTGTGAGGGCATTCTAAACATGCCTCTTAATTTATATGGAAATGTCTACGTGTGACCTGTTTGCACAGATGAACTCTAAATAAATGTTATCACATTGAAGTTCTCTATAAAGGTTTTACGGTACACTTTCTTGACTACATTTCATGACAACAAAATGGTGTGTACATTTCTTGAATGAAGCTTTAACCAATGGTCAGTGGAAAATGACATTTTATCACAACCCTTCCTATTATAGAAAGTGTAATCACTGATCTCAGTGGAGGATTGGATGTAATTTTAAGTGCTGCTTTAGAGCATCAATCGATTGGTGTAATCCCAATGTTTTGCTGTAGCTGTGCAGAGGTATCCTGAGAGAAGCCCTCATAGGGCAGAGCATGTCCATGAGTTATTTAAAAGGCTGTGGGTAATTCAAAGAGAGTAATTGAGAAATAAACAATTTAAAGTGCACAAAATAAATCAGCTGTGGTAGAAACTTCCAAGGTAAATCTTCCATTTCACAAAGAGGTGTATAATAAAGACAAATTCAGATAATTCAAGAGTCGATTCATATATAGGCTAATTAATTTGCTCTGTGTTAACTATTGCTACATTGACCTTATTAATCATGTTAGCCTATATCATAACCTTTAATTGTGAATATATTTCATTGTAAACACCTTTTATTACCCAACAAAGGTCATATTTGAGCTCTGTTTTTCGGGAACAAAAAGATACAACAAGTAACGATTTATTAAAAAAATACTTATACTGTACTTTTACAAGTGGAAAGAGTCAGCGTTAATTCCGTTTTCTCTCTTCAAACATGGTTAAATTGTAGAAAGCTTGCTTTAAATGGTGGCTCTATGATCAGGATACCAAAATGCTGAGTCACACTTGTTGCCTGACACGCCTACAGAGACACTACTGTGAGCTTTACGGCCACAGATTGGCTTTCAGCTAATGGTGGTTGACACGTGGATCGTTTTATTTTAGTTGAATAATGTGATTAACCGATAGATTTTATCTAATTATCCAGATATTCAAACCATTGGAAACTACACTTTTGTATGTTTCTATAGAAAAGGTAGGTGCATTCATGAATAAATCGCTGAATCTTTAGCATGTTCAGTTTAACACAAGCAGGCATCCAGGAGGATATCACTGTGAAACATAAACTTCAGGCCCGCAACTGGAGACGAGATGGAACAGCCAAAAACAACTGATGAATAATTAAAATGAAGGAAGTAAAGAATTCAAACTACTTTGGTAGTGTTGTCTTATACACGTCTGAACGTGTGACTGTAATTGAATTCTTCTTATTCAGGATCTGAAACTAATGAACGTGATCACTTCGGTAATGTGCTGCACAGAACAAAGATGATGCAAAAGTATGAGTTAGAAAATGACATAATGATGCCGGGTTAAATGGATGCTAACATGCAAGTGCACAACAAACCAGGCATATATTATTTGCCAATATGTTGTTGTATAGCCTAAACCTCAGGAATAAAGTTCATCCTGCATAGTGACTTGTGGTACCTAAAATTAATAGGCTATTTACCTATTATTGGCTCTGTGCTCCTGAATATTAAGTTCGAGGGTGCCGCTGGTGGCCAGAGGTTAGTGCGCCTCCAGCGCCCTGGGTTTGAATCCAACCTATGTTCCTGTCAATCCCACTCTCTCTCCCTGATCTTTGTCCACTGTTCTGTCTGACCAATAAAAGCAAAAAATAAAATAAAATAAAAAATACGTTGGATGTATCTTAAATTTCCCTTTATTAAATTAATTTAAATGAGCTCATATTTGCCTTTTCTTTTCTTTCTTCTTTGTTTAAACTTTTTGTTGCTATTGATGCTGTTTATATATCCTGTTTTATTAGAGCTGCTGTAACAACCACATTTCCCAATAAAGTTTATCCTTATGCACATGTCACTATAGCCTATCATTATACTAATAATTATCGTTGTATCATTGTGCCTACAATATGAAGCTATGCATTTTCCTTATAAAATTTATGAAATTATAATGGCAGGTTATAATTTAAGTTTAATTAAAAAGGGGAATTTCACATAATATATAGCCCAACCGATGGTGATACAGATCATACACACACATATTAAGTACCCTGGCATCATAGAAAAGAGTTATTGGTTACAGAATGATAATTAGTCTAACCTATTGGTTCCGGATTGGCAGTATGTGGGGGGGGGGGGGGGGGGGTCTGAAAGATTTTCAGTAGCCCTTCTCTTGCACAATGAGGCTGAATGAGTCTGGTGCACATGTGCTCTACGGATAATGGTCCAACATATTGTAAAGAAGGTGGGGGGCATTTTCCATGAATTACAAACATTTCGCCATAATTCTAGCTTCAGCTAATTCTTAGTTATGAAACAGGACAGTTGAGACCAAACTTACTTATCTAATCAAACATTCTCAGTTCAGTCAAACCCATTCAAAACTCACAGTCACCGGTGGTTTACAGCGGCTGGCTAAGAAGTGTCAGAGAAATATGCATGAAAACTTTTCATTGGACGAGCCGAACCAGGAGCCCGCCCATTTGAAAACTGTTTGAAAGTGATTGGTCCATGTTCTCCCTAAACCACGCCCCATGTGTTCACGTCACACAGGCTCTGGAACTCCACTGAGTAGTATATGATGGTGTTGTGGATGTCCACGCCGCGTACACCTCTCTCTGTTAATGTTATCTTGCACAGAGGAGCATCAGGGAGAGCTCACCACGCATGGAGTTGAGCTCGGAGCCTGTTGTTGTCGCACTGGAGATGTCGCAGATTGAAAGCAGAGACGATGAACCTTTCGATGGTGTCGGGGACTACGAGAGCTTGCCACCTCATGTCTCAGTGACGACCCACATGACAGCAGGAGCGGTGGCTGGCATACTGGAGCACACGGTGATGTACCCCGTGGACTCTGTCAAGGTAACGTACACAGAGGCAGCCTAGCAGCGACTCGCACTTGTTTTGTCATTGTTGCTGATTTACTTACAAGCTTCAAAAGCACCGCAGAGAGACAGCCCGCTATCGCCTGCTAACCCACGTTAGCTGCAAAATGTTGGAGCTGCCCATCCTTAGTTAGCCTCAGTGTTAGCTCTGTTTCTGCCCGAGAGCCTCCCTCCTTCAAGTAGACTGAACAAACTAGTTCATCAGGCTAACATGCAAGTATTTATATAAAATATAAACTGTGTTCAGTACAGTTTTACTGCTCCTCGCTTCTTACCCAATACATTTGCTAACGTAGCCCCCTGAGTGAACACACAGTGTAACCTTATATTTAACCTAGGTGACATTTGAACAAGCTGAAGGTGGAGGAAATAAAGTGTTTTTCATTTTTATAACGAGCTCGTTATTTCCTGTAAATCACAGTTTATCTTCCCCGTCAGTCAAAGCGTCTTCCTTCCTACACACAAGTGAACACAATGAGTTATTAAGACTGATGTAGGGTAAGTGAAGGTCAAGTAACTGGCTTGAGTGTAAATTATGTCATTCATGTCAAGACATAGTATCAAAACATGACGTCACTCGAAAAGGTGAACGATCATTTTTTTACCATGTTGTTAAATATTACATGATGCCTCTCGCTTTTTTAAAAACAATTAAATTCATGAAAGTTATTTTATCTTAAGTATTACTTTAACCAGCCGAGGTTACAAGGCACTTTACTTCACACTTAACTGTGTTATTGTTGTAATCAAAGTAATGGGTGATAAAATGCAAACTAGGACTAGCAAACAGAAAAATGAATGAAATGATGAAGGTTAAATTTGTTTGAGGAACACCTTCTTTCTCTACATGTTACCTGGTTCCTTCATGTTCTGGAGGTGGTACAGTAGTAAACAAAAAGTAATACCCTTAAGCTTGTTAAATTCCCAAATCCTGAGAAAAATGTTTGAACTTGGATACATTTAAAAAAAAAAAAAAAAAAAGTCTGTTCTGATGTTGCGACTAAAACTTCCCCTTTAAAAAGAGATTGGCACATTGAGTTGCATAAAATAGGCCGAACGCTTACAAATCTTTGTAAGCGTTCTGGATGACTGAACAAGCGAAGGATCAAGTGGTTTAATGTCATTCATACAGTCATATTAAGGTTCAATTGGTGGACCAGCCTTTGTAATACAAACACTAAGTGGGGATCACATGAGTTCAGACAGAGAGGCCTCACCTGACTGCAGCACTTTGCATGACTGCTGTCTGGCAAATAAATAAATAAATGCACAAATAACAACACGTGTTCTTCAAATCTGTTGTTGAAGTTAAAAGTGAATTGAATGATTGGCACATCTTTAAACTTCTACAAGTTATATTTGCAATGCAGAATGAATTACTAACTGTTGGTGTGGTTGTGAACTTTGCCCCTTCAATCCTCCTCTTCTGCTCAGCTATTGTTTCCTTACAATGTCATACTTTTTGGTGAATTTCGCTTCTCAAAAAGCTTAACGTGGCACTGACCACTCCATTTCACACTGCAACAAAAAAGCGGTCTTATCATGTTTGCTTCAGTGTCATAGTCGCTTAATCATCTTTCAGAACTGACACGTGTGCCTTTGTTACACAAAGCACTGTTGTCATTTCCTCTTGAGAATTTCTTACTTTTCACAAGCTTTCTCCATTCAGTGCGATCCGTTTGTGTCTGGACGTGACAACAAACTCGTTTTGAAATGACAGACCTTTTTAACTGATGACTGACTTTTTCTACATGGAAATTCTTACAAATGTCAAACACAATCCTGTGCATTTTTTTTCCATAGAAGAGGACTTCTTGTGTTGAGTTTTATAACTTGTTGGTTGACTGTATTTCTAAGTTAGGGAGGAGACCGATGTTAGGTGGCGAATCTTATCGGTGTTACACACGTTTGGAATCAGCCTCACACAGTTATGGGTGTGTTTCTGCAGTTGTTCTTCTGCTGTGTTGATTAGTGAACTGCCACAGCTACAGAACTGAGATGCTTCACGTGATTACAAAAGACATGACGCGTAGTGGAGTAGATATTGTTGCTTTAATGGATTTGTAGCCAACGGTAGACCGTCGATGTCACAGAAAACTCTCTGTTTGATTTGGTGCTTGAAGATCGTAACCTAACTTAAAACATTCTGTTATGAAACGAATGGTGATTGGACATAATGGCCTGTTGTATTTAATCCTGAAACATCTAGCCATAGTTTGGCCCCATGTTTCTTCTTCATAATGTTGTCAGCTTAGCATTTTGACTATTTCAACATTTTAATGGCATTTCTCTTTTTGCCAAGTCCTCATCATAAATTATACAATAAAAAAAAAAAAAGAAAGATTACTATCAATATTTTTTCAATTTCGTGATATTTCTCGACACAAGCAGTCATCAGTTGCATACCACACGTCACAGCAGTTTACCTGTGGGGTCCCCATTTTATATGGCCAAAATAAATGTTTTTTGAGATGAAAGCAATATCAGTGTTAAGAGATATAAATGACACTAATTTAAAAGTCTTCTCAAACCAACTTGTCATTATTGTCTGAAGTTCAGAATCGATGCAAGAAACCCCTCGTCAGATCAGTAGAAATACCAAACCAACAGCTGTGTGTGCTGTTTAAATCAGTAACTACAATCTTTCCTTTACATCCACCAAGCTTTGGATGTTAACCATTAAATATGATTTAGCAATATGGTCTTTTCCAGAAAGGTAATTTAATTTTGTTGTGGCTAAACTTTGAGTAAAAAGCTTTTAATTCCTTAAGATGTTTTGTTGGGTCTCAAGTGTTACTTAAAAAATGTAAAATCCTATAGCTTACACTTTCAGGAGTTTGCTTTGTGTTACCTTTAAAAAATAAATAAATAAAAATCTATTCTCTAATTTTTTTTTTTTTTCAGAACAAACTGATGTTAAAAGTAGTTAAACTCTTGGGGTCGCCGGTAGCGCAGCGGCAGTGCACGCGACCCCACGTATTGAGGCTCAGTCCTCGCGCGCGGGCGGCCCGGGTTCGCGTCCGGCCTGTGGCCCATCTCCCGCATGTCTCTCCCCACTCTCTCCCCCCTTCCGACTCTATCCACCTTCCTCCATCTATAATAAAGGCATGAAAAGCCAAAAACAAATCTTTAAAAAAAAAAAAAAGTAGTTAAACTCTTTTGTCTTTTCTTCATAGTCTGACTGAAGGAAATCACTTGTCTTGTCTTCACTTAAACAATGTGATTCACAGTGAATAAAGTCTGCCACAAAAACTTAAATCGTGTGTGCCCCAAGCTCCCAAATCTGTACCAAACGGAAATGTAAGTGATATTTTATTGTTAAGCCTAAGGAAGGAAGCGCATGGGAACATGCTGAGGGAGATAGACTGGGCCTATCTCCTGAAGCAGCCCCAGATCTCTTCACAAATAAAAACATGCTTTGTGGTGTGTGGATAACTTGGCATGGTGGAGTTAAACAAAGAGACTGCCACAGCCTCGCACACCAGCTATGGGAGAGACATGCATCACTCAGTCAGGACCTCACTGCTGCCAATAACACTTACTGTCAGAACAATGTGACGGAGAACAATACATTCAGAATCGCTATTGACACCAGGTGCCCACTTTTAAAGCAGCTGAGAGTCACGTGTCGGGGTTCTCCAACTGTTATCACATCCAACCATATTGGAACAAATAACAAACGGATCTAAATATTCGTCTTTGTTTTTTTTAAATGTTTTTAGACAAGGATGCAGAGCCTGCAGCCGGACCCGAATGCACGGTACAGGAGCGTGTATTCGGCTCTGAAAAGGATCGTCCACACAGAGGGGGTCTTCAGGCCACTCAGGGGACTCAACATCACCATGATGGGAGCAGGACCAGCTCACGCTCTTTACTTTGCATGCTATGAGCGGGTCAAACGCTCACTGAGCGACGTCATTCAGAACGGAGGCAACAGTCATTTAGCCAATGGTAAAAGGTTCCCGTGTCTCACTTTGTTGTCCTACTTACTGCTTTTAAGCTAAGCCAAAAACCATGACCCCAAGCAGTGTAGTTTGGATAAGTATTTTGAATGTCATGTCCTGTTTACAGTGGCAAACAACGCCATTTTCCAAACATGGAAAGTCTAAATCTGGGATGCGAAGATACAAACACAAGGGGGTTTTTGGCATTTAATTACCGGAAAAGAAACTGAATTCAACCTGACCGAAACAAAAGTTTGGCAGATGAATTTGATATTTGAATTCCTTTTAACACAGTCAATTTATTTCGCCCTGACCCGTTCTTTTATGCTCTAACAGGTGTGGCAGGTAGTGTGGCAACTGTTCTCCATGATGCCGTCATGAACCCAGCTGAAGGTAAAACAAAACATACATAGACAGGTTTTTCTCACACTTAACAGGATTAGCTTGAAGTTACTCTCTAAAAGATTTTTTTTTATTTTTTTTGAAGAGAGTTAAAGGGTACCACTTTGTTCAAAGAGGATCATCAACGTAGACGAAAACTAGACACATAAGAGCTTTAAAAATGAGACTGCTGTTTTAAATCAGTGATTCCACTTAAAACTATAGTTACTCAGATTGTATGTTGACACTCCATGAGCAGAGGAGGTGTCACATAAGGATAAGGATAATCTTTATTGATCCCCCAATGGGGGAAATTTGGGTGTCACAACAGCTCCAAGAAACAGGGAATATAAACCGCATCAATAGCAAAAAAGAAAAAAATAACGGCTATGAGCAAGTTTACATTAATTAAATAAGGGGGACAAAAAAATACAAAGACATAACAGCATAGGTTTCTATTCTGACATATAGCATGCATGTCCAGCAGTAGTATTGCTTTTCTTGACAACAGTAAGTTTTAATGAATTCCTTCACCATCACTGTATCCTTCACCATCACAGTAACGTATATGCTGTAGATCAGCTGCTACCTTCTTCATCTTTGAGTTATGTGCTAATTGTTGGTGGGTTGTATTGTATCATGTCATCAAAATGCCACATTTGCGTGCTCTTTTTCCGACTCCCCAATTCACACAGACTTTGGTCTGTCACGAGAGTGTGTTGTGATTTAACAGCTGATCAGGTCATGGAAAATGTACGTGATAAGCATTTAAACACAAATCTTTTTTTTTTTTCTTTTTCTCTCCCTCAGTGATAAAACAGAGGATGCAGATGTACAACTCTCCGTATCGAGGACTTATGGACTGCATTCAGACCGTAACCCGCACCGAAGGTGTTGGAGCTTTCTATCGCAGCTACAGCACACAGCTGGCCATGAACATCCCTTTCCAGGCTGTTCACTTCATCACTTATGAGCTGATGCAGGAACAGCTTAACCCACACAGACATTACCATCCTGGCAGCCACATCGTATCGGGAGCGGCCGCGGGCGCAATTTCTGCAGCAATTACCACTCCCCTTGACGTTTGTAAAACTCTGCTCAACACACAGGAAAATGTAGCGCTCAGCTCCGTGAACATCAGCGGACACTTATCAGGAATGATCAACGCCTTCCGGACTGTGTACCGCCTTGGTGGTCTTGCCGCCTTCTTTAAAGGGGTTCAGGCTCGGATTATTTACCAGATGCCTTCCACTGCCATCGCCTGGTCGGTGTACGAGTTCTTCAAGTACTTCCTGACAAAACAGCACCTGGAATCAGAAGCAGGACCTAGACAGGTGTAATGGAACGTGTGCTGGAGAAAAGCACACCTAGAATAGACCAGAAGAGGAAGTGACCATGTCTAACAAGGAAGTTGTCATGGTGGAGAACAGCAAACAATGGCACTCCTTATTGTTCTCCTTCTTAAGTCTGTGTGTTAAGATGAAGTTGCACACAGGGAATGCAACAGATACTACTTCTCTTTTAGATGACAGTTAAAGGATGAAATGGTCATACTTTTCCTCCTCCTTCACTCCACAAACACATCAACTCTCCAAACTCTTTCATCTGTTTTCCAACCTAATGAAGTGGTCTTGAATGATGTTTATAGTTCTTAATATTGGAACTTTTTATTTATTTTTGTTAGCTTTTGCAAGGCTTGCATTTTATGGATGCGGAAGACCCACAGTGCTGTTTATTTTATTTGCTTGAGTATTTATAAGAGAACGCATTACAACACATTCCGTTCATTCACTCCGCGGCTACTGGAACAGTTGCTCCTTCCAAGTGCCTCGTAAATATTAAACACTGCTTGTAATTTTTCCACATTTATTTCCTCTTCCGTTCTCGTTTCACACGGAAATCGTTTTGAGCGCAATATTCTCTGTTCTTTTGGTTGTAACTGGTCGCATCTGTCGAAACTGAGCTCATTTTGCTGAGTTCTGTTTTAAAATACTCTGCACTAAATGTTAAAGAAAAAAATCAGCTGCAGCTCTATTTTATTTTTTCTTATACTTTATGTTGAAAGCACCATTTCCTCTGAAGATGTCACGTCTGGTATGAAGATGTGCTGGCAGTAGAGGCCGCATTATTTACCTTGTGAAACGCAGCCCTACCACTGTTTCTGAATCACGCACAACAATATTCTTATTTAAAGAATCATACCTGTCACAGAAGGTTGGCAGCTTGTTTATGTATTGATTATTAAAAAAAAAAAAAAGAATATATATTTTATAAGACTTCATGATGCAGATCCAAAGGTGGATCAAAAAAACGGCGGTTACTTGAGAAAACGGCCTTATCTTAGCTTTTGAGTGGCCTGGTTCATTCATGTGTCATATTGTGACCTGAAAGTCAAAGATTGTATATATGATATTTTCAGAGTAGAAGTGTATGAGTATACTTTCTGTGATCAAAAATGTGGAATCATAACTTTAAAAAAAAAAAAAAGAAAAATACTTTTTGCTTTAACCACAAGATTAAATCATCTTGTAAGTGGGCTTTGCTTTTTATGTTTTTTTTTTCTCGTCATGTTGTAGTTCCATATTTCCTGTGTGATCTGCTCTCTGACGCCTCAATTCTATTTTCCATTCAGTAATCAAGACATTCCTCCAAATATTGATGTAATCTAACAAGCAGCCACATTTATTTGCTTTTAATTTTGGAGGTTTTTTTTAAATATTTCCTTTGGTGGAGTTGAGAGTTCATCAGATTCCATCCCTCTCACAAACCGTTTAGAAACATTTGCCTGCGCTGAAGAGTCGTTGTTAATATACCAAAGACATGCATCCTGTACTATAGAGCTATCATTTAACCTGCTTTTATGATGCCTGTTACTTGCTAACTTGCAAGCTGTCATTTGACATTTTGCTCCAATGTGTGTGCTTTTTTAATTCACTAACCTGTTCTGCATCTTGAATATGGCTCTCCAGGCTGGATGGTGTCTGCACAATCTCTGCTCCCTCACTCAAGTATTTGACGGAATTGAATATAAAAGAAAACAAAAAAAACAATTCCATTCTGACCCTAACTTTACTAGGACAGAGTTTCCCTCCAGTACATGAGCGATTAGAAGAAAATATGAATAGCATTGTTGGAGAAACACTGACTGCTGTTATGTTGCTAGCTTGGTCTGACATCACACGTTCTGCCAGCTCTGCTTTGTTTTCATTTATTGATTACTTAAATGAAACCTGGTGATTCCTTTGAAACTAATTGATTATGGTATCACATCTCCAAGATACTGCAACTGTGGCAATATTGGAGGCAGATATGAATAGAAATAACTTTAAGTGAATTGAATTACGAAATAACGTAGCCCGATTTTGAATTTATTGACCAAGGTGGTTAGACTATTTAAATTAATTGAATATCCCAAGACTAGTGGAAGTGTTTTTTTAAAGAATGTAGATGGAGAAACAGCCTGAATTCCATAGACGTATACAATTATTTATCAAAACCTAACAAGTCAGGTTTGTTTATTGCCTTCATTGTGTTCGGATCATTAACATAAATCCACCAGAGTTGTGCTTTCACTCACTCTGCTGGCCTATCTCCAATACTCTGTTGAGGTGTTCATCGAGGATAGTGAATTGAAATTCTCAAACTGTGTCATAGTAGTGTTTGTAATAGATTCTGA
The DNA here is from genome assembly GCF_947650265.1 of Symphodus melops. Taxonomy (NCBI): domain Eukaryota; kingdom Metazoa; phylum Chordata; class Actinopteri; order Labriformes; family Labridae; genus Symphodus; species Symphodus melops. The sequence continues at coordinate 39,324,910 of NC_136691.1, read as the reverse complement.
CATTTTGAAGGAGACAGAGCTCCTATTATTATATTTGTGAAGTTATCCATGATGTAAATATTTAAATGCTATGTACGCACAAGTGATGGAGGTGGAAGTTGGTATGATTGTTTTGCCATCTCCACAACAGGAATGCTTGGAAGTTTGACCATGCAAATATGAAATGATTGTAATAATGCTGCTACAGTTTGTAACACTGGAGCCGAAATAAACATGCAAGTGAGGCATGCTTTGTTTTTTGTGTTTCATTGTGATCTAAATCAATATACATATCTATTTAAACTTATGTCCTGTCTTCATCAGAATCATTATTATGTAAGTTGTTTTTATACTTGCCGCAGTAAGCACAGCCACCAGTAGTTTCAGTCAGTGAAGCTTTAATCAGAAAATGACTAAAGTAAATGTTTCCCAGCCAAACAAGAAATTAGACAAAACAGACAGAGTTACATTGAATTGTATGCTAAATATTATTAGACTGGATGACCTTCAAAGACGAATAGACGATAGTTTGCTTTGAGTTTATAAGTTCCCTAAGCACCAAAAAGCATATGTGGGGTACACTTTACAAAGCTTAATGTCTAAAGACTAATGTCTATCTTCATAACTTAATCAAGTTAAAGGGAAGGATAAAATAGTTATGTTGAGATTTGTGAGAAACAATTCTTTAAAACTTTTATCCTGCAGGAACTCTTTAGTTCCAGAAGAGGGCAGTATAGTATTGTTTAAAGGACAGAGGTTGACACTGTTTACCTCTCAGCTCTTATTCTAACCATTTCACAGTATGAACCAACAACCTTGAACTTCCAGTTTTAATCACTCTGCCAACACCTTTTTTTTTTTTTATTCTGCTTATGCTCTTATGGAATCCATCTCATGTTTTTCACGTCCAGTATCTCTGCAATTAACACAAAATTAACTGCACCAGCATCACTTTATTTAAGGGCCCTGAAATACATGTTATTGTATTAAAGGTTCTTATAAACTTTTATAACCGCTTATTATTTGCTAATAACATAAACAGTAGATATTGTTAATATGGATAAAAGACTATAAATAAAAGTATAATAAACTTCTTGTTTTTAAGATTTATGATTCCACACACAGTAAAGTTGAGCTCCAGATATATCTCGATAAAGCCATTTAATTCAGCTACTATCCTTGTCCCCACACATTTATGCTGATTGTCTGTAGGATCAAAGCCTGGTGTGACTATGCACAGAACAGCAAGGTCAGTTTGGGTCCTATTGAGGGATATAATGCAAGCTTAAACTGATCCCCATTACATTATCAAGGAATGTCACTCTGACTTTGAAGAACTCAAAATAAGATTTAAGTAAAACTTTGATAATTATTTTGTTACATTATTAGCATGAGTAGCTCTACATCTTGTATTGTGTAACTATCTTAAAGGTCAGGGTGTGAAATATAGGGGGTCTCTAAGACCCCGTTATTGCCACTTGAATTCTCCTGAAGACCTCAATAGCAACATTTTGGGGGGGTCTCTGGAAAAAAAAATCGCTTACAATTGACTTTATACTTTGCAGTGGATCAGAGAGAGAGATATGGTATTTGAATACAAAGCACACAACTACAAACAATGTATTTTTCCTGTTTTGTGCAGCTGCTTGCTGCAGATGTGACTTGGCACTCTCTTGGGGTTGCTGCATCTGGACAAGAAATCTCCCACATGCAGATCCAGGATCAGAACATTTTAAAACAAGAGTTCTGTTGTCTTGCATGGAGGTGGGCATCCTGGTTATTGCCCTTTGTGATGTCATAAAGGGAAAATCTCCAAACTGTCTATTTGAGCACACATTTTCTGAAAAGTGGAGCAGTGAACTCAACTCACAACCCAGCTGTTTAAACTGGCATACTCACTGTAACTGGTCACTGCACACTACACCTGTCTTTCGTTTGTTTTATGTTTGGTTTTAACCTTCTATGTTGCTTTTATCCTCTGTAAAGCGACCTTGGGTGGCTTGAAAGGCCATTAAATTAAATGTATTATTATTAGTGAAACTCTATTCTGGAGGTCTGTAGACAGGCTAGAGATGTAAATCAGTGTAAGAAAACCTTACTTCTGTGTATTTTGCATACACTTATTAACATTTCGTCAATTATTAATTTCCTTGTATTGAGTTTGTTTTTACCACACTCTGACAATGACAGAGAAAAAGATGAAGCTGTCTGATCAATTTTTAGTTGTTGTCATTTCAGTATTTAATCATCTTTGAAGACCATTCTTGTCATCCTCTTTTTTTAAAAAACAGGGAAAACTAATGGTGTATCATATTAGCCCTCACGAGAAATGTTCCAATTAAAGTAAAGTTGGTGTGAACACACCTGTCAAGCCTGTGATCATCTGACGATGATACAACAATAATAACTGTGAGTGATCACGCAACATGTGAACATGACGTAGGTTGCATGAATACAATCCACTATTTTTATGCCCTCATATTGTTTACAGTTCTCTTTCCAGCATCCGTCACATTTTTTTCCTGACTTCTATCTCTTCTGTTGTTTATATGAAGGTCAATTCTGCATGTCAAATGACTATCCTGCACACAATGCAGCATGTAATGACAGAACCGCAAGATATTGTGATACAGCCTTTATTGCCAACTAACATGCTTCAGGACACGTACACTTGTACTGTAAGGTTGTTGTCCCTCATGTGTTTGGTTTTTGCCGTTGTCCATGAGCAGGTTGTTTATATGAAGCTCACAATGAACCCCTGTCCTCTATCTGTCCCTGTCTTATCATTTCAATCTGCAGTAAACTATCCCACTACTTTATAACTTTATCTCATAATTAAGGAAAAACTACATTTTTTCCCCTCTCTCGCTCTCTCTGTCTATCTGTCTGTCTGTCTCTCTCTCTCTCTCTCTCTCTCTCTCTCTCACACACACACACACATACACACACACACACACACACACACACACACACACACACACACACACACACACACACACACACTATAGCAGCCACACAATGAATGTTATCCAGATTGATGGGTGCACCAAAAAAAATTGGCATCTTTTGGTACATAAGGGATCCCGTTACACTATCTGAGCGAGTTTATGACAGTTCCCATGTAAAAAAAAAAAGAAGGAGATCAAGGTTGTTTTAAACCTTATCATCTCCGACAAGTCTGTCAGACAGTCACGGCATATTGGAGTACCGACAAAGACTCCCTTTGTGGTCAGGGTTTGGTTTTCTCCTCATCTGTTTGGAAGATCTGCTTGTTTTTCAAAGCATCATTGGCCACCTTGAAGAGCATGACAAACCACAGTGTTTGCTGCCTTGCACAATCAGATCCCTAAATATATAGACAAGACAGATCAACTATGGCAGCTTAAAGTTGTTTTTCTTGGCATTTCTGTATCAGAACAGCTTTATGTAGCCATGTTTTGGTAAAATCTATAATCCAAGTAAAGACGAAGAGATGTAATAAACTCCTTCTCTCTGCCTTTTATCTTCTACTCTCCAAATCCAGTTAACCCAGGTGCTGCAGAGACAGATTAGAGGCACTCCCAGAGCCTAACATAAAGGAAACAGAAAGGAGGATGTTGTCTTTAAGCCATCTGTGTTTGTGAATCAATGTACCGTGTCTCGACGCGCAGGTATTACAAAGACAAGAGCAAAAAACATAGTACCTCTTCTAACCTTCAGCTTCACCTTTAAACAAGCTCCTTTATCTGATCAAAGAACTTGTATACGGCGGAGACTCTGAGAGAGACTGTAAGATACTGTCAAATTCTCAGGCCGTCAAAACAGATGGTATCTGCCCTCTTCATGTCTAATTACCTGTTTAGTGAATGGCTCAGAGTGCATGGGGATGATGATAAGAACTCACTTTAGTTTGAGGAAATCACCAAGATTTAAGATTCAGAATGTCCTTTTTTATTTTTTACTGTAGGTATGTGTAACTTTCTCGTTGTCTTTAAGAATGCTATCATTTCAATGATCCTTGTTTGTAAATGAGCTTTCCACTCATTTGAATATCCAGAAAAATTCACGTAGCTTGGAACTAGAAGACAATACAATTTATTACAGTTTTGACTGTTTGCCATAAAAGTAAACGTCACAAAGTCACACTGGTTAGTTCTTAAGTCTTTGTCTGTCACCTGCATCAGTCCTCTGCTCACACTTTGGTAATGATATATGAACTATTATGTTAAGCCCTTGATCCTGCAAAGAATTTTATCAGCACTGTACTGGGAATGCTCGGCATGACAACGTGCAAGTAGCTATTAATAAAAATAGTTGAATGTAGCTCCAAGTGATTATCTGGTTCCTGAACAACCATGCAGAGTTAAGTGACCTAACAATAATTGTTACTGTATTTTTGGGGGGTAGTTTATAAATGACAAAACATAAGTATTCTCCTTTTTTAATTTTTGGAAATGTTTAAATATAAGGAAGAATTTCATTCCCTTATGATTCTCGTAAGAGGCACACTTGGAAATTGTGTTCCTCTTCTCCTTCTCTTTTCAATGTTTGGATTCTGAAATGGCAAAACTTTGACTATGCAACCGTTTTTTTTTTTCTTTGTTTTTTTTTTTCTTTAAAGCTGATGCTCACTGTGCAGAAAACACATCTTACCCATAGTAGTTAACTCAGAACCTTCCACGACATTCAAACACAACAAAACCAAAACAGATTTGGAGGCTCTGACCTGAACATTAGCTGCATATAGATAAGTGAAGTGGATTTTTAAATAATCGGTTAATGATTCATGAGTCATTATTATTGAGACAAATTGGTTGGCCAGAAGGTTCCACCTGCTGACGTACTGTTGGTCATGACCTCACCTGTGGAGCTTGACATACTTACCGCACAGGTGGCCATGCAATGCCAAAAGAACATGACATCCTACATGAAGCATTGATAATATCTATACACTCAAAGATAACAAAAAGAATTCCTTTATTATCTACATTTGCAAAGGACATAACCTGTCTCGTACTGACAGACACCTGCACATTGTTGATAGATACCTTTTGAGCTAAAGGCTAAAAGCAGACACCATGCAGATTAAACAAACAGGCGGAGGAGACATGGGAGCAGAAAAACACCTTATTATTAACTCTATCTACAGTTTTTATGGAAAAGTTGAAGTGTGTGTATTACTCAATCACTGACTATACATTTGCTGTTTTTAATTTCATAAACAAAGTTATATACAAATAAGTTATTCTATATCCGCCGAAAGGAAACTAATGGAAACTAAGTCAGAGACAAGATGTGCCATGACATGTTTAAGATTGTTCTGGTCGCTATAAGACCTTGAACTGAAGTATTTATTTTTACATTTAAGATTCAAACTCGTATAAGCAATTATTAACATGCATCTCCATTTCATTCATTAAATATCACTATTTGTAATTTGATCACAATGACATCATTGTATTGGTGCAGATATTACTCAAAATCAACGTTATGTGTGGTGAAGATCACTTTGTTATTACTTCCTTTCTTCACCTACCTCAATTCCTTTAGTTCACTTCCTGGTTTCTCCTTTCCTCTTCTTTCCCTTGATTGGTCGTTGGTTGCAATCTGTCACCTATTAGATTGAATAATTTACTTCTGTTTCAGCTGTTTGAATGTGTTTTTATTACCCCATTCCTGAACTTCTCAGAATTGAACCAAAGAAAACCTTACAAACCAGAACAGAAGATTCATGCATCCTGACATGATAGCCAGTAAAGCGGACCCTTCTGTACACTAAGTATTCATGCTGTTTCTTTTGAGATTCATTTTATGAGTAGCACCTGCCTTAGTCAGTTTTCTTATTTAAGATATCAGTTTTTTTCTTTCATTATCTTTTACAATTTCTTCCCATTCGTCTTGTCCTAACTGTGTAAACCATCTTTTTCCTTCAACCTCTTTGTTTCTTGTTTGTGACATTACCTTCTTACATAAATCTTCTGTGCACAGCTGTCTTCGTGATGTCAACTCCTGAAAGCTGAAGAGCCATTTTATCTTTTTGTAATCAGGTCAAAAACTCTTTAAAGAAATCAGATCTCATTCTTTGGCCCTCATTTAAAATATCACCCACATCTGTCTGCTCCTATCTTTTCATGTAGCTTTGCTTTGAGTGTAGCTCCACTTAGGTAGCGTCAATGTCAACAGTATAAAAAATTGAAGCAGTTTAAGAGTGTTTGTTTAAATGATATTGTATTTTATATACCCAGGTTCTCCTTAGTAATTATTATTAGTATTACATTACATTATTATTATTATCGTATTAATTACTAATTAATAGGAGCTCTTAATTGCAACAATGGTAGAGGAAAGGAGAAACCAGGAAGTGAACTAAAGGAATTGAGGTAGGTGAGGAAAGGAAGCAATAACAAAGTGATCTTCACCACACATAACGTTGATTTTGAGTAATATCTGCACCAATACAATTATAATGGTATTTACTTTTAAAATAAGAAATGATTTCCTTTTTTGGTCTCGAGCTTTAATAACACAATGAGACGCATGTCAAAATTGTTAGAATTGTTAGACTAAAGCTGAACTTGTATTATGATACTATTTAACTCTGTATTTTCCAACACTGATTGTTTTTGAAGTAGAAAATCTAAACACTGATTTGATCATTAATTAATGCACAATACGTAAACTGACTTCAGAGACAAAATGTTTCTTTGAGCAAACCCACACGTGTCCTTTACTTCAATGTTTGCATGATTTTGTACAACATCTTGTTTCTTAAGGTATTCAAAAGCATTAAAGATAGCAGAAAGGTCAGAGTGACACATGGTTTCATAATCATGTCAAAAAGCAAATAATCAACATTGATAATGAACATAGAACCTTAGTATCAAGGATAAAAAAAACATGTTTTTATTATCATAAACTTTTACTTGATTGCAGCTTCACCATAATGTTGACCCCCAGGGGCCACCATATTCCCACAGGTAAGGTCTGTATTGATAAGCTTTGCAGAATGAGGTGTACAGTGATGACCGGACCAAATCCTGTGTGAGGTTCAGTCCCTCTGCTTTGTAAATGTTCTTACAGAACTCAGAGTTTTGCTGCTTTCGTTTTGTCTTGTACCTGCGGTTCTGAAACCAGATTTTCACCTGAGTCTCTGTCAGTCTTAAGGTGCTCGCCAGGTGAGCCCTTTCTGGGGCAGACAGGTATTTCTGATGGTTAAACTTCTTCTCCAGTTCTAGCACTTGGATGTGTGTGAATGCAGCTCTGGAGCGCTTCTGTTTCCCTGAGGACGAGTAGATACTGGAGTCTGAGGAGCTGGGATAGGAGGTGTCCAGAGACTCTGTGAAGCATTGAAGTGAGCCAGTCAAGACCTTTGTATAATATTCAGTATGGTATAGCAGGTGAGGTTGCATCATAACAGGTGAAACATTGATCCTTTACTTATATATTATATATGGTACAAACAGAATGATAATGTCTGACTCAAAGTTTAATCTACTTCTGTAGCATTATTCTGCAAATCAAGGTCAAACACAAGTTTATTCGCTAATCTATCCATCAAACCTGCATGAGCTCACCTGTCTGCCTTCCACATGCTCCCTCCTGCATGCAGATCTGCTCTGACAACATTTCTGGTTCTTCTTGCCATCTTTCCATTTTCTGTGAGCAGCTTTTACCGTTTAATCTGGTGCTGTCCTTAATGGAGAGGATGTCCTCTATGAAGAAGGAAGTCAAAGGTTTTATTGTGTCTGACATCTTCCATCCAGTAATCCACAAACCAGAGAGGACTCTCAGTGACAGACTGAAGCAGGGTGTCACCTCAGACACTGAATTTATAGAAGAGCAGGGGTGGGTTCACCAAGACTGCACCAACAAGTTGGAGGAGGCGGGGCCTGTTCAGACAACTTGTACTTTCAGTAAATTTAAAATTGGTTTAGTCTTCAGATGTATTTAGCTTTCTAATTTTTAAACAACAAAAATGCAAGATCAAAAAGTACTTTTTTACAGGTATTATATATTTTAAATCATGCTCATGTACAAAGCTTGTACAGTGTACGCATATGTGAAATACATGTTCATATAGGATTACTGCACCTTTTAATATGAAAATAATCCTTCAGTTTGTGTTAAGACTACTAAAGAGAAGCATTAATTTGGCATTGCGATGTCTGGATTGGGAGCTGTAGTTTCTGCCATAATTGAATGTTATATCTACAATGACTATCGTATAAATACACCAATTGTATTACAATACAAAGACAGACTTCCTTTACAAAATATTAAAAACTACATATTTCACAATGAAAGATCAGGAGAATACAATTGAGTATTTAAGCCAATATCTTGAATGTTGTTAGATTTACTTCTACAACTTGACGGCTAAATTAATTTATGGAATATAACATTTAAGACAATATATTAGTATTCAAAAACATGTTGATGTACTTAAGTCTTGTTTATTATTATATGTTGCAACGTCAATACACAATGCAAATAGATAGAACACTTCTCAAATCAAGCCTAAGGTTCATTTGAAGGGCACATTGTTTTTATTGGAGTATATACATGTGGTTGCTAATCCCTCAGGAACTTTATCTCATAGCATTTCCATGATTGTTCACCTTGTGCTGCAGGCCCCAATCAACTCAATGTAGTAATCCTGTAGTTTGCAACTCGAGGGACAATCCTGTCTTTTTTTTTTTGGGGGGGGGGGGGGGTTGTCAGAGTGGGTGGTCATACCTGCTCAAGCACTAATGAGTTGGACACATTTAGGCCGGCTCCAGAGCAGACACAGTCATTGCTCAGTGGCTGTTGTTTTGTTGTTCTCCTGGTTTCAGACAGACGTTTAGTCCAGAGGAGGAGACTTGATAGCATACCTCTGGGAGTTCATGCTCCATTTGTTAATCCATGAAATTAGGTATGATAAACATGAGCTCCCTGGACATGCTGACTCTCTGGCACCAAAAACACCAACAAAAAAACCATTGTGTCCCAATGGACATGGCTGCTTGCATTATAACTTCTTTAATTTGACTGCGTAGACAAGTGTAACAATGAAACGCTCTTCTTATTCATCTAATACTTGATGCCTTATGTGCAAAATTAATAAAAAATGAAAGCCACAACAACTGATGGGACATTTTGTCTGTTTTTAATCTTCTTTTTTCTCCTTTTAACATTGGCTGCTGTCATGTCAACACAGTATTAAGATCGACAGTATGATATGTTTCACCTTGAGATCTTTGTCTGAGACCATCTGCCTGCTAAAGTATGTAAAACTGTACACATGGACAGCTTATCTACACAAAATGTTTCTGTCTTTTTTTAAAACCCATTCTTTGTTTTACGCAGTACTGGATATAGAATAATGTGTAAAATGATGTAATTTGATCTGATTACACTATACAAGTGCATAATTCCAATATCAATTCAAAATTGAACTGCCCAAATATTTTCATTATCATTTGTCATATGAAACAAATGCACGTCTTCCATCAAGAGGAGTTTTTCTTTATAATTTTAAAACCCTTGCATGTATACCATGGGACATTAAATAGGCCTTCAGTATAAGATGTAGAAAGGGTTAAACAATTTTCTGAGCCACATAATTTCTGCAGTATATTAGCTCATTAAAAATTAAAATCAAAGATCAGACAGATGCGTGTCATCATAAGCATTACTCATAGAGAACATGCGTGCACTCAGTCTACATTTAGGGCATACAAACCAAGTCACAAGAGAGAGTGACTGACTAAAGAGTGCTTCTTAAAGACTACACATGCTGTCATACTCTGCTCTTGTCCTAACACAATCCTCATGATTGCTCTGAGTTGAAAACAGAAAGGTTGTTTCCTATCTATTGTGTCCTGAGCATTCTGTTTTTGTCTGCATAGCTCTGTTTCTGATGTGACACAGTACAACCTCTGACCTTTTACCCTGCAAGGGTTATTTGTCTTCCACATTACAAGCTCTGTGGTGATGATGTTTTCTTTGAGCTACCGGATGATGTTCTGCACATCAATCTTCTGTTGTTTAGCTGCTGTTTCTTTGTCTGAGATGACAAGCGGGGAGACCTTTGTTGTAAACGTGGAGTTTTATCTGCTGAGCATCAGTGTTGGGTTATACTGTAACCTACACCTGGGATGTTGCACAAGTTTCTTTTCTTCCATGTGTGACTGTGTGTTGTGTGACCTAACATATATGTCATTAGATTGGAAAGAGGCTTGTAGACACATTTCAAAAAAGGTCAATTTAAATTAAAACTCTTACACTTTGTGTATAGAGTCATAATTAATGATGATTTAAAAAGAGCTAGAGCAAACACATTATAATAAACATAATTTTCTTACTCACTGTCCATGGCCTTTAAAAACCATTTGGATATGATAATACTGATTTTGACATTTTCACTAAATACGTCTGAAAACCATAACTTATTTTGGTCTCTATTTAGTGAATGTGATTGAATGTTTTTTTTGTACTTTAGAGCACATGATAAGTCTGCTACAGTTAAGCCCTTTACTTTGGATTCATTTACTTGGTGTATTATGTAAAAAAAAAAAGATACAAGCTCTTTGTTTGATACAAAACAGCTTCAGTAATTAAAGAGTTCTCTCTGTCCCGAGATCAAGGGCTTACAGTTTTGGGAACAGGGCCCTCTCTATCGCTGCCCCCAAACTCTGGAATTCTCATTTTCCCAACATCCAATATTTCCATGCTTGTCATTTTTTAAAAAGATGCATTCATTGGCCTTACACTGCACCTAATCTAACTGGCCAGCAAATTTCCCATGACACCCTGGGCTATTGAATGAAATTATATTTGTAGAGCACATTTTTAACAATTAAATAGAAATGCAACAACCCATCAAACATCGGCTTAAATTCTAATTTGACTTCAGATTTTGAAATACTTTATTAATCCCTGAGGGAATTTCTGGTTTTATTCTCTGTTATTGTAGAGACATGCTTTTCACATACACAGGCCTGAATCAAACACATGCACAAACAGATGTCAGAGTGGGGTTGCACCAGAGCGTTTGGGGGTTTGTTGCCTTGCTCAAGGGCACCTTGACAGTACTCGGTAAGTGCCCTAGCACCTCTCCATCCACCAGAACAACTTCCTTATTTTGGTCCGCATTGCGACCTGAATTTGGTTCCTAAATCAAGTGCCTACAGACTGAATAAATGCAAAACATTAGAAGTATTTATAAAAACATCAAGGTTTCCGACATGCTGACTGTAGGCCTTCTAGATCATCAGCTGAATAAAATGAACGCAATATCTTACCTATTGTAGGTTCACAATTAAATATCAGTATTTTATCTTCAATGTTCTTTATAAACCTTCCCAAAAAAGATGCAATTTCTTTTTAAAATGCAAAAATAGCCTATATAGGCCTACGACAGTGAAGAAAACGATGGGCCGATAAATTAGCTTATTCAGAATGAAAATTAGTGCAACAGAAGCTGATTTTTGCGGATCACCAATAAGGTTTTAAGCATAATGAAGTGTGCTTCCTTTAAGCATGTTCAGAAGGTATGTTTGTGTGTATCAGCCTTGGGCTCTGTGACCATACGGTATTCTTTAAATAGGCTAATTATTATTACAACACAATTTACAAACTTATATTTCTTCTCAAGTCTGTGCAACCTATTGGTTCTGTGTGTTTGTTAAGCGTACTGTAGCCTAATAGCTAGAAAGTTGAGGTCATACCCTACTGTTCTGTCTTATTCATGATGTGAGTGTGATGCCCTAGTCGTTCACAAGAGGGAGCTTTAAAGCCAGACCAATCCTTAGATTATCACCAAACAGCGGTTGTGTCTGCTTTCCATGTGAAACCGCACAGTTAACTTCTTTAGCAACGGATTGTTTTGAAGAGGCTCTGATTACACAGTAATCGTTTTCCTTCTGGATAGTTTTATTTTATCTCACAACTGCTCCATTGATGGTCAGACAATATGTTGGCCTATCTGATCCCGAGTTTGTGAATAATCTCAGCACCGATCATAAACAACACGTTTTCAGAATCGATGCATTAAAAACGGATTACACATAGATGATCTGCCTTTTCCTCTAGGTGAGGTCACTACAACGTTACTCAGCGCCTCCTTGAGTAAACTACAATGGCTCTTTCGCTGATGAGCAGGTGACATCATCCTCCTTTTTAAACTGACCGTCATCACAGATTTGTTATCAAGCTGCTTCTGTCTCCATATGGGGATTTTGCTTTCATTCATACATATCTCTCTCGCATCTCTCCCCCCCCCCCCCCCCCCAACCACACACACACACACACACAAACACACGCACAAGAGGAAATGTCCCTTTGTCTGACTTTATTTAGCCCCGTGAAATTATTTTTTCAACGTATGGCCTATCGTCTTAATATCTGTCTGAATACATCAAAAACCTGAGTAAAGCCTTAAACTGTTTGAATAATGATTTAGTAATGTCTTGATACACATTTTTGCAGGCCATTTTAGTTTTCTTTAATCTTTGAAAATTAAGACCAATGGTTATTTTACATGTGTCAGGGATATCAGGATGGAATTCACCACATTTTAAAAACCATGTCTCTTGCAAGACTCAATTGTATGCTGAAACGCCCACTCACATACACACATGCACGCGTGCACGCGCGAGCACACGCACTATGGTGGTGGTGGTGGTGGGGGTGGGGGGGGGGGGGGGGGGGTGAATACACACACACACACACGTTTTATCTGATCTCTTGAAGTGTCTCTGGTCTCCTCTCTGTCTGCAGCTTCTTCCTTATCAGAGATGCTCCTTCAGCTGCTGTCGCCCAGAGGTGTTCCTTCCTCTCTTTGGTTCGTGCACATTCGCATTAAAGGTGACTCTGTCAATATGCACTCAAAAATAATTAGGCTATGTATTACATAAACATTGGACTATACCGCATATAGCCTACATGTGTAAGCAATGCATTTCATTTTTTATTATTTAAACACCTCTGCATGACGAAGAATTAAGATTTAAGATAGAATTAAGATAGGCTATCGAGCATATTGTCTATTCATCTGTTTTTTTGTTTTTGTTTTAATGTAGCCTACGCCAATCAATAAAAGAAACAAAATTGAAATGTGTTTGTTTGGCACTTAAGTTAAGTCAGTGAGCTGTGTGAGATTGTTGACTGACAGACTGAGTGGAGGTTTTTCCCGTTTGATTGAGAGTCTGAAAGAGTTAAAGAGCCACTGTGTCTGCAGGTTTGTTTACCAAGCAAAGCTTCGCACAGGACAAGCTCTTCTGCCTTATCAGCGGATTTGTGAATGGGACAATAATGAGATCAGTTTGATAGTGCAGCGCAGTCAGGTCACATGTCAACTTCATCCATTAACTTTCTGATGGATCCCTTTGATAAACTTGCCACAACGCAGATCTTACTCGGCCAAAAATAATAAAGGCCAATAAAGATTACAAAATAAACAATGTAATAGGACATTTTTTTTGTCGGATTTGAGTTCAGTTGAGACTAACATTTCAAACATCCATCTTTTATCAAGTTCGACACTTAAAATAATGTGCTGAGCTGAACAGACTTACATTGCGCGTGCATCTTCGGCAAAAATATAATTTTGCAGATGTTTTTTCAACCTCATCTTTAACAGTCCTTTAAACGGACTATAGGTTGTGTGCATTAATGCAACACTTTGATAATTATAGCACTGTTTACTTCGAGGTAACTTTAAAGAGTCTCTTCCCCTTGCAAATGCTCTTGACAAACACAAATAGACAACCAATTAATATGTTTGTTTATATTCGCAGAGTATAAACGGGGAACAGGCGAGAATAATCGAACAACAATAAAGAAACTGTGATACTTCACTCTGCAGTATGTTAACGAATGACTCTGAAAACGTTCATCAATTAAACTAACCATACACAATGCACATTTAACACGTGCAACTATGTGATTGTTAATTGACGACTATTTAACATGAATAAATATTCCTGTCATAAAGTTTACCATCTGACACATGAAGCCTGGAAGTGTCCGTGATTAAAAGGCCCCTCGCTGTTACATGTAAAATCAGCCAACTGGTTATTGTTGCTCATCTGTGTGGCAGAAGACACACTGTGATAGCTGTACACACTACTAGTTCCATATCCAAACACGGGATTATAATGTCCAAGAGTCACGTTATACGGAGCTGAACCTGCCCCGCACAGATGCCCGTCCCGCACCAGCACCGGCACCGCCACCCTCCTCGGTGCGGGGGGAAACCCCGCCAGCTCCATGCACTGGTCCTGCCTCTGGCGCTTACATTTATACCTCCTGTTCTGGAACCAGATTTTGACCTGTGTGGAGGTGAGTTTGAGGATGTTGGCCAGGTGCTCTCTTTCTGGGGCGGACAGGTAGGGCTGCTGTCTGAAGCAACGCTCCAACTCAGACACCTGCGACTGGGAGAAGAGGACCCGGGGCTTCCTGCGCAGCCTGGACCTGGTCTTTGAGTTACTGTTACAGTCAGGGGAACTGTCAACTCCACTGATCTCTGTGCACCAGATGAATCAAAGAAAACAGAAAAAAGATTATAAAACACTGGAAACATTATGTAGGCCTATAGCCCACATACAGCTGTCAAAGTCTGAAAGACGATTTGTACACATTTGCTTTAAATTAATACACAAAATAGGCCTAACAGTTTACGAGGATATTTTGAGAGAGAGATATTTTCCAAAATGACGCTTAAAAAATCAGCTAATCGAGTTTGAGGTCAACCTTCTCGATTAAAGGCTATTTTCCTATTGTTGCCGGAGATTAGGTTTCTTCTTAACTTGTAACTTTGATACATTCCTTTGTTGCGTTGTAGATTGATACATTTTTGTTTCAGCATTTTAAAATATAGCACGGTCAAAAATCGTTTGCTACACCTTCCATGGAATATAGTTGATTCAAAAAATGACTATGACTAAATACATATGGAAGGCATACGTGTGCACTACCCGAAGAATAACATAACAGCAGGATATTCTTGATTTGTATCATCTCACCATGTTCATTCATCTCGTCCTCTGCTGCTGAGATGTGAGCTTGGAGCTTTTCGTGCACCTCAGAGACGCATGGATCAGTCTGCAGATCATACATGTCTCTGCCTCTGACGTTGTGATAGAGCGTTGGAACTACTTGATCAGACTTCAAGAATTCATTTTCAAAATCATGTTGGTCCTCCAGCTTCAAAATGTCCTTCACTGAAAAAGGCGTCGTAGTGGTTGAGCTTGGATGCATCCCAAGCCGTATACTTGGATCCCTTTACGCGATGTGCTCGTGCTCCAGGTGATGCTGCAGGCCTGGACGTTTCGCTGCTCTGAATGTGGAGTGAGGCCTGAGAGGATTTAAACCATTCAGCGGTCCAGCTAAAGAGCAAGGTGGAGATATATCTGTCACCCCTCTACAGGACACTGGCAAACAGCCAGCCTCCTTTTCTTCTCATCTTACACAGAAACACCTCACTTAATACACAACCTGATCTCTGGGTGAGTGGGAAATGAGACTAACGTAAGAATTTAAAAGACATATTCAGTGTTTGTAGTAGTTTAGGTTTTGGTGTAGGACACTTTAAAAACGGCATTCTTGTATTGTTTATTTGACAGGGAAGGTGTTTATTCCCTTGTTTAGATGAAAATGCTTTAAACGTAAATTCAAACTTTAGTCCTTTAACTCACACTGCAAGAAACAAACTTTCTAATGATTACCTGTCATGCAGGCAGTAAGAACAATCAAAAGATAGGGTCCTACAAATAATTTCAAACCATACTCTTCTGTTTTTCTATATTAGCTACATTTTCTAATTACAATTACTACTGAGGCTATGAATCAACCTGTTTAAAAACAGCTCATGTATTCATTGTATACCCAAACAGCGTTTCTGGTCAGCCCAGTAAAGCCACTTAATCAGCCTGCAGGTCCTCGGGGGTTGAGTGATCTTAGGTGATGTTGAACAGCTTTACCATCAACATTGTTTTCCTGGCGCGTTATTAGTGTTCTCTGGCCACAACAAACAGAAACTTTATCCCTCATGTTGTGGAAGTGGAGAGGCGGCGGCGCCAGCCTGAGATGCTTGACTGAGGCCGAGGTGCGCGTGCACAGAGACAGGAACAAGGACAGACACTGCCTGCTGTCCCACTGAAGGGAGATGTATGGGTGGCACTTATGGATCGAGGTTGGAGTGTTTCAAAGCAGTACTTTGAGGTGCTGATCTTCTCTGGATGAGATGATATTGTATGGTTACAACGTGTAATAGATAGAACTCTATAAATGAATTCAGAATTGACTTGTGATGATCACTTACTTATTTTTTTTACACAATGACAGAAAGTTGTCCGAAAGATGGAGCTGTTCTTTTGATAAATTTGTGAGGAGTAACGTTGAAATGTAAAAGATAAAAAACAAAAAAACCACAAATGGCTATTATTAGGCTATTAAAATAAGCAATTATGAAGAAGCAGTTAAGATCTAGCAAAGCTTTAGCTGAACTATAGGGGGCATATTTCAAATTCAGGTTTGGAAAAAAGCAAAGCTTTTTGCTGTTCCCTCAAAAACCTATTGAACTTTATCTGTAGTTTAAATCCGTTCTAATGATGGAGGGCACTCTTGTTTAGGCTTCAATGTAACTGGACTATTGACACTGCAAATGACATAGAGCTAACATCTTCTCACATATCTATTTATAGTCAAAGCTAAAATTGAATGCAGAGCTGAATCACCAAATCAAAGCACAGTTAAGGCCTCTCAGTATTTGTTTGATGTATTGTAGCTTCTAGCATTGGCATTCAAGCTAACAGTATGAGAAGTATTGTTTTGCTGTTGTATCTCAACATCTTTGTAAATGAGTAAAACCTCTAGGCTTAAATAAAGGTTTCAAATGAAATAAATAAATAAATACTGATTTGTCACTTTCTTTAATAATATACATTTTGGAACACAAGATTTAGCACAGATGAGACACAGCTGCCCTCCTTTAAAAATACTGTGTATTGTTTCTTTGTTTCAGTCACTGATGGAGCCCCAACCGACTACTGTACATAAGTCAAGACTTCTGAATTCTCAATTGCTGACAAAGTTTTACCTTGTTAAAAATAAGGAGTCTTTAGAAATGCAGTCTTCCAAAAACGTGCAATTCTGTTGTATTATGTTTTAATTCAGAGATTTTCTAGAAAGTAAGAACTGTATTCTCTGACCAAAAATAATGCTCATTTTGCTCGCTAATTTCAAATTTAAAAAATGGACCCATACACACACCCCTAAGCACGGATTTCTGTGAGCAACACTCATCTACCCACCCCGACACACATCTCTGTAATGCTTGAAGCACTTCACAATACATTTTAACATTTCAAAAATGTCATAGTGCTACAGAGTGTAAAAGAATAAAGACTTTAATTTTGCACTGATGCACAATGACAGAATAAAGTACTTTTTATTACAGTTATACACCGATCCATATGCCAAATGTAGCTGTTAGTCATATTTCGCCTTGCAAGCCTGACTGCGGAAAGGAGAGGGATTGGGGGGGGGTATATCTAAAGTGGTATATTACACCTCTCAAGTCCCATTTTAAACACAATACTTCATTCAACCCTAGGTTTGATCTCTGATCCAAAGTGCCATTAAGCAATTAAGGTTCAGGAGAAAATCTGTGCATTCCTCTTAACTCATGAAACTAATAGGGAATGTAAGTTTTATAGCAATAACATGGAAGGGTAGAGGCGCCGGTAGCCTGGCGATAAGTGCTTGTGCCCCAATGTACAGAGGCTATAGTCCTACAAGTGGGAGGCCTGGGTCAGAATGGGGCTCCCTTTCAGCATGCCATCCCCCACTCTCTCTCTCTCTCTATTCCCCCTCAATTTCCGATTCTATCCACTGTCCTATCGCTTCATAATTAACAATAATATTAAAGTGTTTTCAGTTGAAATGTATGTAGGTTGAAGAAAACAATTCATGCCTTGTGCGTTTTTTTAACATACTAAAATAATAATACACATGTGCATTGTATTTGTATCCTATACAAGTGCTGCTTAGCTGTATCCTTGAACGTGCTCTGTCAGTAAGATTGTGTCTTATATATTGATTTAACAAAACTTGAAAACTTCAATTGCCCAAGCACTCAACAGTGAATTTAAGTGAAACAGGAACACCCCATACTGACAAAGCCAGATGCGTCATAGCAGAAATGGGGGAGGACTCTGAAGTAAACTGTGAAGTGTTTGACACCTCAGGGATATCATGGTGTCCACTTTGATGGGTAAATGACTTAATCACACCAGCAGTGTTCTCTGATGGCTTGAAGCATTTTTCCTTTTAGTTTCTGTGACTCCAATTCCTTAAAAGCCCTTTCTATTGATTCCACTGTGTGCCCCCTCACTGTAACTCAAGAAGCTAGCTAAGTACTGTTAACCACAAAATACCCCTAATTCATCATATAGCTAAATAGAAGTTTGAAAGCAGCTGAAAGAAGATATAATGTTGTGCTGCACAGCATGAAACTGAATCCAGCCTTTCTATGGCCAATATGCAACTAAAAACACTCCACAAAACATAATGAGACAATGACATCTTCATTTACACACAGAGGAAGACATTTCATTTTGTCTTATTTATTTAAATGATGTGGGAGTGTTCTTTTATATTGTTGAAATTATATGTTGTGGGTAAAACAGAGATAATGAAGCGGAAAGATGCAAGCTACTGTATCTGTGTGTGGCTGTGATGAGAGGGGACTTACAGGTTTTATGTTTAGGAAATCATAAACTACAGCTCGGTTTCTTTGACCTTTGATTCCCCAGAAAATAAAAAGATTTTCTTCACACATAAATTAGGATCAGCTTACATTGTGCGAACAAGTTTTTGCATAAGGTGATGTTTATATGATTAATTCTAATGTTTGAGTGTATTTTAAGCACATTTTAATTATTTGCAGTATGTTCCCTTCAATAGTGAGATCAAGTTTGCTATTAAAACATGTACACCTGTGATTAGACATCTCATAGTGTTGGCAAATGTCATTCCATTTAGAGCTCAATTGTGCTAATGATTCAAATTACTGAGACATCTTCTCTTAACTCTCACAGCCTGACTTATTCTTGACTACTTTGGGCTCCTGGAAGTAATATTCCCGGAAATTTGTTAAGAGGTTCGATAGGAATACAACGTGTATTCCTATGTTGTTTAACAGCTGTTTAACAGCTGCGCCGTTTATTAGAAATTAAAGTATTTAAAGGATTACCGAGAGAACTGCCTGTGACCTTTAGATTCCATTTTAAACTTACAGTAATATATTCAGACTGATACTTTGTCATCACGTTTTGGCTATAAAGTTCATCTCTTGTGTATTTTCCCTATACAATACAATCTGTCTGATTTGATGTAAGAAATGAGTGTAACCTGTTTTAAGCCACTAGATGTCTCTGTCGCACTGTGTTCATTCTAAAGTCTAGCGTGAAAAGGATAGATTTGTCAGCGCTTGACAGTCGTGAAAGAATATCCCTGACTTTGAGGCAAACAATGTCCAGCAGATTGTTGAATTTTATAATGTATGTTAGGATCAAAATATTTTTTTTTCTTAAAACACCAGACGCTTCTTTTCAAACTTAATGAAAAGCAGAGTGAATGGAACACAGAATATAAAAAGATTCTTCTCAGTCTATTCGTTGAGAAAAAAATTGAATAAATGATCTGTTACAAACTTAAACAACATTGGGTGTAACACGACTGGTGGAAAACTGCCTTTTTATGTTGAATAATGATTTGGAGAGCTATTGAAACAGCCAGGTGCTGATGAGAAAGCAACATTTGAGAGTGTTCAAGAGCATTTCAACTGCACTGG
Source organism: Symphodus melops (assembly GCF_947650265.1). Taxonomy (NCBI): domain Eukaryota; kingdom Metazoa; phylum Chordata; class Actinopteri; order Labriformes; family Labridae; genus Symphodus; species Symphodus melops. The sequence continues at coordinate 39,305,112 of NC_136691.1, read as the reverse complement.
TGAAGTGACTAGATATGATGCTCATTTGGCTCCATCAACTATATTGGCTGTATCAGACATCAGGTGCACACAGAAAACATTGTTGTGCAAATTAAAAATGTGACAGTAACAAAAACAATGGACCTTTTACTTCACAGTCATTGCTACATACATTTTATGTGCATCAAATGTGTAAAGCCTACCCAAACTGCAAACTGCTTTGCTTTTGATTCCAAGACAAATCTGGAGATGCTTTGGCAGAAATGGAAAATGCTCTGTTTCATCTCTTTCCCCTGCCACTTCAGCGCTTTGTTCAGTAAAATTTGATCTAATTTTCTTTCCCGTCCTTTGGTATTTCCCCACAGAAATGAAGGGATAGTGATTGCTGGGTAAGATTGGAGTGGATCTAATCTTCCACTGCTCTCAGTCTTACTCCATTTCACTGCACATCTAATTTGTCACACTGCTGATGAATATGCCACAAGTTTCATGGGAAAGAGAAGGACATAATGAATATAAAACACACTGGGAGAAGGGAGGGCGATTGCCGTACCGCACTAACCACAGTGCATTGTTCATATGTCCCATCAAATTGCTGACACTATGCATGCACTATGGATACATTGCTCCTTTCCCTCACAATTTAATCAAGAAGTTAAAACAATGACAAACAATGGCCCTTTTGTGTGTCTTTTACTGCAGCTTGTAGGCAGAAGCTTTATGGTCATTTATGAGCTTTGACTACAGGGTCGTTCTGTTAGTCCAAAAAGAGCAACATCACTCACAGGGTACTTCTGAGCAATTGTCATGCATTGACTGCTCATATATCATATTGCAGGCATATGATTTAAAAACATGCAGATGCACAGGGTACATTCATTTAAAGTAGAAGGTTGTATCTTGTAGCTTAAATGAAGCACTGATTCATTACCAGTTTTATAAAGCCCAAACATCGTACAAAAAACAGAAGCAGATGGTATGAATTAAATCTCCATAATTGTATTCTAATTTCATCATTATTCATTTTTTCTAGGGTTGTGATTGTCAGGGTGGTTATACACTCGGCAGCAGTCCAAGCAAAAGGCAACAATGTGAAGAGACAGGGTCAAAAATCTGTTCAAATGTTTCCTGGCAACAAGATGTTTCTCTGTGTTGAAAGCAGTAATTCCATCCAAATTGCTTTGTAAAAGTTGCACTACAAAGCTGCTGCTATGGAACTGTGCAAACAGACTCAGTGAGAGACAGACTGACCAAATGGGAAAAATTCTGAAGTGTTCCTTCTTGTCCATCATGCTTGTGCTAATTTAATTGATGAGTTAGGAGTGAATATTTCTTTAAAGAAGGCAATGATAGAATCTGTGTGCAGAGCTGCTGCATCACCTATCCATGAGACTGGAGAGCGGCTGATGAGAAAGCCCTTCAGGACTCTTCTCTAAATAGGCATGAAATTATATCTGCCTCTGACTGAGATTAGCGTCCACGGAGCCTCTCGCATTCTGCACCCTCTTTTCCTCAGGCTCTTCCAACCAAACAGGCACTTTGCAGCTTCAGCTCGTTTGTGCTGAAGTTTTGGAAAGTTCATTTTCATCAGGAGGTGCTCACTATGTCCTTTATCTTATTATTATTCCTCCATGGGGCCTGCATGATTTGTCACACATACTGAATACATGTGGTTAAAGATAGCAGTGTTATGTGATTTGTGTTTAATAGAGGTGCCACTTCATGATTCAGTGGAAAGACTTTGATGTAGTATTTGGGAGTATATTCTACACAAAAAACAATGCATTCATGATGATTTTAATTTAGCAATAACTTACTGTGCTGAGGGGGAAAAGTGTTTAACCAGTATTAAACTGCTGACAGACAAAGTAAGTGACGAACAGATTAATATAAAATAGTGGAGCATTTAGCAGCAAGAGGACAAAAAAGGAACTAAAAAAAGAGTAATTATATAGTCCACAATCATCAAAAAGGATCTTTGATCTGTATTAGTTTGAGTAGTAACCGTATATCAATACACAAGAACTTGAATGAATGAATTGAATGAATGAATTTTATTTTCGTGTCATGCACACACTGTGCCCAACTCTCATGGGCTTATAAGACACCAAAAAATACATTGCATTATACATTGCATTGCAGTGGTAGTAACATTACATAGTATCATTACAAAGTTGCAGGTTCCTGGCATAGTTCATTTTTTAAATAATGCCTCTTTTCCCAGGCTTTATAAATAAAATCTGAAACAGGTAAGGTTCCTTTTTTGAAACACAAGTTTTTCATAATCGTCTAACCAAACAAAATCAGCATAAATTTGAGACATTTTTTTGAAAAGGACATCCCTTATACCATCGTATAGTGGACAGTAGGGGAAAAAAATTAATCTCATTTTCAATTTCATCTAAATCACAAAGTAAACAAACTCGGTCTTCTTCTTGACAACATTTTTAAATTAAGAATTCAAATTCATGAAAAAAGCACACATAACACAAAAACATTTGGCAAATCACAGCAATAGCAATTACACGTTGAAATTTTATATATAGAAAATATACGTCCATTACAGTTCTAAGACTGTATTTCAAGTACCCTAGTTTTTTTTTCATCAGTGCCACCAAGTGATTGGAAGACCGTAAATTTAGATGGGATTTGTAAAAGGCATCTCTATGCTAGAAAGCCCCACCTGGACTGCAAAATACATGTAGGCTTTAAGTCTACACTCTTTAAAGTGTAAATTATTTGGAGTCTTTCCCCAATCCCTGCTTTACTAGAAATTGTGCTTCCATAAGGAGCTTACAGGCCAGAGTCACTACTCAAAATATGACTGCAAACTATACGATATATATATTTCAAAATTCTACATTTTATTCATTGTCATATTTTTGCTTACCTTGGGCCAGCAGGCTAAACAAGAGAACCTAGAATTTCCACCTCAATTTTTTCAAGTTCCTACAGCAGAATCATAGGATGTTTCCAGGCCAGCTGTGATACATTCACCCCAACGGTCGCTGGGTCTAATCTGGTCACTCTTCTTAGTTGAACATGCCTGAAAAACCAAGAGCAAGATTCCCCAGAGGCATCTCTAACAGATTCATGAACAATCTCAGCTGCCTCCTTTTGAAGCAAAGGAATCGAGGATTGTATCTTTGTCACTACCAAAAGCTCATAATTATGGATTTTAATTGGAATGTTAATTGACTTGCAAATATAAAGTTTTGCCTTTTTTTCAGATACGTCTTGACCAAAACATCTCAGAGCAACAACTAAAATACTACTGTCGACACATCAACCTGACCATCAATTACAGGATCCATTTGACCCTCTCGTCCAAAAAAGTCCCTGACATATAATTAATTTGCTTGAGGAAGCTACTCGTTCCCCACCATATGAGGGTACTCTCCATTTTTTCGGCTGAGAATGATCTTATCAGACTTTAGGCACTTGGCTGCATATGCGTGGAAGTGCTGAAGTTTGGTTACAGTTTATGGAAGCGAATGGAACCACATCATCTGCAAAAAGCAGAGAGGAATTTCTGAGGATCCCATAATGGCTGGGCCATGACTTCCTGTCTATGACAATCACACAAAGAATAAATGTCAAGGTACAACCCTGGAGCATGTTTAACTTTGTATACCTAAAGTGTATCTTTCCAGTACCCTGGGGAACAAAATCTGGCAGTCTGAATAGTGTGATGTTTTGATAGTTGGAACACTCCGTTTTTAGAATTGCCCCAGACATCAACGGAACACTGAAGAGGCATGTCATCATCTCATCTACACCTGGCACCTCACCTTTGAAGAGCTTCTTAACTACTTCTGTGACCTCTGCCAAGGATGAAGGCTGGGTTTCCCCTTTATCTCCAAACTCTTCTTCCTGTTGTTATTGTTTGGGTTCAGGAGTTCCTCAGTGTGCTATTTCCACTGCTACACAATATCCTACTCAGGGTTAACAGTTCTTCTACCTTAGGGCAGACACCCCGAGCCAAGCCCTGGTAACAGTTTGCCAGAACGTCCTCCTGCAGAGCCTCCCTCAATTAATTGACCACCTGTGTTTTCCTTCCACAGCCCTCCAAACCACCCAGGCCCTGCCTGATACTGCCGAAGACCAATGGGCTAACTAAGCTCAAAGTCCTCCTTCCACAGCATGACGGCTTCCTTCACCACCAGTGTCCACCTATGGGTACTGAGGTTTCTGTCACAACAAGTATAGACTGCCTTCCAGCCATATCTCATGAAAGTCACTTCAACAATCACGGCTTTGAACTCTGACTTCAGCAAGATGTTCCCAGTTCACTCCCATTACGCAGTGAGGGGAGTATCCTCACTCCAACCTGGAACCTTTCAACCCAAGTAACTCTAGAAAAGGGTTTCCGTTTAGCCCCATTCTATGTCCTAGATCCAGTGCTGTGCATCACATTTCAATCTATTTTATTAGCACACTTCTTTACTTTTTCAAAGCTTTTGCTTGAGTTTAAATCCAGGTTTTAGAGTTAAAACATCTCCATGCATGCTTTTAAGAAAGCCATTCCTGGTCTTTGTGAAGATGACAAACCTGTTCATAATTTTATTTTTCATTGTTATGTTACACTTGCGTAACTCACAGACAAGGTAAGGTAAAAGAAGGTTCTTTTAATGAAAGTCAAGCTAGTAAACAACAGGTGAGGTGAAATGTGCGAAAGTCCCTCCTCTCCAGTGAGCGGTGAGATGAGTGCAGTCCTGAAGTCCCAAACGCGTGAGGTGAAGGCTGGGGCTGAAGAGCAGCAGGCAGGCAGACAGGTATGCAGGTAAGCAGGTGAGTACTGTTGAGTGCTGACGAGCAGTAAGAAAAACACGAGGAGGGCAAGTATGGATATAATCAACAATGAAATAACCACTAGAGTAAATAAGAGAAGTAAGGTACTAGTCTTGGTACCACTTGTGGAGTTACTAATTGGCGGGGACTGAGTGTCGAGACCTGGTTTATATACTGGAGTTGATGAGCTGATTAGGAGCACCTGGTAGCCACACCTGCCGCTGCTTACTGACCGGGGAGGAGACACAGAAGGAGCAGACAGACATGTGAAAACAGACAACACACACAAGTGGGAGGGCACTAACTAAACCAAATCATGACATTTTAGGTTGCAATTGGCATTAGAAATGCTAATTGCTTTGGATATAATCATTGATAGCAGTTTGTCTCACATTTTGATATAGTTTGTGGTTCTTAGGGAGAACTATAAAAATGTTTTCATGTTGCCAAGCATCTTCTAATGGACAGTTTTTTTTAATGCAATACTATAAAACCACAGTATCATATTAGCATGTCTGAATTCACTTAACCAATAAGGATCATAACACTTAAGACTTTAATTTCCCCCCTTTTTTCCAACAATTAAACTGAGGAATTGTTTAGAAGGTTTGAAGACAACAGCTTATAAAATTGATAGTGCCACAACTATGGAGGTGATGTTTTATTCAAATGAGTGAAACAAGAGCAAAGCAAAATATTTCATACCATATGCCAGATATGATAAATATTTTATTTCTTATCAAGAAAAGACACACAATCAATGCATTTGTATCTTTCATGACTTTTCAGTACAGAGGAAAAACCCAAACATATACACAGAATGGGTATATATGTAAATGGGTATATTTTAAAGTGCAAGTGATTCACAAGGGTCAATCATGCGTTACATAGCATCAGGAACTTTATCGTTATCTTCTTAAATCCTTTTTGAATCTGATAGTAAAATAACTGTCACTATTCATATATATATGAATACAAAATAAACTTATAGTCACTGAAGCTTCTGATTTTGTTTAAGCACAACATTATATATATATATATATATATATATATATATGCATATATATGTGTGTGTGTGTGTGTATATATATATATATATATATATACATATATATATATACATATATATATATATATATATATATATATATTTCAAGTCTTGAAAGGAAAGAGTACCATGAAGTGCCAGAAGTGAGGGTGTTGACAGTTGATTGTTTCACAAAGGTCACCAAAGGTTGATTTAATAATGCTCCAGTACCACCTTAAGCACCCTAAACTAAACAGAAAGTAACTCAACTCATTCACTTTTTTTTCTCCTAACAGCCTTCATGTGTCTCCTGACTTGGGCATGTTCTCATCGAAACAGACATTCAGTATACAGGTACATTCTCTGAAATTACCATTACTCTTGACTTAGTGAGAAAACAGTCAATTTGCCCATGCCAAATATATTTGACACAAGGAATGTTCATAGAAAATAAATACGAAGACATGAAGAGACTTAAAAAAAAAAGTAGATGTGGACTGATGCTGAGTTCACTGTGTGCTGATTGATCTGAGTACCCACAGGCATCTGGATCAGCTTCACACAGAGAAGTAACAGTTTAGCAGCAGCTGTTGAGTTTTGGATTTACCCATGGACAACAAAGATACAGACATATGTATCAATAGTACATGAAGAAGCCCTGACCCTTCAGGTTGCAAAATATTTCAGACACATTTTCTATTCACTTGGTAAATAAAACATGTCTGGATTGCACATGTGCTGAATGTTTCAATGCCCTTTTTAGTGGTTAAGATGCAAAGTGCATATTGAACATAAAATAGTAAGCTAGGATATTTTACAGTGTGACTATAGCTCTTAACCTCTCATGTGATTCCTTCAGAACTGCTGCCCTTTCGCATTATATGACACAAACGAAATGATAATATTCACAGAACAAAAAGAAACACCAGTTTACAAAAAAAACAAAAACAAAAACAAAAAAAAATCAAAAGAGATGAGCTTTGCCTTCACACTGTGATTGTAGTATGAAAGCAAATATGCTGCTTTATTAACACAGCATTAGCTGGCACTGAATAAAATAAAGGTCAATTTCTGTGTTGCAGTGAATCCTCCATACTGTATATGAGATTATTGCATAGTTTGGAATTCGTAACATAGCTATTAGGTATACACTGACATCTCTTTCTTTCTGGTCTCTGCTTCATTCTTGTCAGTCCAGGACAACTTACATTTTATCACACAGGATTGGGTTCAATTCATTTCAAGAAGTCATAGATTAACTGCAATAACAACCCAAACAAGGCAAACCTCTTACAATTGTTCAATAAAATATTTCTTAAGGTAGCTAAATGGGTTCAAATATTTAAAAAAAAGATGTTTTCTAAGTCAAACTTAATGATACGGAATTGAACCCTGCCCTGTCCATTTAATCTCTAAATTGCATTTCCGATGTGTGCAAATATTTCCACATTACTTCAAAACTCACTTATCCCACTGGTTTTATAATTGAACACCAGCATCTAACAGGTATATATAAATCAAACACCAGCATGAAGACCCTTTTCAGTGACCACTGCTCTCGTTGATCTACATATTGAGTGATTGTCTTGATCGTCATATACCATATAACACTCTACTTGGACTGGTTGGTGATGTTAATGTACAGTTACCAATATTAAGGGATACCCCTATAAATAAAACTAATATTGAGTATCTGTCCACAGATCATGCATTGTGACAATTAAGCTTATCTTTTCAATTCACTTTATGTTAATGTATTTGCTTAATTCTGGATTGCTCCACCAATTTTTTGTACAGCCACCTGCATTGTCTTCCAAGATACAGTTTCAATGGTTGGCAGTATAGCACTAAAAATATATATCACAACAAACAATGTTGCAATTTAAACACAAACATTGGCTCAGTACTTTGTTTTGACCAATACCGAGAGCTGGGAAAAAAAGTTATTTTGGTGAGTGCGATGTTCCTTAATATATTTAGGTGGGCTTTTACCTGCTGAGAAATCCTGAGTGTCATTGTCAATAAACTCACTGAATCCATCAATGAAACTCCAACTAAATGAATCCCTGATTGTGCATCAAGAGTCTGGTCAGTAACAGCTGTCTGTAAATAACTTCACATGTATTGTGAGCTTTTCCCCTCCGGCTTGTGCTGCTTATCTGTAGCTAAATAACAGTGCAAACATGTGGACCTGAGATATACTGGGTTCTACAGAGTAAATATATATGGAAAATTCACAACATTTTCCTTTGCTAGTTTTTCTTGCTCTGGCTGTTTATAGGTTGGACCAATACATAGGTGGGTCTAAGGTTGAAATGATTGGAATTAGGTACCGGTACTTTCAGGTTCAGCAACAGTTAATTCTGCTGACATTATGATTTAGATATTACAAAACCAAATTTATATTTTTGTCATTACATTAAGTGATCTGATCAGAGTTGTCAAATAGTTTAAAAAACAACAACGTTAGTATGGGATGTCAACATGTTTTTTTGTTTTTTGTTTTTTTTTATTCAATCTAGCTCTTCATTTAATCTGGGCAATCTGAATTGACACATCAAAAGCATTAAGTGATAGCAGCAAATAAGAAAAGAATGATGATAATTGTCTATGGGGGTACTTGATTCTGGTGTTTGTTTAACTGTGGTCATACCTGGTAAATCCTAAGTTACTAGCACAAACCTCCAGCACAGGCTCATCTAGCAGCTGCATAAAACCTTTTTTCCCCAACCAGAAAATCTGTCAAAATTAACCTATTATATGTTGTGGTCCCTTGTAACACCCAGGAAGAAGATCACCTGACTTGAATGACCAACCTTGTTCCCCTATGGCCAGCACAGAGTCATGACATGGGTCCCATTCAGTCACCGAGTGTTAGCTCACTTTTTTGGCATAGAGCTCATGTTCAAATAGGAGCCATGTCTGAACTTGTTTTTAAAGCTGTAAACTAATTAAAACCACAATAAAATGCATCAAAACAAATCAAACATTAAATAATATAGTAGGAAAATAAATATCATTCCAACAAGGCTTTTTTAAATAGTCATTCTAAATCTTGAAGTCAGTGTGTATGTCATGAATTCACCTCAGAGAGCTGTGACCATCGGTCCAAGAAGATGGCTGCTCTCAGTCTCATTGGTGAATGTGCTTATCAACTCCTGCTCATACACTACTGCTTCACGCTCAGTTAAAAACACATATAAAGATTCCACTAAACATGGTCCCATGTATACTTAAGAGCTCAACAGTCATATGCATTACAAGTGTCTGGATACAAGATATGTGAAATGGACTTTTTTTCTGATAGTAAGACTTGGTCATGACCTGGACAAACGTGGCTACACCTGCCATCAGAAAAAATTAAACAATTCTTAGTGCTATAGCTAAGAGACACTATTTTGGTTTTTCATGAATAGCATTCAGGGCAGTTTGTAGTTTTTGGTCAGTTTAAGGTAACCTCTCAAAGGTTATAATAAAACCTCTACAGACCTCCCTCCGTATGAGCTCTCACTCTCTCTTAGAGGGCTAGCTATGGCTGTCTCAGATAATGTTGTTTACAGTACATTTAACTGTTAAGTTAATGTCAGAAAATAGAAGGTTATTTCCACATCTCATGCTCACAATTTCACAGGTCTCATTGCTGAAATATTAGATACATCTACCAATAAATTCTCATTCCTATCAATTAACTAATAATAATCCAACTACTGATTTCTAGTCATAAACAAACGTCAAGATTATGAGTATTTATCTTTTAACGTATATACTGTGCTCTAGAGGCAGGAACCACTAGAGCTGGTTTTTTTTCTTTCTTTTTTTTTCTTGGCATCAAAAGACGTGTTAAGGATTCATACCATGTTGCACTGATGCAACAGCCACATGTTCAACACTAACTGTGAGTGGATTCTTTTAAAAATAGTCAATGAAAGGGCCTAAGTGTAAGATATACAATATAGCAACAATCAAATTTGACTCTATGGGTGTTCCGGCATTCCCTAGAGGTGCATATTTCTGTGACTTCCAGTCTAGCAGAGGAATGTATTCTGTCACCCCTAGGGAATAGAGGAGCTTCACGATGTTTTGCGGAGTGTGAGGAGTTTCTGAATCTGAGAGGAAGTTAGGAGCTGTCACTGGCTGAGCGTTTTTTGCCAAAATGACTGGCAGAGTCTCTGTTTCGCAGATTAGGCTGGATCTTGTACATATGGGGACCCATGGACCAGCGCCAGCTCCCACGGCCCTCCACTCCAGTTGGGATGGCAGCAGCTGCAGCCGCAGCAGTGGATGGGCAGGGCTTGTTCTGCAGCAGCTGAATAAGCATGGTCATCTCTGGGCCCAGCCGCGACACCATGCTGGTCCGTATGCGGTCCACTGTGTCCTCGTCACAGTCCATCAGGCTCTGTAGCAGCTTACCGTAAAACCTAAGAGGACAAAACAAGCATCACAGATTTACTTTTCAACAGGGCGAAAATGTACAACAGTACATTCCAGTTTTACCTTCTGAATCTTTGTGCGTATCTGTATGTATCTGCACAGTACTCTGCAGTCTGATGTCATGCAACTGGGAGTAACCATCCCTTCTACAGTCACTACTAATCCATGTGCTCCACCCTTCCAGCCCCCTTTTGTATCCACTGCCCAAACTGCAATCCTACATGAATTACAAGAATAATAGGAACAAAAACATGCAAACTTGATCTTCTTGTTTCATTTACTCTCATTGTAAAGAACAATGTAAGGAGCAGATGGTCAACAAAACATGGAAATCAATACAAATTCAGCCATCTGTTATGCTGAATAAACTGAAGTCTAAGAGATTTTTTGCAACATGGAAGTCGTGTACAGTACATTTCTATTTTTTTCAGGGAGAGGAGCTCTCTTTGTCACACTTACTTCCTTGTAAGGAATTAATGCAGTAAACCATTTTTTCTATATCTTGCCTTTGGTTAAAATAGCTTAATAGCCGAACATCCCAAATGACAAACTCATTGTAGAAATACAAACAATTTGTACAATGTTTACTACAGTTCATAACTGTGACAAGACATATGGGAGCAGAAGAGCTCACCTATTTGGGAAGTGACTTGGAAGTTGTGCCACTTCGCCAATAGCATCTGGATTTGATCGAGCCACAGTGCAAATATCCAGCTTGCTGTAACACTCCTCTTGGACTTCAGATATCATTCTTTGGAAGGTGGAGCAGCGGCGGATGGTGGGGAATGCCTTCGAGGTGATGCCATTGGCAATGCACTTGAGGCTCTCCTTCACAAATGCTTTACCCTGTAAAAAAAGAACAGCAATGCTTCACACATTCTAACCCTGACACCCATGAAACTAAAAGGATATAGTTGTTTAGATAGGAATTAATGTGTATACCTGAGTGTCAAATTTAGCAGCACTGTATAGGAAAGACTTGCAGATGTCATGCATGCCATCAGTGTCACAAGTCGAGTTTTCCAGGCAGGCGAAGGCTCCGCAGCCAACTTGGAGGGCATTGTTGAGACAGCGTGCCACATCTGCTGTGGGCACAGAGAATGGACCATCAGCAGGGGAGCCAACAGTAGCTTCACTGACACTCACTGAGCTCATTACACAAGAGGTTTCCAGGGTTTCAGTTCAGAAATGTGGCCAACAAAAGAGAAGTTCCATACTTTGGTATTCACAGAAGACATACAGTCACTCAAGGCAAACTTGACTGGAGATTGGACACCTTACAACTGGGAAACTCTCACACACTATTTGGCAAAAGTGCAATTTTCTCTTGGCAAGGACCTTTTTTCCACTGTTTGGTTCTTTTCAGCAAAGCTTGGATGAACAGTACCAGAAATACCAAAGAGTTTCCTGAAAACTGTTGGCATGCTTATCTACACACAAAAATACACAAGTACCATTGGCATACAAACGCACACATAAAAGCACATGTTGAGACCAAGGTCTGTCCTCAATTTCTTTTACAAACTGTAACAGGAAGCTGAATTAAGAACCTTTCATTCAAACCACTGAATTATTCTTGACTGCTAAATTCATATTCCAGTTACTTATATGCAGTTGATCCAATTAAAATCTACATGGACACACGTTCAGAAAAATCATATTCATCTTAGAATAGCCACATGGCTTATTAGGATAACCAACCTACAGGTAATACTCTTTCCTGTCTTTCTTTAAAAAAAAATCCTATCAAGTATCCATTCTGCAACATCACAAATCCCTTCCGTCTATTTTTCAAAAACTGATCATGACCATAAGCAATTCAGCTCAAATAACGTATAATCCTTCTAAAATGTTACACCAAAACAGAGCTATAAAACAAAATATGTAAATCAGTGAATACATAAAGTTGACTCCTCATAATTCTTCACCCAAGAATCCACTGCAATGGCAAGCAGCCTGACTCCAAACCCTTTGTAATAATCATTAAGAAATGTCACCGCAGAGCCTAAGCCTACTTGGCAGACTCCTGAATCTGGGGCCTCATGTTGACCTGCACAGTCAGATAAAGTCTGTTTGCCATCAGGGACCAGAGATTGTTCTCAAAATAAAGAGAGTGAGCTGCAATTCTTATGATGATGAAGCAATTCCTGCACAAAGGTATTCAGCATCTCTGTTACCCACTGCCTTGTCTAACAACGCTGCCTACCTCTGTATTAACAAAAACATGAGAACAAAAATGCAGATTTGTGGTAGGCCTAAGCAATATGATTCCTTATTGCTGACTATCAGGGATTTTGACAGTTTTTTTATGTATAATAAACTGAAATGATTGTATTTAAAAACCCAAACTGTATCTTTTTAAAGGCATATTCAGAAGAAAAAAAAACACTGGTCCTACTTCTTTTACTGACTTGAAGGCAACACAGGAAGGCATAAGCTTTATCTTGTATTCACTAAAAGCCCCGCTCCAAGTCCACTGTAATTCTGCACAGAGGGATCTATGCAGCAGCCAAAGCCATGAGAAAGGGACTATCAGCATGACACAGCCTGCGCTCTCAGGTGTCAGCACCAAGCTCCATGCTCATCTGTTGCCGGCAGGACACCGGCAGAACCACAGCGTTAATCCTGCAACCTTCTCCGTGAATCTCGCGCTCGTTTATTCAGAAATGGGTGCAGAGGCCAAAACAATATATACATTATATGTGGGGGAAAAAAATATCCACATTGTGACCGAGCAAGGGTAGGTTTTTCTGTGCATTGTGGAAATGGTCTTTACAGAAAACAAGCAGTGCACTCTGTGAAATATGCAAATGGGAGCGGCGTGTTACTTACTAGGGCTATTGGCAGAAAAGCGTGTTCTTCTTGGCGAATAAGACTCGTTCTGGTCCAATTCATATGCAGATGCATTTAGCACCATCAGGATAAAAAGTCCGGTTCTCAAAGGCATCGTCCTCTCAACACAGATACAACTAAATGCAAAGAGACGGCTCCTGCTCTGTGTGTAATTCATAAGAGTATACTGCCCCAAAAGCTTCTGCAGCACAGGAAATAGATGTAGGATATTTCAAATACGATACAAGCTTACACTACACTGAATCCCTTACTCTCCTTTTGACTTGCATGACAGCTAGAACCGATGTCAAGTCTGCATGGGTTTATATGGGAGCGCTGAACATTACGAGTCCTGCCTTTGGACCAATCGGAGTTCAGCATTCAAGCCCGTGGTCCAGGTCTTTCCACTACTAATTGATACAATGATTTTACATCGGCCAACACTGTTGACCTTACAGCTAAACATGAATAGGCTACTGTTTTCTCCATTTCACTTAATAGATTATTTTTAACTTAAGCCATATGAGTCTAATTCACTATAGCCTATAGGCCTACACACTATCATTATCATCAATACTTTTCTGCATTTCTCAAGTTATAATTTATTAAACACATCTCCTATATGGGGCATTCTACAAAGTGAAGTCCCTTTACAAAAAAAGGTTCAAAAAAACAATTAAGTATTAATAGGTGGGTATTTACTGAGATAATATTATGATCTATTTTAACTCATGGCATTAACTGAAATAGTAATAAGCTAAATAAATACAAAATCATCATTTATATGTTACTTTCTATTGTGAAGTAGTTGTCCCCAATCATGATCCCTAAATGTCGATTTCTGTAAATACCACTTAAAACATTTTTTAGATTTGGTTCAACAGTGTAAATTAAAATATATTAATGATTAAGTTTAAACAGAGGTTTAGCAACTTATATTTTTTTGTGGGTTTAATTTTTAAATGAAAAAACTATACTCAAAAAAATCATGTCCCTAGTTTTCATGTCACTACCGAAACATAGGTGTTTTAGAGGCTTGGCTGAACCTAAATTTAAGCCACACCCCTGCATTTTTGACCAGGAAGTGACATTACACCCCTGTCCCTGCATGGCTGCATGATAAGCAGCTAAATCGCATAGTTTTTGGGGGGATTTTTAGTTTTTTTTAAAATAAATGTCTTCTAAAGTCTAAAAAATCAGTGTCTAATTTTATATAATTGTCACTACCGAAAACATATGCTCTGCGATTACTGAAACTTTTTCAGCTTTTATGCACATTAGTATGCTTCTGTGGGGGTACAATTTTTCAAAGATGTGTTTGCTAGCCATGTGCTTACTAGTATTCTTTAGTTATGCTCAAAATTGGCAAGAATTGTTTCATTATCTCTATTATGTTGAACACGAATCGACTCTCTGTTTCGTTATGCAAAGTTCAGAACAAATACAAATTTAAGATGGCAGTAACCGAAGAACTTTGATACAGCCATTCTTCTCTGAAGGTGCAACAAGAAGTCAAACATCTCTGGTGATTTAACAATTCACACTATGTGAAACTGCATATGTAATTGAGAGTTTTGGTTTTGTCAATTTCTAATTGAAATGCATTGACACACCATTTAATGACATTTTTAGCACACTTACTAAAAATATTATTTTGGTCGCTATATATATTGTATATATTGTATCTCTGTATCTCCGATTTGATGGTAATCGTTCATAGTTCTGTGTGAAGAGCATGGGTATGATCAGCGGCGATGCTGTTAGCCAGCCATAACATGTTTTTAACATAGTAAGTAAGTAAGGTTTATTTATAGAGCACCTTTCACAGATAAAAGATCACAAAGTGCTTTACAACAATAAAATTGGATGATTCATAAAGTCTTTCCATTGGTTACAATACAATCTTTGTGCAGATGTTTAACTGTTGGAGCATTGTTCTGACTCCTGTCAGTGACTGACTCCTTTAAGTTCCCCTTCGTGGTGATTTTAGGTTACCGCGGTTTTAAGGACCAGGCACTTTCAGCGTTCTTGCATAAGCTACAAGTGCTCCACCACAGAGTCCGTTGTCTGAGTCTTGAAGCGAAACCAACAGTGAGTGTGGATGTAAATAATTATTTTAGTTGTTTTGTGGCAATGTGATCTTGAAAATGGTCTTTGAGACATTTATTTTAAGTCACGAGAACCGTGTTAACCATGCTAATGCTGATTGCGAAGCTGACTGTTAGCAAGAGGCTAGTTTAGCTGCTATGGCTAATTCAGTCCATTGTCAAACCTTTTTCGTCTTATATGCCATGTTTATTTGTGAACCAGTATTGCTGTTTACTGCGTGTACGCTGTTACTTAACTGTGGAAGCATTCTGTAAAAAAGATGTTTGCCTTATTTAATAGTGAAGAAAAACACTGTACAAACAAAACCAACGCTGGAAGGCATCCAGCAGTTCACTTCATTGGCATGTGACTCTTTACTACAAAAACTCAATCAAGCTTTGTTTCAGAGAAGGCTGTGTGCCGCAAGGAGAAATACAGACGTAAACAATCAACTGTGTTACAGTCAGTGGTTTAAACAAGGCAGCGTTTTGTTTGCCGACATAACACGGGAAGTTACGATTCTTTCAACCAATCATCGTACTGCAGTGTTTAGCTCCACTTTACGGGCCGGCTCGATATTCTTGGCGCCCCAACAGAAGGGTCCCAAAAGGTGGGACGGTACGGATGGGTTATTTGGGAATCTATCCCGGGATTAGTCTATCCAAATGCTGCAAAATGTGCGCCGTACCGAGACGAACCAAGCCAGACCGCTCAATGGAAATGGGGCTAATCGCCTTTCTGTTTGTTCCTGGCCTGTTTGAACAGCTCCCAGTCCAATTTCCTGTAGGCTTCCTCCTTGGCCTGATGCAGCTTCCTAAATTGAGGTGTAAACTGGGGCTTGTTGTTTGTGTGTCCTCACAAAAGCTGATGTAAGATGTCACAGTGTCAATGAGTTTGTTGAGATTTTCTGATGCAGCTTCTAAAACACTTGCAGTCAAAGTAGGCTTGTAACTCTTGCTTTGACTCCTCTGCTCATGTCTTTACAGTCCTTACTAGAGGCTTAGCAGTTTTTAACTTCTGCCTGTAGGTTGGGATGAGGTGGATTAGACAGTGATCAGAGAGTCCCAAAGCTGCACGGGAAACAGAGTGATATTACTGTGTAGCAGTGGTCCAGTGCGTTAGCCCCCCTGCTGGAGCACAAAATATGCTGTCTGTAATAAGGAATTTTTGTGGGTTAAATTTGCTCGATTAAAATCCCCTAAAATGATGAGCAGAAAGTCAGGATGTTTTTTCTCCACGCCTGCGATCAGGTCAGCCAGGTGCTGTAACGCCTCTGTTACACAGGCCTGAGGTGGGATGTAAACAGATCTCCGGTGGTGAATAAAACAGTTTAAAGTTTATGAAAAAACTCTTCAGATTTGGGCTACACATCTGCTTCAAAACTGTGACATTTGTGCACCAACCTTGGTTTAAATAAAAAAAGACAAAGCGACTCTTCATGCTGTTTGTAATTCAAACCTTTTATTAGGATTGAATTACATTATTATAATACATTATTATTACATATTACAATTAATTTAAACATTATGCAAAATTCTGAAAATCAATGTAGCAAATGTAAAATATACCTTAGGACAAAATATTGTGTAGTAATGACTTCCTTATGCAATTAAGGGTAACTCCCTCTGGATTTGTTCATCATGGGACTTTTGGTGCTTTTGCATCAAGCCTCAAGCAGACACTCGACAAACTGCAGGATGTTGCACTTCCACACTGGGGGTTGCTGTTTGGGAATGCACTACTGTCACAATTAGTTAAACCTACGAACAGTGTGACAAGGATTATAACCTTTGTACATGTGGTGCATGCGCTCTTTTAATTGAGCTGAAACGGCAACCCAATACAGTACTTTTTGAGCTGACAGTAACTTGCCTCTGTATTTCTGAAAAACTAGCAGGTTGCTCTGAGCTCGCAGGTGCTGTTAATTTGTTTTTTGTTACGTAGTTTTAGTGGTCAGGTATTCAGACTGCAGTTTCAAAGTGGGGTATCTTAGTCCCTGTGATCTTTCGCCTTCAGTCTAATTGTTGCGGAGGAGTAATGGGGGGAATGCTAAAGTGGTGTCTGTGGCAGACAAAAAAGTTGCATGACAACACACTGCAAAGACTACAGTAGACAGCCAACCACCACATACTTTCTGTGCATGCCCGAGAGGAAATAACTATTCTTGTATCATAACAACTCTCCATGCATGCTTGCATGGAGAGTTGCAAGAGGATGATTTTCACATCACTCATATTTTAGGTCAAATCGGCCAAAGACAGGTAGTGACCACAAAAAGTAGGGTGATGACCGCTCACCGATTGCCGAGTATCTCCTTGGTGTGTCAAGGCCTTTACAGGGGCGAGACAGGATCAGCAGAGCAGTGGGGGAGTGCTGTGCTTGTGTGCATGTCTGACACTGTGGAGCTCCCAGTGTGCCATGCTTTCTTGTGCACTTCTTGTAGACTGTTGTTCTTAGATTTTAGTGGGAATTTGGTAATTTTCACGAGAAATCTGAACAAAACTGGTGAAGTTGTTTACTTTGTTATGATTTAGTTATTCTCTCAAACCCCCCAAAAGTTTCTCCAAGCTCTAATGTCAACAAATGAAAATCCCATCTCAAAACTATACATGATACAATACATGAGAAAAAAAAAAAAAAAATGGAATCTTGAAACTTGAAACTAACAAAGCAAAGTATTTATTTTACAGCATGAATTTATTGAAATGTGGAGTCAAAATATCAACCCAGAATATTCAAATGACATGTCTTTTTTATCACTCTGGCATTTTCCTGAACCATGACTAATGATGACACCAGTGTTGCTTTAACTGAAGGGGATCTTCTTAACATGGAAATGAACCACCTGTATTGTTGACATAAAGAGCAGGCAATTATTGCTGTTGACCTAATTTTCCACATTGGCTCAGATTCCACTAACTTGCAAGTGCATGTGCTGGAAAGAAGAAAGAGTGGGACTTTAAAGGATATATATTATCCTCCTTTTCATAGTTTAAATAAGTCTCGGAGCTCTTTAAAACAAATCTGTAAAGTTTCTTGCCAAAAATCCACTCTGATCCGGTATTTTAGCATGCTTGTAAAACCGTCTATTTATGCCCTGGTCAGAACAGGTTGTTTCTGTGTCTGTAGCTTTAAAGTGAGCTGACCACACATGGCTTAGGTGCTTTAAGCCTAGTTTATACTTCTGTGTCGTGTCGACGCCGTGCCCTCGGCGTAGACCCGACACCATCGTTGAGCATTCATAGTTCTGCGTCGAGGGAATGCGTTGCTCTGTACTTCACCACCAAGCCGCTAGGGGGCAGTGAAGATGAAGCAGACGTTTGTAAACCAATCAAGGCCGAAAACAGTTGAATTGAACACACTCGTTAGCTCTGGATGAATCTGGATGAAAAAAATGCACTTTCGAATGTCAATGGGCCAATTTTCTTCGCCATATATAGCCTTTATATAGCCATATATAGCCTTTTAATATTTCCGTTGTGGCTTGAAAAGCAACTGCCAGAAATGACGTTCTGAGCGGACCAATCATAGTCCTTGCAGTACGCGTCGACGTGACATGTAGTCAGGATTTTTTGGAGGTGCACATAGGGCCACTGCGTAACTACGGCGTCGACACGACGCAGAAGTATAAATTAGGCTTTAGGCTGTCTCTCTCCTTGCCCTGTTATACACGGTGAGAAGGCCGATGTAGAGGGCAGAACAAACCTAGCTGTGAGAGTGTCACCCACCTGGGGGAGGGGTTACTGCCCTATGTGATGTTACAAAAGAAACATTTCCAAACACAAATGGAGGCAAGACTGAAAGGATGGACGTTTCCCATAATTGGGGGCTATGTAGACAAGCTAGTGTAAAAGTGTTTAAAAAACAATTGTGTTTAGTAATGTATAATATGTGACCTTAAAGCTATTATTGATCAAGGAGCGAGGATTCCAGTCTCAAACAATCTGATACAAAGTGCATGACCGAAGTCAATATGTGCCAAGCATACTGTATATCCCCCCACTGTTGTCCCACATATACTGAGCTATATTTACCTTGCATACCTGTAGTAACACTTCTTAGTCATGGCCTCTGTGTGTCTATTTAATATTTCCTCGTTGCTTTTGGCAATCATTGTGATTTCACACTCATCCCTACAAGAACATCATCAGTTAGACATGATGTCAAGCTGCTCAGGCTTAATCTCATCTGGGCAATCCAAATTTGGACAAGCTGCTCCAAAGGTCATAATGGTAACATCACAATGAAAGAGCATTTGTAAATGATCACAACCAATCAATATAAACACCCCAGTCCCTCAGAGACACAAGTCACATGTTAGACCTGTGAGTTTTGATAATTTACTCTTCTTTAAGAGAGTGTCAAATCTAAAGTTCATACAAAAAAAATATTAATTATAATAATAAATTATAAGAATTTCTGCCTCTCACTCTGTTAAAGTACAGTATAGCTTTCAGAGGGATGACTCGTTCTCCTGCCTGTAAATCACATGCAGAAAACAATATGTCAAAGACCAGCCTGCTTGCTTATTGGTTATGTCAGCACTCCAAAAGACTGAAGAGAGAAAAAATGTCTGAGAAATTTAATATTTGAGTCAGATGTTGAGCTGATATATTCATGCTTCTCGTGAAAAATGTTGCTGCTCTTGCATTTATTTCTTATACTTTTTCCCTCAAGTGGACGGGGGTTTTGGTGCATCTCAGCTGAAACTGAAGACGTGAATCAAGAGGTTTATTCATGAGAATGGAAGTCGGTCTTGTCCTTGTTAGCACATTACTGCAGACTCTCCCTTTTTGGAGCACAGCCATACCACAAACATATTTGAGAAGACCAGTTGTGCATCCTCTAGGGTAAAGGATAATGAATTCCTTTGTCAGGTAGACGAAGTTGATTCACCTTGTTTGCAGAAATATACCAGACATCCCTTGCATGGTGCTGGAGATAGAGGGCAGAGTTCACAGAAAGGACAAATCGGTTACAGAGGGTGAGCATACACTGCAGTGTGAGAGTTTTGCATGTATTTACATTGAGTTGGAGGGACAGATGCACTGATTAGAGGTCACTTTGCATCTAAGTTGAATGTGGCCCAAATCCTATTGCTGTATGCCTGACAGCAACTTCCTCTATAATTATAGGATTATGAGAGCTGTCATTATGAGCACGAGTTTATAATAAGTTTTACAGTGCACACCATCTTTTTGAAGATTAAAAAAATGATTTGCAAGTATTTATGATGGGGGCTTTTTCAAATGATATTGTCTTACATGAGCTATTATTGTAAACAACACCTTCAAACACTGCTGTTACTGGTGTGTTAAAGACTGTTTTATCTGAGGAGTGAAAAAGACACAAGACACCCTTCAGAAATATGATTATAACCAACTTGCCCACATGTAAAACCAGTTGGTGGCACATTTTCTGTGTTTTGATGTGTGATGTTGGGTCAGGGGATAATGCATTTTGCTTGCAGTGATCACACGAGAATAACACTTCATTTGCTGCTATGGAAAGTAACACAACGTTGTAAAAAAAAAATGACAAAAGAACCAGGATTTAGCAATTTTGCTCAGCATGCGACGGTGCCAACAGAAAGTTGAGAGACTCCAAACAATTAGAAGAGAGACAGTGTCCCTTTTTAATCTTATGAAAAAAGATTGGATATAAATATGTACAAGTCCTTAGTGTGCAGAGAAATATGACTGATCTTAAAAAGGGCGTCATAAATCCTTTAAAATTGCTTCCATAAATCAAACAATTTTGTTTAATGTTTTTTAAAACCACGGGCGTATTGCCAGAGGAAAATCTATTGAAACACCAGAAGAGGAGCAACCAAACTAAAATGTGGTTTCTGTGGTCACACTGAACAGCTAACCTCATTTATGATTGTGAGAGACATTCACAACTTAGGAAGGCTGAAATTAGCCGACGCTGCTGTGTGTCAAGCTCATTTCATTGTGGCTCTGTGTGATTCACAATTCTTAGAAAAAGTATGACTATGACTGACAATATACTCATTGTCACGTCCGCAGAATTGGGGGTGTAGTGTTTCAGTTTATTTTTTTTAACAGCGTCAAACTCGTATCTTATACTGTAGAATCTGTATGCATGGTGTTTTTCCTACAACAGATGTCTGCATGACTTGAACATAACGCAAAAACTCAGGGGATCTGCATTCCTGAAAGAGTATCCAATACGAGTAGTGAAGCAGGCCTATACATCTGGAGGCTGGAATGAAAACACGCTGCAGCTCTGCAGCATGAAACCTTATAGGACCAAAACATTACATGAAAACTGTTAATTGCTGCAACTGTTTTCACATTCTTAGTGTTGGTATGAGACACATGACCTATACTGTACTTAAGCAACCGTTGTGCAATGGGAATGAGTGTTCAGGAAAACGCATCAGTCACGATTGAACAATATAGTTTTGAGAGATTTTCAAAAAGATTCCGTATGAAAGAATCTCACAGCTATTACAGAGTTCATTCAAATTATACTGCTTATACTTATATATGACAGTGACTACATACTTGGTCAAGATTGGTCTTAAAGAATATCCTTTTTGTTACCTTATTTGGCTTTTCAGAGCTAATTGCATCACAGTATAATGTTGCTCCTCCTGTATTACATTAAAAAAAGAAACAAGAATTAAATGAAATAATATTAAGAAACACAACTCATGTACTTTTGTCTTTTTACTGTCGTTCTGCTTTCCTTGTACTGTTTGCTGTCATTGTTCTGACTTGTTGCACAACAAATCGCCCTCCGGGGACAAATAAAGTTGAAGTTGAGTTGTAGTACCCCACTATGAAACTAATATACAGGCTTGTTCTGCTTAAAAGGTAGAACAAACACTGAAATATTAACTATTAGTGCCATAATATGTCGCCATTATCACTCTTAATTCTTGTTTCATGCTTGAATAATAATACTCTCCTGCACCTCAAATGAACTTGCATTTAGGATGAAGTAGCTTATTAACAGTTTCAGTGTGTCTGCTCCAACATTAGTAAATCAAAGTGTTTTGTTGTCACATAAGAATTAGTGCTCCTGAAGAGTCCTTGGGCAAGATGGAGATCCTTAGCCAATGATCGGCACACTCTTACAGTATGTAACTCTTTCTATGTTTATACATCCCTGATATGACAACAGAGATGACCAATTTCACAGGGTATCAAAACGATGTTGCTCACC
The DNA here is from genome assembly GCF_947650265.1 of Symphodus melops. Classification (NCBI taxonomy): domain Eukaryota; kingdom Metazoa; phylum Chordata; class Actinopteri; order Labriformes; family Labridae; genus Symphodus; species Symphodus melops. Next base: position 39,282,770 of record NC_136691.1, on the reverse strand, counting down.
CAGATCAAGAGCCCCGAGACATTTTAGAAGGACAGACAGGTGCAGTTTTGGTATTGTGCATTGTGCTGCATTCTTGTATTGTGGATTCTTGAACTCCAGTTTTCTTTTGTACCAGCTAATTGTGATTGGAAACAATTTTAATAGGGATGCTTTTATTAAGATGGTGGAAAAAAAGATCTTCTTGTATAATATGTGCTTGTGAAGATACATTTGTCATGCGGTAATATATCAGAGCCACACTATTACCCACAGGAGAAAGTGATTCACAGAATTCTTAAAATGAAAACTGTTCACCATCATTACCAGAGACCCATGGCTCCTGTTCATGCAGTGATGCTTTAGCACTCACTAGTTGTTTCACCTGCCTTCTGGATTTTCTTTCAGTGTAATATTTTCTGGTGCACTGGTGTGTTTCAAGTAACCCAGGCAACACTTATAAATGAGGTTTTCAGCAGATTCAACTTCATCATCAGAAATTTAGCAGAAACACGCACATATAGTACCATTAACAGAGAAAGTGCAGATGTTTCTGGCAAGTCACCTCTGGAATGTGTCCTTCAAGAACCGAGTGAAATGTAAAAAGGTTTGCAACTTTTTCAGCGATGTATTATTTGTCCTACCCTATAATCATAAATCATAAATGCTTTTCAGCCCAACATCAAATACTAACTCATCTGTCCAGATGCAATCGTATTTGTTGCAGCCAAAACATCTGGCTTAGAATATGTATTATAATACTCATAAACCATGAGTTGTTTTTTTTAATTTGCATCTTTCAGCTATTTCAGTAATGTTACACTACAACCTTGTTACTTGGTCTTCCAACACTAAGAATAGCTTTTTGAGCAATGCAACCAATTTTTTGTCTAATTAAACTATCCATCGTGCCTTTTAAGAATTACATTAATACAGCTTCTCTAGCATTTGTGCATTAAAGCTCTAAACACACATATGTTTCCATACACACAACCATATGGCCAAAACATATAGCCTTTACCTTAGAAAGAGGCTGTCTGTATGCACCATGCAGTAGTACCTAGGCTATGTTCCCTTCACCCAGCCATCTGGTTTCAGTTCAGACCCATCTGGATCCGTCTCCAGCCCAGGCATCTCAGGAATACATTTTGGAGGGGTGCCCACATCCGTTCACACAGACAAGTGTTTTCAATTACTCAATTTTAAATGTCTCTAAAAACCAAGTGATTGAGCTTTTTTTGTAAGGCCGCAGTGGTGGTGAACATTACTTTATACAGGCTGCCTTACAAGGATATGTCTGACCAGTCCATACGTTTGAGATAAGATGCACCTTAACGACTTGTAGAAGCTCTTTCAAAGCACTATGCAAGATAAAGCACAACCACAACTCACAGACCCAATTCACAACACATACTTGTTGTCTCTGATTTCAGAGCTACCACAAACATCCTTTCAGCAAACATGAAGCAACCAGAGAGGCGAGCAGTGATGAGAATCATGCAGAGCGCTCATCTAATATTGTAACTGACAGGACAATTCCACAAACTCCCACAACATACGGCTTGAATTAGCTTTATGTGTACTTGAGGTTTGTATCATGAAAAACAGAAGATACATTAGGTTTAAAGTCATTCATCAAATTTATATAGGCAGATTAATTGGTATTGAAGTTCTGATCATCAGAATTTATAGCTTTTGCTTAGTCTAATCTGCAGCATTAATTGAAGTTACAAATTTAGATTTTTTTTCTTAAAGTTCAAGCACGTTTTTTTCATAGGCTTTAATATATTTTGACACTTTTGTTTTGGCAATACAAAATAGGATCATTTTGTGTTCATCCTAGCCAGATGTATTTTTGCCACAAAAAAAAACAAAACAGAAAAGTCACAATGAGTGGCTATATGTGTATGTATGTGTATGTGCGTGTGTGTGTGTGTATGTGTGTGTGTAAGTGCGTGTGTGAGTGAGTGCACAACATCCGCACATATGAATCCATTGTGACAAATTCTGCTGTGTCAGAGTGATGCGTGTACCTGAATCCATTTTAAATTGCGACCCACAGCATTTTTAAATGACTAAACCAGTGAAGACCTTGCTCAAGTTGCCTGTGGGCATGTACTCATAAAGCTACGGTAATTCACAAGGCTGTGTGATAAGGTCTATAGTGTAGCACTTATACATTGTCACAGGCAGTGGCAGTTAATCCAAAGGAAATACTGCCCCATTTTTCAATTTGCATGCTAATACCATCGCAGATTTAATCTGATATGAGCGGCAGGCACAGTGGTAGCCCTGTATATGAGTTCCCCATCAGGAAACCAACCCCCATCATTCACATCTATCTTGCATTAGTCCAGCAGTAGCTCCCTACAACCTTTCTTTGTCAAATATGTCAAGGCCTCCTTCAGTCCGACAATAATACTGAGTGAAATGGAGCCTTCTCAGTAGTATCAATTAGATAACTGTCTAATGTGTAAAGTGATCTGCTAAACATGAACAGTAGGAATAAATAAATAAAAAAAATATCCAAACTCAACTTTTAGAGCTAGTCTTGCTGGTTTTATTGTAATTGAATAGAATAGGTGTGGCAAGTTTATTTATAGCACAGTTTAGTACAAAGCCAATTCAAAGGGCTTCAAGTTACAGTAGGTAATTTGAAATATATCCATGCCATGATGCTCTGGGAACTTATTGTCTATATCAGCATGCTAATATGCAAAAGTTGTTTGCATATCTGTTGTTTTACGCTGGACACTTTCATAATGTCGCAATAGTGAGCGCTGGTGAAAAATGCTCTGAAAATTAGGTTGAGGGTGCTGCCATTGAAGAAATTGTTTTAGTGGACACAGGCCCACCCTGAGTTAGAGGAATAATGTAACATGTTTACGCTTTTATTTTTTAATAGAATGGAAAAGAAAGTTTTTGTCAGTGGCAGCACAAATAAAACATATAAATATAAACTAAACAACATAGAACAGAGACAGATAACATAATAATCAATAATCACAACAGTACAAGACAAGTGACAGGTTGTGGTGGCAGCAGGCTATAAATTAGCTCGGACATCCTCTGTTTTCCAGCTCCTCCTGGAGGATCCCAGATATTCCAAGGTCAGATGCAGAATACAATCCTGACAGGGAGTTCGGGTCTACCCCAAATACTCCTTCAAAAGCCCTTCAAATGACTCTTTTTGATGTGAAGGAATAGATATGTTCATATTCAAATATTCTCCTAAATTGAAGATATTGATCAATTGGTACAGCCAAGAAGATTTCTTCCCAAATTGAATACAATAGAAACTTGGAAATCACGATGAAAGTCTTAAGCAGACAGATTAAGTTTTTTATCCAGATGGTGAGTATTTCAGGACTCTAAGAAAACTGTCAAAACAGTTGTGAGAGTTTAACAGCCTTCTGGGAGATGTTGTTTTGTCTTGCAGTCTGTGCTGAGTAGTTTCATTGGTCTATTTCCTTTAGGGACCAGTAGTTGAGTGGGTAAAAAGTTAAGTAAATGCATGGGATTAAAAGAGACACAAATTGTTTGTGGAGCTTTTGTTGTCTGCTAGAGTTGAAGTGTTTGCATGTGATCACGAAAAGGTAAATGTTTGATACAGCAACAAGTCATGATTCTCCCCATTTTGCCAATTTTACGGTTGTTAAACATTTTTTATTTACATAATTCATTCTAAGGACGCAAACTGAACAGAGCTGGAAATCTGAAGGGACATTGTAGTTTTGATTTATGATGCTGGAGTGTTTCTCAATGGTCTTGTGGTATTCATCTCTTCTATTCATAATCCCTAATCAGGGTTATGTACATAGCACTCCATCAAGAGCCCTTAAACATCTCTCAGAGAATGTTGACTTGGTAATTGAATTTGAGCAGAGCTTATGATGGGAACATAAGCCAGATGCCAGGATGTTTATGATGTTGTTGCTTTGTGGGCAGCAGTGTACACAACCCTTCTTTCTCCCTGCAGCCAAATTTTCCATGCTAAGAGCGCACTTTTGATCAAAAAACATCCTGACAAATATATAATAATGAACTATTGGTTTCAGTGGTGATATGCATCATGTACATCAATTACTGCACATGTGTCAGAGGCTGGTTTAGTGTTCTTGCCCAAAGGCTGCTACAAATAATAAGATGAATAAGAATAAATGAGTGGGGAAACATGATGGATAGTGATGAGTCCATAGAAGACATGAGGACACAGACTGACTTTTGATAATGGTGCAAACGGGGTTCAAAAGCCATGAACCTCAAAGTTGCCTGGTCATACTAACAAAACACATATAACACAAAACACAATAAACCTTACACAGTCATTATTAAACTCTGAATCTTTGATTTCACTTAAGCTTATCTAAAGGCTCAAAGCCTAATCTTTACAAACAGATATCTTTATCCCACATATAGGTGTTGGACAGTATTACGGGTATATTGGCAGCTTTCTTGATTCCATTTGAAGTCTGTTTGTAGTCAGAGTAGTAAAGATGAATCATGTTTTACCAGGCTGAAGATGGTGACCATGTTGGCTGAAATTCAGCCGTAATGGCCTTCGTCTGAACACTAGTCTGCCTTATAGATCTCTTTGCGTACATATACATTCAAATGCAATAAAAACTGGGTCACAGTTGACATCTCATACCTGCAACTCCATTATTGAGTCACAGGTTACAATCAGACTTTGAACAATGGGAAATGTATGGGGAAGATATCGTAAAGGCTACACTGGAAGGCTCTTAATATTAGTTGTTGTCCCTTGTAATGGGTTCAGTTATTTATCAACATGCCATGAACACACCTTTTGTCAGGACTGGTATTTGTACAAGTGACATACATCTTGTCATAATAACATCCAACAAGTAACAATTGTGTCCATAATGATTATAGGACTGTGAGTCTATGTGCTTAAATTAATCTGAACCATGCAGTGGTTGTTATGTATGTATTTATCGAAAGGATGGTCTGTAAAAATGGGGGCATCAGATTTTGAAATGTTAGGTTCATCCATGAGTTTCTTGAGCTAATTGTGTGGGTCTCACTTTCCCAAAGTCTGATTACAGCACTTTATTGATGAAAGACGGAGCTTTGGAGGGGAGAATTCGATACTAATGCCTGTAATTGCATAGGGAAAATTATAAACACAATGGCAATCTTGAAACCCATCGGCTGTTTTCTGAAAACAATTGAAGCCTCTGTCTACTTTTGGGCGATTCTGGTACCAACAAAGGACTTCAGGCAGAGACTTCTTTTTCTGTTCATCGCTGTTGTTTACAATCCGACATGCAACTTGTAAAGTGAGAATGGAGTAGTCATTGAGAAATGACTTATAAGAAGGGATTATAAGCTTCATTGGTGTGCTGATGTTTCTTAAGACACTAATTAATGCTAAGTCATCATTAGATGACTGGTGATGGCACCAGGATTTTTGTGCTTTGTCCTTTGCTCTTCAAATGGACTGATTTCCTACATACAACTAATTCCAGAACCAAAACACGCACAATACTTAAATCTGATCCATCACAGAATTCATATTTAAAATTTTAAATATAGATTAGCTCAATGGCTGCTGATATTGTAAACTGCTAAATTGATCTAGGACTGTTCATTCTTTGCCTTCCTTTACATATTTGAGCTTAAAGCAAAAAAAAAAAGAAAAGAAAAGAAAAGCAAAAAGCATATTTGATTCCTGGCAGGCCCCTACCCACTGACCATTGCATTGGATAATGGAGAAAGCAATGAGATTTGTAGTAAAAGCACTGTGCATCTTCACTGAAATAATGCATCCATGTCTTCCAGAGCCTCAGCAGCTTGCCTGATCTCAGTGAGTGAACGCAGATGGGAGAGATGCCCAGCAGTGGAAAACGAGGAATAAACTAGCTTAATGAAAGCATCATGGCACAGTGAAAAGCCAGTGTAAGCCGTCAGTGAGAATGTCCTGCGGGTAGGAAGATGGGCTGGTGTGCGTGCTGGGGGCTGGAAGCTTGCCTAAATCCAGGAGCTCTGTTGGCCCTCTGCAGGCTCATGACAGACCACTCCTTCACAACACAGCACCTCCTGGGAACAGCCAGAAAGCTGATACGCCATGTTACAGGTTAGACAACAATGTATTTAGCATTATATCAGAATAATTAGATGCTTCTTCTAGAATGACAGAGGCCAAGGCCTGACTCCTACAGAAGGAGATACATCTGCATTCAGTGTCCTGCACAGATTCAGAAGTATGAAAGCTGTTAAGATTGGGTACTTTTTTCAAAAAAAAAAAAAAAAAATGAAAGCAGCGACTTCTGATTCATGTAATTTGTATGTTTTATAACTGCAGTTCTAAATATTTGTAAAACAACGGCTGAAATGGCTTCATGTGAAAGAGACCGGTCTCAGTGATGAATCCATCAACGCCGACTCTGAAGTTTCCTTTCAACTCGGAGGTGCTGTTTAGCATCTTTGAGTTATTTATTTTTGTTTTGTGACCTGAAGCGTAACTGTTTTGGTTTAGTGTCAGCACTCTCACCAAACTTGTTTCCATGTTTTCTGTGGAAAAAAGCTCTAAAAAATCAACTCTGCATTGTCTGTCCAGCACAAACAGCAAATGGGGGGACAGACTAATAGCAGATTAACATTGTTGAGCACATAATTGTTAAAAATCAAAAAGGAGTCGTTGGTGACATAAATTATGTTTAAAAAAAAAAGAAGGTGAAAATGAAATCTATAGACATCAGAAACAAAGCCTAAAATAAATTAAATTATTGTTGCAACTTTGTCAGAATGACTTCTCTTGTGCTTGGAATTGGTTTTGACTTTTGAAGCTGAAATGAGCTTTAGTTGCTGGTCAAGAAAGGGACTCCTCAAAGGAAACAAGTGGTGTTGAAAATGGAGCAAATGTGGAAGTGTGAAATACCACAGTTCTTCGAGTGTCTCCATAAGCCCCAAATATCCCATTAGTGTCCTTATTAAAATGCTTGTTTTTACAGCGAAATAAACCTGTAAACAGCCTGGTGCTAAAAATGATTTTGGTCTCATTAGGTAATTTCTCTAATCATGACACCTGGGGGTACATTTTTATGGAACTCACCTGTTTCAGTTAACCTCAAAGTTCCGGGGCGTACACATTTATACTCACTTTGAGCAACAGACAGGCTATCTACTGGACATCAATACAAACAATTCAGTCAGGCCTCTTGTGTTGTCTAATGAATTTTTATTTTCATCTAAAATATGAATTAATAAAATTGCTTTCAATGTGCTTCGTTGAAATGTTCTGGCGCAAAATGTGTGTTTTTTATGGTTGAAGTTTCTAGTATTATTGAAATGAAATGTTGGCACCAACTAGCAGGTAACAGTGTTTGCTATGTCTGGCTTGTAAGCTTGTTCAGTGTTTATTTTACATTCATTTATATGTTGGCCTGAGTGGAATTTTTGATGATGCTTCTCAGGTGAAATTATGGCAAACCTTAGTGACGAGAAGACTGGTAAATGTTGTTAACTTATTAACATAATAAAAGCATTGCAAATAACTATTAACTAAAGTAAATCCACAATGAATACACTGTTTATTAATGATAGTTATTATATGATCCTAGCAAGCACCACACTCTCCTCCACATACGGTTTAATCTGGTTCCAGAAAACCAACATGGCAGAGATCAATTTTCAAATTCAAGGCTTCAGAGGACAACATCCTCTGCACATAGGACTCGTGAGCCAACAACTAGGCCAGCAGTCCCTCTTGATTTGACTAGTTTGCATAAATTAGGTCTCCATCTATGTTGAAAAATGTACAGAAACAAAGGTCTTCTAATGGACACAAAACTCAGAGGTGGCATTATGAAAAAAAAAAAAAAAAAAAAAAAAAAGTAAGTATGAAAACTATCAATCATCCTTTAAAGATTCAAAGACAGTTAAAAAGGGAAATGAACCAACATAAGTCTTGGCCCTCAGTCATTTACTTTATTTTTCTTGTTTCTTTTAATTTAAACCTTTTGTCATAGACTTTGATTCCTGTAACTAATACAGTCTTTCAATAGCAGCTCTTTTTCCCTCTCCACAGGGTTATGGCAACCTTTATGACGAAGTTTGCAAGGCTCTGGTGCTCAATAACAACTATTCATTGCTTACTGCTGTCTCTCTTTGACAAGTTCCCAGCTCCTCCACTTGTGTCATCATCCATTTGTAGCTAAGAATTTCATTGTTCTACAAAGAACATATAGTTCTTTTTTTGGCGTGCAAGCTGTAAATGGCATGTCTATGAAGCATTAAATATAGACTTTTAAATCAACTTATAATCTTCTACACAATCAACAAATATACAGAAATGAACGTACTAAAAACAAATTTCTCCTTCAAATCCACTTTCCATCTGGCCGATGGACATATCAGTCATATTCATGGCCAGATTCTTTATCAGTTTCTGAACTGGTGTTGGCAATATTAATGAAAAATCATCTGTTCATCAATAAAGACATATGGAAGAAAGTACATTTGGAATTTAGTTCCCTTGTAAAGAGTTGACGTTTGATAGACTAAAAAGGTACAGTTTTAATCCCTGCAATAGCCAACATGTTTCTATCAAAAGCCAGGTGTCCGCTCTGTCTGAGTCAGCTAGAACCTTGAAATATAACAACCACTGTTTTTGCACAATTTTAAAAGTTTTCTCTATTAGGTGTCAATTCCACCTTTTCAAAAGTTTTAAATATTATCCTGTGTCTCTATACAACTTGCAAAGCTGGTGAGGTTGCCATGCATTTTCCACTTGTCCATCATGACCTGAATCAAACTGTGCGAGCAAAGAGCAAACAAGGCAAGGCTGGGTCACAGCATCTGTTCTGTCTCTATTTACAGGAGAGCGGATATTAACCCCGAAATAGAGACAAGTCGGATAAATTAAAAGGTAACACAAATGGAAAATATACTTAAAAGGACACGCTCAGTTTTTTTCCCCCATTATCACTCATCTCTGCCAAATCAATGAATCCTGGATGAGATTAATAACCATTGTGAAAGCAGTGTAAGATTTTCCAGGCCATCAAAATGATTCATCCTCTCCTCACTCTGTCCGTGATACTGGAAGTTGTTTAGGTACATATCACGCCAATCTGTAGTCATATTAGGGTTTAGAGTTGCAGTGTTGATTGCTTTTTTGACACTTTTACAGTGAAACAGACACAAGAATGAGTGGAAAACCATCACTTTACAAAGTTCAAGACTCAAAGTTGGCGGTGTGTCTTTCTAATGAAAGAACATCTGCTGGCAGTCTTGTCCTTCCACAGAACAGTAAGGTGTAAACATACAGTACAATAATGGCTTTCGTTGTTTGTGGTGACTTATTACTAGTTGGATATTTCAATGAAGTGGTGGTGGGTGAAGGGGTCAAAATGTAACTGTATATTACCGCCCTTCATTTATTAACAGGGTGAGAGCGTATTTTAAAGCAGGATTTGTGGTTTGCCAGACAACCTGCGGGTTAACCCCTGGGTTTTCAGCACTACTAAGGGGGTTAGCTTTTTACATGGGTAGATAGCCATACTTAATTAATCTGAATGCCTTATCTGCACCGGAGCAGCTTGTGAAGGATAAAAGATCAACCTGTATAAAACTACGTATAGGCCAATGAGATCTTGATCACAGAGGTCAGTGAGCTGATTGATGAGAGGGAAGGATGGAGAGAAACCAACAAACACTTCTTTTTATGTGATTTTACAAATGGAAAATAATGATTACATTTCAGAGTCTGAGATAAGCTATGTACCTTGTTGCACTTATAAGATGTAAAATTAAGTATACTGATCCTTTTTTATAATATCTTCTTTTAAATGTTTATCAGTTCTATTCTGCTGTTTAGTACAGTTGGGGAACAGACTATTGAGCCAAATACTATTATTTGTGCCATAAGAATATATCTGTGCATTACTTAACAGGAATAAACACATGATATCTATCACGGAGGATGGACAGTTATGTTAAAAAAAAACATGGTTTGGCTGTAGAATAGGATGATCTGCTGATGGCAGACTTGATCATGTTTGTGATTGGTCATGTGCTGCTAACACCATCCTGAACATGTAAACGCCCTCACAGAAACTCTGGGCTTGATTTATCCAATTGATATCCATCTTCATGTGACTGCTCAGTGAATGTATTTTTTTATGTTAGGGTTAGTGAAGCCAGGTAATCGAAAGAAACCCTGGGTATGTTGAACTTGCTTTGTAGCCCAGGCCATTTGCAGTGTAGAAACTTTAAAACATTCAATATCTAAGTTTTACGCTGGAAGGTAAGCCAGACTTTGAGGAAAAAGTAACACACAGCCGTAATTAGTGAATAGTTCATTGTTTAGAGACTGATCATCACTCAGTTGGACATACCATGCCCAGCGGACGTGCCTGATCAAGGAGTTAGAATCAGTCCAGAGGATTTGGCACACATTTACAACATCTTCCAGTATTTCCATTAGACCTGTTTTGGAAAGTTTAAACCTGGTTTACTCTTTACTGTCCACAATCATTAGACTACAATGAAGAGGAACACGAAAGTCCAAGAAATATTTTCTTGCGTGGCTGGTGTATATGTGTGAGTCAAAAGGAAAGTAAATGAGAGCTGTTTTTATGTCTCCTTTTCTGTAGCACTACAGTCCCATGGGTTTATATAACTTAGGAGAATAAACCACATTGAACACTCACAGTGAGTGGGACAAATAACGAAAACAAGAGGGGTCCTTGTAACCTTTCATGTGTTCATTCTTGGCAGGTCTGTGTCCACTTCTCTGAGACATTTTAAGTTTCAGCTGCCCAGTGAGAGGGTTTTTGAAAGGACTGACGCTATGCTGCAAACTCAGTGGCAAGTGGATAACACTTACTTCAGAGCACTTTTATAGTCATTTTCATAGATACGAGGGGCTAAAGTAGGTTCTATAACAAGAAATAGGAGGGAACAGTATTTGTACCTTTTTTGCAAAAAATAGAAAAATCTCAAGAAGGTTTAAAAAGCCAGTTTACCTCAAACTCCCCGCCCATTCGATGTGTTATTTATTTATTAGAGTTCAACAGACTCAACTAGTAATGTTTATAGTGTTCTCTCCTGGTATTTGTTAGTGAGCAAGTGAGTGTTTGCATTCTTGTCTTGTATGGTAGATAAACCAGCTTTGCTTGCATTGAAAGCCAAAATGAAAAATGGCTTTCTGCACAGAGAGTAATGCATGAACCACAGTGTCTGCAAATGTCCTCACTGGACCTCGGCGACGTCCCTGCTGTGTCAACATGTAATGGTTTACACACATTGCTGGCAGCAATAACAGACAAGTTATTTGATTTAAAGCAAGTTGAATCTCTCGTGTAATTTATATCTAGCTGTGCTTGTTTGGCAGCTTTGGTTTCATGGTGTTATGATGGAGGAGGTTTTATGGGTTAATTATTGCAATGTTAATATCAGGAACGACATTTTGATATTGATTTGCAACACTTTTTTTAAGTGTGCAAAAAGATTGTAAAGTAAATTAAAATTGGATTCCTCATTTTCAGGACGGGGTTAATAAGACCTGATTCAAATGTCAGAATCTGTAACGAAAGCACAGATGGATTTAAAAATGTCATGTCAACTGATGTTGTGTAATGTGAATAAGGAGAAATGTCAGACTGACGCTGTCTGAGGAGAATATTTATCATTTATATTTGTGCCTGTTTCTACAGGAAAGAAAGTTCTGTATAACTCTTAAAAGGGCCGTTGTGCATGCTAATGTGAAAGAATTTCATTTCATTAGCTTATAAAACGTTTCATTCCTGGCCCAGGCATAATTGTGGAACTGTTTTGGAAGAATGACTGTCTGAAGTAGTTGTTGAACTGAATCTCTTAAGAAAAGAGAATTTGATGCATAAAGTCTGGTGATCCATAGAGAGAAAACCGACTCAAGAAAAAGAAAGACATGCAAAATGGGAAGTGGTCTAATCTTTGTTTGTTTGTAAATTTAAAAGAGGAGCACAAGGTTATTTGTTTGTTTTTCTTTATCTGCCTTTTACCTCTCTTATTCCCAAAGTGCAATGACTGGTAAGAAATTACGTTTTCAAAGGAGGTTTTATTGAAAAGTGTGCAATTTAGAGACAGCAGTTTTATGTGGAAAACGAGAGGCGTGCGCTTAGTAACACATCCAACAACTCTGGCGGTGACTTTGTTGGGGGTGAATATTTTCCATTAAGAAATTCATTAGCTTGTAAACAGCTCTGGTCCTGGGAAGCATTGTTACATCTGGAATAATTACTAGCCTGTTTAGAGAAATACCACTCACTTTGTTTTCATTGACATACCCTTTTCTATTTTCCTGCACAAAAATAGCTACTGGCTCACTTTGCAATAAGGCCAACACTAATCCACGAGGAAACTCTATAGAGGATCCTGGTCTGGTATTCACCTCTGCTTCAACATAGGTTAAAGATTAGGTAAGTGTTATTGTGTGTGTGCATGTTTTCGGAGCTTGGCAACCTCTGCCTGCATTTGAGCTTGCAGGTGCACACAGAGTTGTGTTCTGAAGATGAGTCAGTGCAAAGTCTCTCAACAGCTTTATGGATGTTTGTTAACTTTAAATGGCCACCTTTGAGCGGCAATAAAGTGGCCAGAGTCAAATTATTTTGCCGGGCTAGCCTTGCATTTCTCGTGTCTTCTTCATTTAAAGCTGTTTGAGGTGACTGTACACCCGACTGATGCTAATTTTACAGAAGAAAAAAATCATCTGTGGATGTTCTGCATTTGGTTCAGACGCGAAATATTCTATGTTTAAAACATAAAATAAGCACCAATGGAAAAAGAGTCAGGTTGGGTCACAGGTATTTGTTACCACAACCAAAAGAACGAACCAAGACACAAGCAAAAAATAAAAGAAAGAAAGGTAGATTGAGATAATAAAACAGGTTTTATCATGTCCTCATCATAAAGATCTGTGCCAAAGTGGTGACTAAAAAATGCTGTTAGTGTATAAGAATATATAGTTCAGTAAAGCATGCACATGTCACGCCATAATCCATATCTAAAGTACCTAAACGTTAGATGACCTGTTTTAGCGGATAGTTTAATACCATATTTGATTGCTCTTGTAGTACATTTAACTGGGTGCAAAAGTCTGGAATTAATTTTGTGTTCCCCGAGCCTTGTGAGGTTTTTCAAATTAACCTTCCTGGAAAGTATTGGGTTTTTTTGTGCAGAATATGAGGCCTGCTGTTACTCACTTTAGGGCCTCTTACACTTTATTTGTGTTCTATGGAAAGTCTTGCTTTCATGATCCAGAACAAAGTCTTAATAGAAGAGGACGAAGGAAAAGCAACATATTAGTCGGAGAGAAATTATAGCAACAATGCAGCGGTTCCCATGAAACAGCCAACATGCCAGCTAAATGACAACGCTTTCATATTGTTGCGTCACTGATACGTGTGCACAAATACCAAGAAACTGTGAATGAATACCCAGAATCATTAACACTGATTATTCTCTTTTTGAATGGGAAGCCGGGCAGCTTCCTGTTCACTCGACTTAATTTCCTCCCGCTGCTGTTACGGCATTGTTTACCGCGTGTTTCTTCCTCTACGAGTCTAACTGCCACAAACACTTCAAACGACTTGCCCTTCAGTCTACACTCAATACTCTCTCCCTTTCACACTTAAGTTGGTTCCCATGTGTTTGCAAAGCCTTTCAATCCTCACTTGCTCATACCGGGACTCATCAGCGTCCTCGAGACTCCATCTCTTTAGCCTTCTCAGGGTGCCCAGCTGCTTTTCCTGCGTTCCACTTGCCGGAACGTCTATTTTAGTGCTGATAATATTAGCTACATCCCCTGTTTACTCAATGCTGAAAACTGAACCATTGTATTTGGAGCAGTCAGGGTCCCTGGTGGCTTGGAGTCACGGTTACAAGTAGACATTGTAAAGGGCGTAGGATTCCCTCAAAGATGAAGGATAACACTGTCCTACCTGAACAGGGACTCAATGGGAGGAGAGAAAAACTTTTGGGAGGGAATGAGATCCGTGAGAAATATAAATGGACAGGGTTATGTCCTCTAAAATCATCAAAACGAACAATTCAAACCCTCGGACATAGTGTTGACAAGCTATGCAGTTGAAAACCAGACTTTCAGTTCATTTGTAAATTTATGCCAACCACTAAAAACAGTTTTCCACTACATTTTTCGAAATTGGCTAAATATATGAAAACGTAATCCTATATTAGACATTAAACCCCTCTATTGTTTAATGTCAATTTTGTAATCCAAGACTCGCTCAAGGTTCTGCCTGTCAAGAGAATTTAACAGATTACCTTGACTTTATACATCCAAGTCAGCCATTAAGTGGGATTCCTGCAGTTTTTACTGATGATCTTTGTATCTATGAGACAATTACATCTTTCAGTTGCTGCCTTAGCTTGTTTAATTACATGACTAAGGTAATCATAAAAAAAGACTTGAAACACTAAGTGGATGTGGTTGGTAGACTACACAGGATTTTTAAAATAGTATTAATATTATTTGTAAAAAAAACAAAAAAAAAAAAACCTAGACATAAATGATCCTGTAGGCCTAAATAAAAATGGCCCAGAAACCACTGCAGTATTTTTCGTACATTAACCAGCTGTTTGACCCCACAGTGAGTCTGCACTGCACTCTTTAGCACTTCTCCATTTGAACTCTGGAAGTTTTAGTTTTGTACCCCCTGAGACTGTATTATTTATCCATGTAATCACATACTCACATTTACAGTATTCATAGTGTTTTATTTCCTCCTCTGTTCATTTTTTGTCTTTAACATGTTGAAGACCAGTCGATCTGGATACATCAGAAGTTAAAGTTCAGAGGGAAAGTCATAACACATGTGACCTTGACATGTTTAGATTGAAATATTTTGAGTTTGACTGTTGTTTTTTAATTTTATGGGATGGTCTCAACTAAATGACACCCTTAGCATTTTAAATGTGTCTCAATATGTTGTATTTTGATATTGCACTTTCATTTGCAAAGACTAGATAGAAGATATCGAATATTTAAAGACTCTTTCCACCTCTGCTTATGCCACCCTGCTGGTGAAGCCATTTGATCAAATGTAAAGCTCAGAGATTAAGCTGCATGAAGGATCTCAGTTCCCTCAGGGAAGCAGCAGAAAAATTCCACCACAACAGCATTAATTCAATGGGTTAGTTTTTTATTGAACATGTCCTGTTGTAGTTTAACAGAATGGAGAGATTTTTTTATGTTTCTCAAAAGGATTGGCATGGTAATGTGGCAACATGGAGACATTTATTATAACCTTCAACACTTTATTATTGCTGATGTAAAGAAAGTGTGGAAGTGACTCAGCTTTAAGCTTTATTTATCTCGGTCATCGTGATTTCCAAGAAAACCACAATGAGTTATTTGTAAAGTGGGAAAATATCCTTCCTTCTTGCTGCTTTCTGACTCATCATGAATAAGGTGGAAGTGGTGGAGGGAAGGGTTCTTTCCCTTGTCTTGTGAGTGTAAAAAATTGATTCACTCATCCCTTTTTTTGAGTTACAGATCCATTTCCAAATCAAACTGGACAGTGGCCCACAAACTACAACTTAAAGCTGCTGTACAAACAAGATTCATGGCTTTGAATTTGCCACCTCACAGCTGGGATCTTGTTTTGAACCCTGTAACATAACGCAATTTTAAATAATAGACTTCAAACTGGCAAATCTATGACCAAGGTACTGCTGTACAGGATTGCTGCAAGCAATGTTTGGTTGTGTTCCTAAATACAATGACAATAAAGCGCCTATCTATTAGACCGCGTTCAGTGCCTTCTCCGTAGGGCTGTTCAGGTCTACCTGAGTTGCTATTAGTCTCCTAATAAAGGCCAGATTGTGGGAAAACTGGTAGTTAATGTGACCCGGCTGTGGCTTACTGACAGACGTTCCCACCAGCGGTGTAGGACAGAGGCTGCTCCATTTTCCTATCCACAGGAAAATGCTATCAGCTCCCTCACAGCTGTAGACTCTTTACTTGCATTATTTTCCCCTGGGAGGTTTAATAGCTTTCTATCTTACTCTTGAAATCAGCTGTGAGATTCAGTGACTTCTTTTTCAATATGAGTCTATTCAGTGCTTCTATTGCAGAATGGAGAAAGCAAACTCAATTGTGCAGACCTCAATACAAAAACCTAGTCACATGTGAACACACTGCTGAGAACACAATGTTTTATCATACAGACTATCCACAAGGTTGCAGGTTTTAAGAGACAACTTCATTGTTGTAGGGCTGCCCCTGACTAAAGATATACATGGGTAATTATTTGTTGGCTAAAGTGATAGAGTCTATAACAAGATGACAGACATGAAAGCCTCCTGAAAGTGAAGCTTAAACATTTGGAGCTTCCCCTCCTGATTGGTTGCTGCATAGGTCTTTAGCTCTGCCTCCTCCACGTTTACAGATGTCAAATATCAGTCAAATACATATTACAAAAGGTCATTTTTTTCATGATCAGTAGATCTTATTGTGCTTTATTCATATGATTGGCAGCACTGCTGACAAATCGGCTAATGCCCTTCTGTTTACCAAAATAGCAGAGTAGAGGAAGAACTCAGAGAGAAAAGATAAAGGCGCACTAACACAATGGTCTGAAGGGGACTGGGACTGAGACTTCATGGAGAGAGATGGAAAAACCTTGTCAAGCTGTCAATGGTTGAGCAGATAGTCTATCAGTCATCTACTGTATTCGTCAGGAGGAAAAACAAAACATCACATCCTCCATCCCCAGCTTCAGTCCCCTCACTATTGAAAAAAAAAACATTAGCCCATGTAATTCAAAGTTGCTACTGGAACCATGATTCTCTGAATTCTGGATCACGACCAGAGGACAACAATTCTCTTAAATGCTCCTTATTGGTCTTATTTTGAACTTGTTGCATATTTTCCATTTATTGTGGCACTCAAGAGCAACATGTTCTACCTGAAACATATTTTCCACCTCAACACTAATTGGCAACCAGCTTTGCACCTCAAATTTTTAGACACAACATACGCATAGTGAACAAACCTGTCTCCCTGCACCTCTGTTAATTGAACAAACCTGTCTGCATGAGACTGTTCACTTGAAGCTGCTGCATAAAAATTTGCACAGGGTAGGCTTGGTGCCAGACAAGTCGGTGAGGACTTTACAGCCAGACCCTCCTGCCCCATTATCCCAAGACAACCATCAGTTTTGAATAATCAAGCCTAGCCCAGGTTTGAAACAGACTGTAAGGATCGCTGTTATAATTTAAAGCAGCAGGTCACTGTAATATTATTAGATAGTGAAACATGATTTGTTCTTTCAACTGAAATTCTGAGGAGATAATGTTTCCTGGAGATAATGATCCTGAAAAGATGAACATTTGTCCGACAGTTCCTCGATCAGACTAAAACTGCCAAATCTACTGGTAAACAATACAGTATGTACTGAACCAAGAAAGAGACAAAAAGTCAGTGATCCCTCAAAACATCTCTCAGTGCACTGCTACAGCACAGGCGCTGTTTAGTGGAGCTGAGACACAAGCATCCCTCACAGCGGGACAATGTGCTCGAGGATAATCAGCTCAATAAAAGTACATCTGCCTTTCACCCTGCTCTATACTGGGACTGTACAGGGACACAATGTCCTGTTATTTTTTTATGTTTAGCCCGTCTTGACAAATAATTTCATGCTGCAGGATGAACATTAATCTCTGCTGTTCACTGCTCGGTTTATTGAAGGGGCATGCCAAGTACATTTCTGAGTTTTGGAAGAAGTTATTTTCCTCTTTCTGGAAAGCAAGGCACAGCAATTTCAAAAATATATAAATATAAGGGGAACAAAATATGCTTTGCCTTGACAATATATAAGACATATACAACACACGGAAATGCATTAATAACAAAATGGAAGGAAAACTAGAATAAGCTAACTATGCTGGATGTTTAAGCCTCATCTTGTGGCCTTTATTATTAGATGGAGATTGGAGATGGAGGGTTTCAGTTCTCCATCTATTATATAACATTTCATACATCACAGCGTAAGAAAAATAGACCATCTTTGTGTAAACTGTCTAATTGGATTGACAAAGATCAATCTTATTGATTAGGGATACAGAATGGAGTTATTATTCTAAGTGGATTAGTAGAAGTGCTCTGATCCACTTTTTTTCAGTTTCAATCTGATTGTGATATAAATGTAGTGATACAGATTCTGATTCCAATAATTGTTGTATTCAGAATTAATATTGTTATTGTTGTTGCTGGTGTTATGTGTATAGCAACACTAAGATGTAGGAAACATTTCTTATTTAAAGAGCAAAATAATAATAAAATGTATACAAATTAAAATTACTTGAAATAAACGTTTGTGAACTTTGTGCTGACTTCTCATTCAAACAGGAAGTAGCAGCAACTGTGAGGTTTTCAAATTAAATCTTTTAAACTGAAGTGATTGAATTTTATCTGATAGAGGGAGCTGTTCCACCTCCTCTGAAAGTTGTCATGGAGATGATTTGTGGGCACATCTCACAGTTCAGTTTGAAAGTCTTCAAAGAGAGACTGTGCGGGATACGAATGCTTTTAGTGCCCAAAGATTTAGAGATTGATGACGTGGAACGTTGCTGTCATTCCCAGTTTGATAAGGTCAATATTGAACCGATACCAATATTAGAACGAATTAGTCCCATCTCTACGGATTAGTGTGAAAAATATTCTCAAACGGCTGTTTAGGAGGTCAAAAATTCTAAAGACCAGAAGAGTCTAAAAAGAAAGAAAGAGTTCTATTCATTTTAGAGCTGAACCAGAAACCTGCAAAACATTATGGGACTTTCTTCAGATGATACGTCTGTATAATGTCATTCTCTAGAGAGGCCAAAGTTGTTAAATGTGTCCAAAAAAAATTATTTGTAGTATCAATTGTTGCATGATAATGATATATTACTCAAGCATTTTTAAGTTGTTGTTGTGGTGAACAGGTCACAGTGCCCTGGGTAAGGGGTTACAGCAGTCTGTTCAGGGTAATTACTTTTTATAGACCTTTATTGCTCTGGAGTCTGGAGTTAAAAAGTGAATATTCTGACTCTGTATGGGAGGGGTTTCACTTTCGGTGTGTGTACCTGTGTGTGTGTGTGTGTGTGTGTGTGTGTGTGTGTGCCTGTGTGTGTGTGTGTGTGTGTGCCTGTGTGTGTTTGTATCAATACATGCTGTTTTCCAAAGATATCTCTTCATTTGCTGCTTTCAAATCTGATTTCAATACAGTATGCTTTCAAATGCCAAAGTGCCATACACCCATTTGTCAACTGATTTTTACAATGCCTTTTTAAAATGATTGTATTATCTCTGGCCTGATGTTTTGTTTTGACACAGAAGGAAATAATTTCTCTGAATTATGTTTGGAGAAACTGATTATTTATGAGTGAGCACTAACCATTAGCATGTGCTGGTACGAGGAATAAAAATGTTGCACATAGACATGGTAAACATAAGAAGCCAGAATTAAACTCTTGGAAATTACTAGCAAAATGAAAAAGGATGAATAATAATGAAAATAAATGCTTAAAAGACTGGCTTGTTTAAGGCTGCCAGTGTGCCAGTTGATGTTTGAAAATTGCACTCAGATTTCTTAAAGTAAATAAAATGTTATGTGGCCAGTCAAGAAACAGAGATGATTAAAATGAGTTGACCTCTGCAGTCCCAGATATATTTTTTAGTCTTTCAGACTTGTCTAGTTTATAAGCTCGCCATTTAATGGGCATTATATAAATATGTGTACCCATAGGCTCCTTTAGTTTGAGTTTTTAAAACACCCTGTTATTTGATTACATAGTAACAGACTAGATGATGTTGTTATACAACATAACTACAAAGAACTTTTCACTCTGTAAGTGTATATTTACGCTACACAGTTGTAATCCAAAAGACACCACATAGGGCTTTCCAGGTTTTACAGGAGGTTTTTGGAACAATATTTGGGGGGTTTCCTTAATTTAGCTTTTAAAAATATTTTACTTCTCAGGAACTAATTTTGTCCATGAAAACACTGAACAAGGACATTTGGCAAGTATCTGTATGTATGAATGCATTAACCCCACTGCGGAAGCTTACAATATTGGCTTCCCCAGTTTTGTAAATTATATGGCAGAAAGTACAAGTTCTTAAATCTAAAATGGGTTGTTGTTGGCGTAGGTGAACATGTTCTGGCAGAACAAATTGTAATAGTTTGCTTTATGAACACAGTTTTTCTTGACACAGTGCCTTGGGAGTGGAGACGAGCATAGGAAGCTCAAGCTGTGTGGGCAGCAGAGGGCTGACCTCAGGATGGGATAAAAGCTCTGAATGTGCTCTTACATTAACCAGTCAAACCAGTTTGTAAAGCTTTCCAGTCTTTTGGACTACATGAACAGCTTGTGTCTGATATTAATCTATCAATATTGATGTTGAATTGGTTGTTTGATGTTGTCCTAAAACACAATAGATTCAACATGTAGTTTTGTGGTGTAGGTTTCTAAGAAAACCACCCCAACTGCTTTTTAGTCATAGTCACTGATCATTTCTGTTTGTAATTATATAGCACATTTTAGAAACAAGGAAAGTGCTTCACATAAGACATCTACACAAATGGTCACCTCAGAGATCCTTCTATGAAACTCCTGAAGCTCACAGACAACACAGCACCATCATCGGTATCATCCAGGATGGTGACGAGTCTGCCTACAGATGGAAGATGGAAGAGCTGGCTCTATGGTGTAATCAGACACCACCTGGAGCTGAACCCATTCAAGAATGTGTATTGTTGATTAAAGTGGACTTTAGGAGTATTACTTTTTATTCTTATTATTCTTATTCTTATTCTTATTATTTAATGCTATACCTTTGCACAAAGAGAGCACAGTTGACCAAAGTAAAATTTCTTCTGTGTTAAGCATACCTGGCTAGTAAAGTTGATTCTGATTCTGATAACAAAAGCATCAAGATTATCAGAATGATAAACATAGTAGCCAAGAAGTAAAACTACAGTAGTAGTATAATATCAATACAATACAAGAGCATATACTTTTAGAATAAATATCTGGACACCCTAAGTCCCTTAAGTCAATCTTCCAACTACACATTTTAGAACATACACCTTTTGTCCTCTGGGGTCAAAATGACCCCTTCTGATTTGACTGTAATTTAAAGCATTACAGTATAAATTGACAATCAATTCTGTGTTACACCTTTAGTCTTACTTCAGTCCAACCCATAACCACATGTTTTTCAATTAGTTTTGAAATGTAGGGTCAATAGAACTTGTTTACATGAACTTGTTTTTTTTTTGTTTTTTTTGTGAAAATAAAAGGAAACGATGAATCATTTTTACTTCATATGGTTTGGACTATTTTAATTATTACATATGGTATAGGTTTATGTCTATGTATAAGTTTAGTGAGGATGCTGTTTTTGAATCATTTGATTTTTTTGAAATGGCAGCAAATAATTACACCTGCTGTCCTCTGGGTTCAAAATGACCCCGTCAAAATGACCTTGATTACTGATAAACTAGAAAGGTAAAAACTGCTCTCACTTGGGTAACTAGTTGACATTTCAGCAATTTAGCTAGGTGTTTTTCTACATGTTTGATGAATAAAAGTTTGTGTTTGCGCTCAATGGTTTTGGGCCAGAATACATGAGTGACCTCCTGATTAACTACGAACCGCCCAGACCGCTCAGGTCGTCTGGTACAGGTCTGCTGTCTGTCCCCAGAGTCAGAACAAAACATGGAGAAGCAGCATTCAGTTTCTATGCTCCTTATATCTGGAACAAACTCCTAGAAAACAGCAGGTCAGCTGAATCTCTCAGCTCTTTTAAATCAGGGTTAAAGACTCACCTGTTTACAGCTGCCTTTAACTGAACTATGTTAATAAAGGTTTTAATCTTTCACTCTGCACTGTAACTTTTAATTCCTTTTATATTTTTCCTTAAGTTTTAATAATTTCAGTTTTCTTTTTTAATATATCTTTTCTTTCCTCTGTCATGATGCTTTTGATGTCTTGTGTAAAGCAATTTGAATTGGCTTGTTGTTGAAATGTGCTATATAAATAAACTTGCCTTGCCTTGAGAGTTCACATGGAAGCTTGTCGCGTTCGTCTTTGCCCCCCCTCCGGTGCGAAAGAAAGCAGAAGAGAGACAAGGTCAGAGGTATCCATGCAAGGCTAGTGGCTAACCCGAATTGGCCGGCCTTCCCGTTCCATCCTGATATCCTGGCTAATGTAAGATCCCTGGACAATTAAATGGACCATAAACTACAAGCATAATGTGAGTGATTGCTGTGTTCTGGTTTTCACGGAAACATGGCTAAATGACAACATCCCAGACTCCACCGTACAACTTAAGTAGCGAACATGCCACAAAGCCACCTGAGCACTTGTTTAAAGGGGGCAAGATCAGAGGTGGCGGAGTCTGTGTTTACATCAGTGACGTTGTTCAGCTCTGGTGGAGTGTATGATCATAAAGTGTTGACCTTTCTACCTGCCGAGGGAATTTACAACCATTTTGTTGGTCGCTATTTATATCCCCCCACCGCCAACAACACAGACACGAAACAATGCACTTTGTGACCTGTATCAGACCATCAGTGAGGAGCAGACAGCACACCCAGAAGGATTGATCATCCTGGTGATTTTAATCACGCAACTCTCAAGACTGTACTTCCAAAAGTGCACCAGCATGTTGACTTTCCCACTAGAGGTAACACCACCCTGGACTTGGTTTACACCACACACAAAGGAGCATACAAGGCGTCGCCCCTTCCCCACATCGGACTTTCTGACCACATCACTGTTATGCCAAAACCAGCATACAGGCCGAAAGTGAAACTCACTAAACCGGTTCAGAAGCAGATATGTGTGTAGCCAGAGGGGGCCTCCTCTGCACTCAAGGACTGCTTTGAAACCACAGACTAAGAGATGTTCCCTGTCAACACACCCAGGCGGGGCCCATGTGGGTCAGACATGGGCTGGTGAATGGGCCTCATCTAGGCGGCCCAGCTGGGTTCCGGTTAATTTTCCAATGGTTCCATGGTGGCCCCATGTGGGAAAGCCCAGATGGGCTCAAGGTGGGCATTACATAGGCCCTAGCTTAGACCCACATGGGCAACCCAGGTTTCTCCCATCTGGGGCCCAAACTAACTGGGCCCCATGTGGGCTTATTATGGGTCCCTGATGGTACCCATAAGGGTAGTAACCATTATTATTATGGGCAAACAAAGGCTCTTATTAGACACTCATGCAATACAGTTACTGTGTTAAATGCTATAATAATAATAATAATCATAATAATAATAATAATAATAACAGAGACCAGTATTACAATAAATTACTTTTTTTTTTTTATTTAACAACAAACAAAGATGAGACCTTGAATTAGCAATTTTCCACCTCAAAGTCCTTGTTGAGGTGTTGCCTGTGTTACGATTCACTAAATATTTGGACCCAGACGTACGACTCAGAGACAGCTTAATCAGTTTTAACAATAATTTTAATAAACACATGAAGTGATGAAGTGACACGAGTGGAATGAATGTGCAAAAGTCCAAGTTCATCCGTGAACGATGCAGCAATGTAAATCCTAGTAACGTCCCGGTGAAATCCAAAATCCCGAACGTGTGCGGTGAACACAGATGAGACGAACAGCAGACGACAGGTCGACAGGCAGACGGAGGAGCAGGTGAGGTCTTGCAGGAAGCTGATGCAGCTAAAAAACACAAGGAAGAGAGAGTTGGCTTATATGCGGACGCTGATTGATGATGAGCTACACCTGGAAGCCACACCTACTGCAAATCTAGACTGGGGGAGGAGACACTGGAGGAGCAGACAGACAGGGGATAGTGTGGTCTAGTGGCCATGTACTCGGTCCTACACACAGCAGGACTGTTTTGGATTTCAACGGGACTGTCGCTAGGATTTACATTGCTGCATCGTTCACGGATGAACTGAGACTTTTGCACATTCATTCCACTCGTGTCACTTCATTGTGTTTATTAAAATTATTGTTAAAACTGATTAAGCTGTCTCTGAGTCGTGCGTCTGGGTCCAAACATTCAGTGACTCGTTACACAGGCAACACCTCAACCAGGACTTTGAGGTGGAAAATTACTAATTCAAGGTCTCGTCTTTGTTTGTTGTTAGATAAAAATAAAAAAGTAATTAATTGTAATACTGGTCTCTTTGTTATTATCATGATTATTATGATTATTATTGTAGCATTTAACACAATAACTGTATTGCATTAGTGTGTAAAAAGAGCCTTTGTTTGCCCATAATAATAATGGTTACTACCCTTATGGGTACCGTCAGGGACCCATCATAAGCCCACATGGGGCCCAGCTAGTTTGCCCACCCAAAGCCCAACCAGCCCAAGTGAGGCCCATATAGGCCCCAACTGTACGTGTTTTCTGGGGAAATGCATGGAAGATGTAACCCTCAACCACCATCACCATCAGGGTTAACTTGAAGCCATGGCTGACAGAAGAGGTCCACGGGCTACTGTATACTCAGGGCCATAAATGCTGCCTTCAGAGCAGGGGATGAAACTGGTCAAAGAACAGCAAGAGCCAACCTGTCCCGTGGCATCAGGAAAGCCAAGCAAAGGTACACTAAAAAGATTACCAGCCACTTCAAAAAGACACCAGAGACACACCGAGTCTGTGGCAGGGCATCCAGACCATCACAGACTAAAAACTTTCTCCACAGACCTGTGACAGCGACATCCCTCAGCTAAACCACCTCAACAGCTTCTTTGCTGAAACCAAAAACAACATACAGTCCCACAAAAGAACCACTCATCCCCCCACAATCAGGCTTTGTGCATGTCCGCAACTAGAGTGAAGAAAACACTCTCCACCATCAACACCCACTAGGCTGCAGGCCCAGACAACATTTCTGTTTGTGTGCTAAAGGACTGTGTGGAAGAACTCAAAGATGTCTTCACTGACATCTTCAACACCTCTCTCGTACAGGCTGTTGTTCCTGCGTGTTCCAAGACCATCACCATTATACCCTTGCCAAAGAAGTCCTCTCCATCCTGCTTCAGTGACTATCGCCCTGTCGCATTAACCCCCATACTCATAAAATGCTTTGAAAGGCTAGTCATATCACACATAAAGTCCATCCTCCTCACAAACCTAGATCTGTTCCAGTTTGCATACCAAGCTAACCAATCCACTAAGGATGCACTATGTTGTACTCTCCACCCGGCTCTCACCCACCAAGACACCAAGAAATCTTATGTCAGAATGCCATTCATACACTCTAGCTTAGCAATTTAATACCATCAGCTGATCGGGGAACTAGACCAACTGGGCCTCAACTCGTCCCTCTGTAATTGGTTGCTGGACTTCCTCAGGGAGAGGTCACAAGCAGTACAGGTCGGCAACAGCAGCTCGAGCCCTATCACACTAAGCACAGGGGCTCAGTCCCCTGCTCTGTACCCTGCTGACATATGACTGCACACCAACCTTCAGCACCAATCACATTGTAAAGTTTGTGATAGTACGAATTTCTGTGAATACGTTCAGTTTGGATACACTTTGTAGAGGTGACTTTGCTGTTAGCAGACCTATGATCTATTTGGAGAAGCTATGACCATATGGGAGAGACACACAAGGTATTATGAAAGTATAAAGTTCTGCCTCAGTTGACAGTACAAGGATGAACTGTTCCTCAAATATAGGTCCAACATGTGAAGAGTAAAGGTCATGTGTTTCTTCATACCATGTACAGAAGTATCTAAAGTGGGAAGGAATTTGTGACATCTGTTGAACAGTATATAAGGGCTCTGCAACGACTAATAAAGTTGTCTACCTTTCAGCCTGCACACAGTTTCAGTGTCGTCTGTCAGAGTAGAACCACGGCCGTGACATGCTGCATGAGTACAATCCAGTCTGTTGATAGATTCAGCTTTAGGGACAGTTATATTATTCAACCCATCAGTTTGCGAGCGATATAACTGTTGTGAGTCTTTTTTTCTAGCAACGATGAGACAAACTACAGACAGGAAGTCAGCCATTTTACCACGTGGTGCAGAGACAACAATCTCCTTCTAAACGTGGACAAGACCAAGGAGATTGTTGTCGACTTCCGGAGGGTCCACACACAGTGCTCACCATCAATGGCTCTGCTGTGGAGAGAGTGAGCAGCACTACTTTTCTGGGGGTGCATACCAGCGAGGACCTCTCCTGGTGAAGAAACATTGCAGCACTGGCCAAGAAAGGACAGCAGCAACTCTACTTCCTCCGCAAGCTGAAGAAGGCAAGAGCCTCCCCACCCATCATGTGCACCTTCTACAGGGGCACCATCGAGCGCATCCTGACCAGCTGCATCACTATGTGGTACAGAAACTGCACCGCCCACAACCGCAAGACACTGCAACACATAATGAACACAGCAGGGAAAATCATTGGCATCTCACTCCCCTCCCTCACGGACCGATCTACAACACCCGCCTCACTCGCAAAGCATCCAACATTGTGTGTGACCCTACCCACACCATCACACAGACTCTTCAGCCTTCTGGGAGATGGTAACGGAGCCTCAGATCCAGCTCCGAACTAGACTAATGAACAGTTTCATCTCCCAAGCCAGGAAGTTCAGAAGGCTGAACTCACTCCCTTCTCACCTGTCTCTCTCCCCCCAGCCCCCCCAAGCTCAGGACATTGAACCTCACCACCCATCCTGGAGCAGTCCCCTCCTCCCCTCTTCTCTCTTTAGTACTCTCTCTGTCTGCTCTCATACGGTCTCTCTCTGCCCCAACCCAAACTGGAAGTGGAAACCAAAAGACTGGTATTGTTTTTAGTCCTAAAACCAGGAAGTGAGTTAGCATTTTAGCGCCATGGGTTCCTTACTCTAAAAGTCAATGGGGATTTTGAATGGGTTTGTGGTTAGACGCTTGAAATGAGGTCTGTGGTTAACACAAGCTTTAGAGATGTTGACGTTTTGTTAGATGAGATAAACTACTACTAATTAGACCCCACTTGTGAATTTTAAAGTTTTTCCGTGAACTTTAAATGGCAGTTGCTAACGAGTAGCTAACTGAAACTACAGTGGTTGTTGCAGACATCACACGTCATCAGGCCGGGAACTCCCTCCCTAATCCTCCTTACGGCCTCTAGTCATGTTTTTCAGTGTTTTTTCAAATATTAGGTTTATAAACAACTTATTAAGCTAACGTTGAGCTATCTTGTCAAATCTGCTGATTAGATTGATGAAGCATAACGGTCGTGACATCATTATAAACCGACCGTGGTGTAGTCTGGACGTGAAAAAGACTTCAACCTGTCAGCACCCTGGTAAGATGTCGAAGTGAGACACTGTGTGAACACATTAGGTAACTATCAAAGCATTCAAATTAAAACATACAGGTGGGTGGGTTTATCTGTTAGTTTACATTGCACAGAGTTTAGCCCAGCCACTGTTTTGAGGAAGCTCTGTACTCTTTTTCTCCCCTTAGTTGTCTGTTTATAACATTTTCACTCGCTTTCTTTGCTCAAAATTAAAAAAAGGTCTCTTATTTTCCCTTCAACTAGGCACCTACTCTCAGCTGTGTAATACATGTGTAAAAGGGCAAGTCCAGACATTGTCCGGAACTAGTCCTACTCAAGTCCTGAAGTCATTTGTAAAAACAGATCCTCTGTCAGAAGAGTCTTACAGCTCACTGTGTAAAAAGAAGACTTGAAACTAGTTATTCTCAATGAAGTAATTTAGAAAATGTTTTCTGAGGTGATAGATGGATTTAGAATGGGTCAACCTCTTATAATATTCAACCTGTTACTAAAACATGTTGAGTTGTGACTTTGTCGCCTCAGATTTAAGGCTGTTCCCCATTTCTCAAATCAACATCTTTTTTATATGCAGTCTTAGGCACACAATTATGTCCTCCTTTCAAAGATATTAGAACATATTCCTTAAGTGACTAGACAGAACAAATCTGTTCTTATTGTTGCTGAACAGTGCAGGACCTCATGTCAGTAGTCTCCCCAGGCCTGTAAGTTGCACCTGACCGCTCCTCCCATCTGCCTGACCCCGTCTGTCTCCACCTTGTCCCTTGTTTGGAACAGCCCACCCTCTGGCTGCCTCAGCTCTGCATGCGAACAACCCCGGATCTCGCCTGGGAGGAAGTGGAATGTTTTTACTGGGAAGTTTGGGATTAGACAACCATTGCAGGATTTTCATTCCAATCTCTCGGTAGCTGTGCTGCAAAGGAAGCCAGCTTTTTTCCTTACATAAGTAAGCCATTGCCAGTGTGGATTAATGAGCTTTATCCCATACAGAAACAACAAACTAGACTGCTCTCCAAAAATAACAGAACAGAGTGTCCGTGACCGAACATCAGCAGGGTCTGGTTAGGAAGAATCTTTTCTCTCTGCTGCCTATTGATTTACTGCCATGAAACAAATTGAGGCGAAACAGTCGGGTTTTTTTCTTTCTTTGATAATCTAATCCGTCGGATGGTGTTCTGTATAACTGTGCTTCATTTATCTGCAGATTTGGCTTGTCATTTAACTTGTGGCAAAGTTGACGTCTTTATTGGTGTTTTATATTTAGGTCTAAACATGCAGGTGCAGATAATGTCTACATTTTCAGAGGATTTCAAACACCTTAAAACTCCCCTTATCATCAACATGCTTCTCTGAGTATTGTGTATCATGGAGTGTTTGACAGAGAGGGATGGGACATTTATTTTGCACAGAGGAGACACCTTGGAACTTCCTGTATTTTTGTAGCCCGGATGAGAAGTTGTTGATAACACGAGTGTGTGGGCGCCAGCAGGGAAGGTGACATTAGCGACAACTCAGAGGAAGAGGAAGTCAATCAGCAGAGTGAGAGGGAGGAGGACAATAGCTATGTAGCATGAGAAGAAAGCCACGTTTGGTAAGTGGGTGTATACACACACAAACACAAGGTATCTCTGTCTGCAAGTCAGAGGGAGTGAGGTGCTGGGACCACACGTGCATGCATGCGTAATATTGGCAAGGCTTGGACATGCACATTTGCGTTTGTGTGTGTGTGTTGGAGTGTGGGATTGCACAGTTGTCTGTTTCGCACCTGGCTGGACCAGTAGTGAGTCAGCTGTGGTGAGAGCTTGAGCTGTATTCCCCGTCACACAGCTCAAAGTTGTGTTAACCTTTAAGACAAAAGGCTGTGACGTGTGTGGGCTTCTGCAAATCCTGTGAGGGAAGCCAACTGAATGTCATGTATTCTTCTAGCTGCCATCAAAATCTGATTTAAAATGTGTGGTCCAGGTCTCTCAGGAAACAGCAAGTTTAACTCAATTGTAAAGGCATTTGGTCAATGAGTCCTCTTATTAGTTTTTCTCATATTTACCTCAGTTTTTGTTTACTTACAGAGACCCAAAACGCACAGGAAATAATTTATTACAAGCTTGTGCTTTACGAACTATCCACAGTTTTGATCTTCTTGTGTTTGTCTTTAATTGGTTAACATTTACATAACTACTTTCATATTACCCTTACTCCAGAAAAGTTTTCAGAAAATCTAAGGAAGGGTTGTTGTGTCTGGTTGTTGATATCTAAACCCTCCTGTAGGCTCAGTTTCTACCCTGGGGTCTCCTCCTATGTGGAAGTGTGTAGAATTGCTCCAAAATGAGGGTGCAAAGAAGCATCTCTAATCATCTGCATGATACCTGAACCTCCTCAGCAACTCTCCACTGAGTTCCCTCATAGCTAGTTCCTTATCCTGCCTTCATCTGAGCCAAGTCACCTTGCGGAGGAAACTTCTTTTTGTTCAACATTGCTGTACCTGAATCCAAAATATTCCCCAAATAGCAGATAATGCATTTTTTTCAACCACCAATATGTGACCATACAAAGTTGGTGCATGTGCATGCAAACACACACGCTGTCAGAGCACCTGATGGGCGTAACCAAAGAGACAGAGAAGATATTACTGGTAACAGACACACAAACGTATATTTAATTAAATTGCAAATCACAGCCTTTTGTGCGGTTATGTAATTTCTCATGCTCACATCACAATTGCAATTAGATTAATTGTGCAGCAGTTGTCCATTTTACCCTCACTCATGAACAATACTCCAAGGTACTTAAACCCCCTTGCTTGGGACAGGAACTCAGTCCCTACAAGGTGGAGGAAATCCACCTTCGTAAAGCAGAGAACGGTAACCTCGAAATGGGAGCTGTCAAAGAGGACAACTGAGTTAGAATAATGATTAATTGATTGAGTTACTGACAGGACTTTGTTGTCAAAGTTTGAAATTTGTCTTGCACCACAGCAGCTCTAATTAAATAAACTAATAATCAGAGGCCTTCAGCATGCTTTGATCTGGGATTCAACTCCTTAATGAATTTTAGTATTGACTGTACAAAAGAGTGTCTGACCTTATTAAAATGTGGGACCCTGTATCTCTGGTTTGATGGTAATGTTTTAAATTCACTGTTCAGGGCGTGGTTAGGGTCAAAGACTGTTAGCCATCCTTAACATGATTTTATAATAAGCTGATTCATAGTCTCTGTTAACTTCCATTGTTGAAGTTTCATTGATCTGTACAGACGGTACTGTGCTGTGTCAGCAAAGTAATCCTTAAACATCTGTTACTTAAAACTATGTCAAACTTGAATTCAGCAAACTGAAAATTCACAATTTTACAATCAGTGTACCAGGCAAAATTCCAGTAGTGGTACAACAGACCCAGTGTGCTGAAGGTGGCGCAAGACATACACCATGTAATGCACCGAAGTAGTGCTAGAACAAAGTAGCTTGCTGACGGCAAAGTTATACATTGAAAAATTCTACATATAGCAAACACTCACATCTTCATTGTGTTTTTAGTTGGGTTTTTCTGGGTAAAATGTATTGTGTTAACAATCATGACTGAAAGTTATGTTCATCTGTTCTTTCAAAACCTCTTCTAACTTCTCTGCTAATTATTTTCCACAAGACTCCATATGAGACTGACAGTGTAAAAAATCTGGATTTCTTCACAGATTTGCATGATGTGTCAGAATATCTTTCGTCCCTGGATTCACTGCCTGGAATCGACAGACAGTGAAGACACTAAGCAGGAAGACAATGAAAGCATGAACCAGATCACTGGGGTGGCAGTTTGTAGTGACCATATTCCTTTGTTTTATTAACGCATAATTTACATCAATAACCTTGTCAGAGCGTATTTCACAGTCTATTGGTGTTCAAGACAAAGAGAGGTAAAACTTTTCTTGATGGGAGAAAACTTTAATTTATCTAATTAATCTTGTTTCTTGCAAAGTGGTAATCTCTAAGAACAGCAATGTTGGGTGTTACATCGGGCCCTCTTTTCCCTAATGGTCTTGTTTGGCCATAAAGAGGGATCAATATTAATTTCAGTCTGCTTTACACAAAGTTGAGGACAAACAAGAGAGAATAAATCAATGCAGAAAGATTTAGTATATTTATCACCGGGGCCTAAATGTCACAAGATTGTTCCTTAAAGAACAAAGGCTTCGATGTGATGTGTGCTTTCCTGTGACGTCAACTGAGCTGGATTTTCAACACCAGCAACAACGGAACTCTACACCTGAATAAGCAACCTCTTGAGCTCGCTGTGAACATGACAGCTGCTTCTTTTCTTTTGTTTCCAGGCATGCTGTTTTAATCGAGTCAGCGGGGAGGAAGTGATAAAGTTGCTATAAGATGACTACATCAAAAGCCTCTAATCTGCTCCAACAGACCACAAGAGTGATGCATAAATGAAAGAGTAGGTGGGTGACGGATGAGCTTGATGTCTCGTTCAGTGATGAGTAATCGTCAAAAAAGTGAAGTCTGAAAACCCACATCACAGTAAACAATGACCACCTTGGCTTGGGTTTAGAAAAGGGCTGTATAGAAACCTTTTGAATGGTAGCACTACATGGGTAATGGTAAACCAGGCATTGAGGTGATCATAGCTTTAGGAGAGTTGTCAGGAGTAGGGCTCGGACAGAATATCTATGCAACAATTTTCATCAACCTGATGTGTGATACAACAATCTGATTACAGGTTCCGAGTTTCTATTTATTTTATTTTAAATAATATGGTGCGCCATAAAGGTTCCCCTGCAAATTTTGAACCACCATGGCACTAATTCAGGACTTTTTGGTAGATGAATACAAGTCGTAATGAAAAAGGAGAGGTGGTTGATTTGTTTCTTACAATCCAGACACATCACAGATTAGTTGTTTGATAAAAAACTAAGTCTGTCAGACTTTTGTGTGTTGCTCTGTGAATCTAATATTAAATGACAAATACACAATGCAGAGTTTTTTCCCCTTATTAATCAACACTATTATTCATTATAGTGTTAGTTTTAATTTGATCACTGGTATATGTTGAGTTAAATTTGGGACATGATTGACTGTAATCATTTTTGTATCCTACAATTTGACCCCCTGGCAGTGACAATTAAATAAGTTTGGACCTTGCTTTGACTAAAGTTGTCCATCCCTGAGCTAAGTAATCTGGATCACTAGAATGAACTGGAACACTCACGCAAACATTTTCACTTAATCTCTATGACCTTCATTGATGTGAAGATATTGAACATTTTGGGTAAAACAATAGTGATAACAGACCGTAATTAAGATAGAATGCTCAAATGTAATTTAGGGTGTGTCCTAGCTGTTCGGTAAGTGAACAATGAAAATGTTTCTGACCAGTGGGTGTAAAGACAAAGATGTTTATCAAAGACATTGAAGTCCAGATGAGCACACCCAGAGTCACCTACTGTACTGCACATGCAGCCCATAACTCCCACGCAGCTACACCCCTCGTGTGCACACCAAAGGCAATCAGTCTTTCCATCGTGACTGCTCGCTCACAGGGTGAGAAAAGGTCCTCGCTTTACTTGATAAATTCAATTTTGAAATAACAGAATCCAGGATATCCTGTGGTTAACCACCGGGGCACAGATATCCGATTGTCTCACCAATTGGAGAACCAACGCCTAGGCTCCTGTCGGCTCTGACAGATAGAATATTGATGTTCAAAAAGATTTTAAGAAAACAAGCATGACTGCAGATGCCCTTTGCCATAAGGAGAACCTATTTTTCGTTTTGGAACATTTAGGACAATATATTACAACATTATGCCAAAATTGCTATCTTAAATTTTGTAACATCTCAAAACATTGTCACTACATCAGAAATGATTCATAAGCAGACCTCTGTAACATAAATACAATAAGCTTGTTGGTTTTGATATGAGGTGAGACTTGAGCAGATGTGCAGGCCCAGTCTCGACCGCAATGAAGACATCCTTAGAGATAGCCTGTGTTTACTCCCGGGTTGTCAGGGAGTCCCCCATAGTTAGGCAATAAGGAAGGATGTTATTTACCTTGGCTGTGGAAGAAGGCTCTAATCAGATAACTGTAAATTGTGATTACACTATTTGTCATCATTGCCACCCAATCCTGCATCCTTGAGCAGTTTATGTCCACCTTTCACCTCCTCACCTCTTCCTGTCATTTTTCTCAGGGGGTGAAACATGTCAAATAGAACAATTTACAATAAACAAAGTCTAAATTACTGCCAAACCAAAATCTGTTTGGTTATAAACTTTTATACTGCACCTCGCAAAATAGCTCACTTCCCGTTAGACTTTTACACTTTTTTATTGTTTGATTAATAAACAGAAATCCAAGAAGGGAATTTGCAAATTAACCTGAAGGCACAACTGTTATACTTCTATTTGAAAAAGCTCCATTTGAATACCAATATATTTCCCCATCCCTTTATATCACATAACAACCCCAATAAAATCTGTTAGGGGGTGGAGGGTATGAAAGGCACTGCATTTGCCTTTCATTAATCAGCTTAAAGTGGACAAAAAGCTTTCTCTTTTTTATCTCCATTGTCCTCCTGCTGCCCAGCATAAGAAAAAAAAGAGGGCAAATGAGGTAGATCACTCAGGTCAGGGGGAATCGTCATGTCTAATTGCCACACTGTCTGCCTTATCTGATCCTGCTTGCTATTGTAATGAAACACCAGAGGAGAGAAGCCAGGGAAGGTGAAGATTACACAGCGTGAGCCATTCATGGCACAATCCCTCCCTTCATCGCTCTGGGTTTTCCGCACTCTCAGTCCAGGAAGTGTATATCATGAGGCATGTGAGGGCTGGATGTGGGCTGGCAGGGGATGGCAGGAGTGCTGAGGTAACCACTCTGATAAATGATGTATCTTTGCTCTGCTTTGTGCATTGTGCTTAAAGATGACAAGCGCATTGTGAGAGCACATAGAGACAAGACGCAACGCGAGGAGGATTATTTTGTGAGAAGGAAAGGTCAGGTTCCAGCCTGTCGATGAACAACTATTATTCATGTGGACAGCTTACCTTTGGTTTTGCTCAATGTTTCGCTTTTTGAAGGCAAACCCTGTACAATCTTCTTTTGGTATGAACTAAAATCCCTGTTAGTACTCTGCAAGAGCTTTACTGGACTGCAGATGGCCTTTGCCATAAGGGCTCACATAATCACTTTTTGACAACTGAAAACTTCTCTCTATTTTCTTTTACTTTACAGTAACTTTACAAAACGATAAACAGAACGATACAGTTGCTCAATTTTTTAGAAAAAACAAACATCTATTTTACGTCATTTAAATCAATGTTGAAATAAGTTCCCTTAAAAGGAAGGTGGTTAAATAACATTTTAGTTCCTTAATGTCCAAACTTCCTCATGATTTGTTGGTCTGGAGTAGATGTCTGATGCATTTTTGGGTTACAGTTAGATTAAAGAAAGAACTTTCTGGTTGAATTTAATGGAGAGTTACAGGAATGGTTTGAGTTGTGGTTTGGACTGAATTATGAACACTTATGTCTATTAAGCTGAGGGTTGTTCACAAACACAACAAAGCTACATGTAAGGCAGGCAATTGCTACAGCTCACTTTCTGCTGACATGATCCATTAATGACATGTAAAATTGCATTTTATCAGTGACTTTTGTGTTGTTTGACACTTTTTGTGTCATTCATCCAAGTCAGCTGTTGTACTTCACTTCTTTGCTGGTCTCTGACAGAAAGGCATCTTTTGTTTGATCTCTCACAGTCTTTAAGAAGGTCATGATTCCTGAGCCCCCAGTGCCCCTCTCCTCTAAAGCCATTGGTGCTCTGCTGACCATATCTCCTTCTGAGTCCTGGCTCTGATTGCGAAGTTGTCGGGCACGGGCAGCAGGTACAGTGATGAAGCGGCTGACCACATTAATGTGATAGCTGCGTAAAGCCAGCAGATTTGTGACACAGCGCTGAAAGGCTTGTTTGAGCTGCTCGTTGTTCTGCTGCTGGACGAAACTCTTCAAACAGGGCTGCAGCGAGATGTCCTTGATCAGCTGTTTGTGAGCAGATGGCATGTAGTTCCTCATCCGGGTTAGAAAGGCACCTGTATAAGGGAAGTATCATAGCTATAAGTCCTGCTCATTCTTCAATGCAGTCATTTTTGTTGATTTAGTGGAAAAAACTGCCACCTTACCACTCTTGTCTTCATGTTTAACTCCCAGAAGCTCATCAAAGCAGTGCAGCAGGCTGCTCTGTGCAGCACTCCCACCTGAATACTCCATCGGTTCTGTGCTTACACCTTCATAAACCAGCCCCTTTGGCATACATGGGTTGTCTTTCCACCTATGCATGTGAGCATGAACAAACTCACTAGTTTAATATTTTACACATGACAGTCTAAAGAACAGCTCAGTTCAGTTCTAGTCAACTAATCAACGAGTTAAGTCAAATGAAAACAGAGAGAGATTTCCGTACCCTGAAAGGTAGATCCTCATAATGCCGTAGAACACAGGAGGCTCCACATAAACTGCAATTAATGAAATAATGAAATAATTTGCTTATCAGGATTATTCCTACTTTAAGTTTGATTTGATTACCATGCATCAGTTTGAGTGTGTCTGTCATGTCCTGTATAGACTGGCTGATGTCCTCCAGGGCTCTGGCCACAGCTTCAGTGTCACCACACTTGACACCGTTGATCACTGCAGGAATGTTCTGCAACACAAGTCCAGTTAAAACCACTTATTTTCAAATGTCCACCATTTAATTACCATTTAAAGGTATTTTGTATGACTTTAGTCAACAACAGTTAGTCAGCAGGTTGATTTTATATGAGATGCATGTAAGGTGTAAGCAGTACTGGTGTTTATGTCAATCTTTACCCTCAGTGCAGGGACAGCAGCCAGCTCCACTAGCAGAGTAACCATGAAGAAACCTCGTACACTGTCTCCACCGGGGAGGCTAACTAGCAGCTCTAGGTTCCTGTAGATATAAGCAAGAGGAGCAAAAAGCTTAATTAACATCTGAATATCATAATACATAATGTATAGAGGACTAGATCAAAAGGGGAAATGCACTTACTCCATGTCAAAAGGACTGGCAGGGACACATGAAGATCACCATGAAAAGTAAAACAAACAAAAAAACAGATGTATAGCTCACACTTGTTTAAGAGGCAACATTCAAAAGATAACTGTCCTCACCCCTCTGGATCTTTCTTCCTCCAGTTAGCCAGAGCTGCGTCTGCATGGGTGAGAATTGGAGGGAGTCCTAGGCGCTGTGATACCTCCCACAAGGGGACAGCCAGGTTCTTTGGGAGCATCTTAGAGGAAGGTTGTTGAAGATGAAGCGTCATTAATTCAGTGTGTACACTGTGGACAAACTGACAGCTATCATGCAGATAAGGAAAGAGAAAAAAAAGATACCTCAACTGTGTTGTTCTCTCCTTCTTGCCATACGTAGCCCATAGTCATCATGCTGAGGGCCAGGTGGGCCAGACGTAACTCTTTGTGCTTCTGCAGAAACTGGCAGCTTAGCAGAGGCATCTGCAGGGACAGAGTGAAGCTGAACCACGACTCCGTGAACAAATGGTTTGTCCTTCACAGTTTGTTGTCCCCACTTACCTTGTTAATGAGGGAGCGTAACTTGTGAGACTGTACCAACTCCGGGACTTTGAGAGCAATGTCCAACCATGGCTGATAGAGCGCAGGGAGCTCTTCCTTTGAAGGAGACGTGGTACCATAAAAATATATCTTATAATCGTAACAGGGCACAGATGTAAAAGTCCATTTATGCAGCCATCACAGGCATTTTATTTATTTTTTATTTTTAAGGCGTCTTGTCTAAGTTTGCATTGAGTGCAGTATGCTGCTATAAGAACCAAGTTCATCACACTGTTGGAACCTGCAGCCATCAGTGCTGAAGGACACAAATCAACTCCTCCCTGGTTGCTCCATAGGTTCTGTAGCTCTTCACATGCTGAATTCAAGCATCAGAGGAGTCAGCTGGATACTGCACGGCATATTTTTGAGAATTTTGAATGCAATCAGAAACTACCTGGTTCAAGCACAAAGAGTTGCTTTACTTTGATTTTCTGTCGTCATTGAACGCATCTGGTAAGGAGCACAGCAGACAGCCTACTGATCCCTGAATACACAAAGAACCCTGCTCCAGAAACCCGAAGGGTTGAAAATCGGAATCATGCTACTTACTCCTGAATCTGCCATGAAGGAAACCTTTCTGAATCTGCTGATTTTAACATTCAGAAAGTGGAGACCAAACCAACCCTGCAACAATTACCAGGAGTAATCCAAAGTATTGCACTGTATTTGTTTTTTTGTGCTAAATCGCTCTGTTCACCTCACGTGTTTTCAGTTTTACATTTACATTAAGTTAACTATTGTAACAATTATGAACACGAGTGTACCCGCCGTTGAATCAAAGTCTGACCACTGGCTTTCTGGTGTTCAAGTTATATAGTTACAGAACTCAGCTCAGAGAGCTCAAGCTATTTCATAGGGTAGCCACTTGGCTCCCCTTTGTTGTAAACCATCTTGTCCCCATGTGACCACATGGTGCATTGTCCCTCTCCATCATCTTGTTTGCTTAAACTTTGCTTTCTGTAGTTTAGTTAGTTGTTGTTGACATTTGTTGATTGACCTGATGTGGCTTACTCTGTTATAATTCTTTTTTGATTACTGGTTTATTTACATCGGGATATAAGCTGGGTGCAAGGGCTTTTTGTTCGGACTTCAAATTATGAAATACATATTATTAATTCATGATAGATAGATAGAGCGGGACGGAGCTACTGAATGTGCGGCCACTCGCGTCGGCGCACAGGTGAGACTCACCGGTGATAATATTAGTATGAGATTTATTAATTTCAGACTGATATTGTGATATTTGGTTATTGTTCCCTGCTTTCGGGGTGGCATC
This sequence comes from Symphodus melops, assembly GCF_947650265.1. Lineage (NCBI taxonomy): Eukaryota > Metazoa > Chordata > Actinopteri > Labriformes > Labridae > Symphodus > Symphodus melops. The sequence continues at coordinate 39,244,581 of NC_136691.1, read as the reverse complement.
TCAAGGTTTATTAACTCAGTTTGACTATTTAAAAGGTAAAATAATTCCTCTGTGAATTTTGTGGCGATGAAGATAAGCCAGTGAGCGCGAGCAACAGGTTGCTAGTGCAGTTAGCTTAGCGACCTGCGGTATCACTGGAAGCGCAGTATTTTTCAAAGTAGCCCCTTTAAATAAGGATAATTATTGTTATGTTAAATTGATAACCCCATTTAACGATATAAAACCCAACATAAATGTTTGCCCAAAAAATCTGAACAAAACAAAGCAAACAGGAATAATCAACTTCCCTGAATCAATTTCACACAATCAATTCCTCCAGCCACGAGTTCACATTTTTACAACTGCTTCAGTGAAAGGAAAAGTTTCATTAATTATATTAGAAAGCTTAGATTATATTCAGTTTAAATAAGTTAACTGGATAAGTATGCCCATGATTTGTAATGCCTTTCAGAGGCTTAGGACTGTCAAGGTAAAGATATGTCATAACAGCTGCTTGTTGTCTCAGTTAAAATGTAAAAACTGTTCAAAGGAAAGAAAACTTATTCACATGGGTTTTACACCTACCAGAGGATCGGGGAGGATGAAGCCGAGCTCCTCAGAGACATGGTAGGAGTCCAGAGAGAACTGAGATTTGGAGCCTGACTCAGCTGCAGCCATAGAGGAAGAAAGAGAAGCCCACAGACAGCACCAATCATCAAACTGTCTGAACTGTTCATAAGACCCCGACCTGTCTGGACTCTGATCATGCACAAAGTTCACTTATAGCTGTGTCAACAATAGTCATTGCTTACACAACATTTATCCTTCTTTTACTGTTGCACAATTCAAAGTGTGTGCAAAGCTTCCCTTTGTGTATCATTAATTATAGAGGTGTTCACAGTGTTCTTGTTCACATTGATTTTCCACTTAATGAGGAAATGATACGTTACATATTACATAACATGTTATATGAATTTCACCAACTCCTGTTAAATTACGATTGTGCAGAAATTAGGGTTATTTTTTTCAGTTTTTGTAAATAATTCTTAGATTTGTTCAGTATACATCATATAATGAGGCTTTTATGGCTGAGGATTTTTATGTCAAAGTGAAAACCAAACCTGCACCTTTTTTCACAGCTTCCTCATTTTTTTCCAGACAGGGAGGACTGTGCAACAATACTGCTTTTTATAATGATAGAATTAGAACAATTAAGAGAATTTAATCATTCTTAAATTCATTCTGTTGGTACATTCAGCCTACTGCTTTATGTGTGGACAGAACTGCAGACCACCTGGCTCTGTATAAAGTTTATGAAAGTCCAACACCCTGATCGATATTGATTTCAGTGACAGAGGATTAGTAAAGGTTATCAAAACCTTTTATTCATGTCTAATTCATATTTAGGCAAAGATATTATTCTATGGCGTGTGTTATCATGTATTTGACATGTAAAAGTACCCTAAATACTAGTTTTCACACTTTTTCTCCACACTTGTTTTATCTGCCCATTTTTAAGCCCAAGTTAAGTCCATAAAGAAAATGTTGACTGTCAGCCTCACCTAGTGGATTAAGTTGAACATTGCAGGCACAGTAAACAGGATGTACATGTCGAGTCGAGACGAGTAAATCAGTATAACTAAGTCCTCGAGAAAATACCCTGAAAAAACAAAACAAAACATGAATGCTTTTCATTGAGGGGCCTGATTGGTATAATGTTAATAAGCTGATGTGCAGTGTCAACGTATTCTTAAATAATGAAGTTAACCAGAAAAAGGCAAAAGCATCATTATCTGTAAAAGCTTTTTCAACTACTGAGTGTAACAAGTTGAAAGATATCTTAAAATATGTGCAGGATGGATATACACAGTTCTCTGAACAGCATTCAATGTCTCACAGTTGGACAGAGAAACATAAACTAACGGAATCAGCTATGAACTTTATTTCACAGCAAACACCTCCCACTGTCTGTGCTCAATGGCTGTCTGTTGTCAGTACCTGTGAGTGACTAAACATCACTGTTTACATTTTGAGTTATCACACCAGTGATTGCATTGAGAGATCGCAACAAAAACTAAGCTGACACCTGCACAGTAGCCTAACAACACAAATTATTTTCTTAATGGTTTATGTATGAAAAGGAGTCTCATTAGCCCCAAACCATCAGACAATATCTTTTTCACATTGTCATTCATTTTGGGACCTGCTTCATTTCCTTCTTTAAGTCCAACCTGATATTTAATTCCTTCTGTTTCTGTTCTCCTGATCATCAACTTGATTCCAAAGTTGCTCCACATGTTTCTCAAGCACTTTGTTTACATTAGCAATGCTAGCTGTTTGGTTCTCAACTACAGCAGTACGAGTTTCTGTCTCCTCTATTCGCGTTTGCAATACAATTGCATTCTTAAACTCTGCTGTGTCAGACTTAATTATTGATACATCAGTTGCTACTCCATTTTTAGTGCCAATTTTGGTAATCTTTATGAAGAGGTCCTCAATGTTAGCTTGCTGGCTTGTTCCAGGGCCAGCGGGGTTAGCATCCACGATGGTGGTAGTTATCAAGCGGGTCTGCACGCTTTGTTTTGCCTTGCTCATTCTCTTGCTTTATCCTTTAAAATGTGGATGAAGTTTGATTCAGTATGACACATAAAACAACTTTAGTCAACAATTGACCGCCTACGGGGAGTTGTTATTGTAATATTTTTCGAAATATGGCGGCGGGGTTCGGGAGCTAGACTAGAACACAGCCATTACCAAGGTCTTCCCCACATGACTCCTCTAGCAGCATTCATGTTGACATGGCCTTTAACAATAAAAATAACATAAAAATACAATTTGTCAGTATCATTTTACATTTAGGCTATTATTCTGTGCATTATTTCTCTCTGTGAGTCAAGAGATTGGCTTAGGAACTCATATAGTCTAAAAGAGCCCAAAGAGTTAATTCCTTCAGTTATGGAGAACAGCTGGTTCCTTAAAACTCAAAAGCTCTGATGACTCATGCATCTTTCTTTTTTCTTTTTTTTTTACTGTGCTGCTGAATGACATTATTTTATTCTTGCTTCTGGCAGCCCTTATGTGTGTACAAAGGCTATATGTTGTACGCACAACATTCCTGAGTTAATCACACCTGACTCTGTGCAGGATTAGCAGACTGTGCACACTTTATCTAATCTATAGATTGAATGCATGCGATGTGTGTGATTCATTTGATCAAACACACTTCATAAACATACTGTAAACGTGCAAAGTAGAATCTCGATACTCAAAAAAAAAAAAAAAAGGCAGTCTATCAAAACAACAACGTTTGAGACTGCATGCCGACCAGTTCAGGCTGCACAGCAGCAGTGGAATGAGATGTGTGCGCCTTGAAAGTGGATCAGTGTTTTGTAATGAATGGGTTTTTTTCCCCTCTGAGCGCCTGCCTATTATTAGCTGCGGAGGCCTTACGGTAAGTGGAGGTGGTTCCATGACAGTCAGAGCTGCAGCCTGCAGCGGACAAACACACCTCAGATCGGCAGCCTTGTTTTTGGCAATGCAATCAAAAAAATCGGACTGATTCAGAGAACGTCTCCTGAAAAATCGGCGGTCGGCCACTTTTTATCCCAGGCCTGCATCACCTTGCCTTCAAAATGAAGTTAAATACGAGCCGCTGTCAGGTGCCAGCCGCATCCGATGGAGCGATGCATTCTGTCTCGATCATCGACCAACACCATGCAGCACTTTCTTATGTTGCGGTAAGATAACGGAGATTTTTCACAAGGGATATAGACTGTGGTTTTTGTTTACTTTTCGATGTTTTCTTCGGTACACACGGAGGCACATAAACAGGCTCAAGAGTCAATGACGGGGTGTTACATAACGTGTAATGCAGCAGAGCCTCATGACTAGTGTCTCGGTGGTGGAGGAGGGACTGTTCGGTAGTTCTGGTAGGAAATGCATTATTTTATCCTCTTTGTTGTTGGTGATAACTAAGGATGTGTGCTCGTTTACTTGCTAGTTATGGTGTAGGGTAGTTTGAAGGGGTTGTGAGGGTTATTTAGAATATCTGAGTGTTTAAAATGAATGAAGTCGCGAGTTGCGCAGTGTGGACTGTAACAGGAAAGGACATGTGAATGAGGTTTAATAAAGGCGTTGTATCTCTAGTGTCATACAGGCCCAGCCTAAGGTCAGATTGTCACATGTTTTAGTGCTTCAGCATAAGTGAGACTGAGCCTAGAGTGATGCAGATCGTTCCGTCAATGAAACGCTGATTTTATGAATGGCAAACTGTTTGAAAAAAAAAAAAACCTTACTGTAACCCTTAATAGTAGTCTCTTGGACAGTGAATAAAAACATGCATCCAATGTAAAACTACTAGCACATCATATCAAGCTTTAGACCCCAAAAGATTAGGATTAGGGAAGCACATGTCAATCAATCATCAGTCAATCTTTATTTGTATAATTCACAACAAATATAAAAGACTACTTGTTTTGTAATATTACAAAAAAGCAGGTAAAATACCTGACTCATTGCTCTAATATTAGACTCAACTGTAGTGCTGAAAGGAAGAGGGGTCTTATAGCAGGTCTAAACTCAGTGCCTGAGCTCATTCATTTGGATGAAGCATTTTCTGAAGGTTTTCATAACAGTAACTCTTTCAAAGGCTACTTGGACAAAACTGTAATCAGTATGTTTGACATGGGTCATTGATCTGAGACTCTAACATAGTTTTAATACATATTTTTTTATAGCACAAGTTAGAAATAAAATAAGTATGGACTACAACGCATGGTAATCTATTATTCTCATTGGACATAGTAGGCTATTGAGTGAACATAATCCTTTTTATATTATATAAGGATTTTAACATAAATGTATTTTTATTTTTTATTTAAACTTCATCTAACCAGGAAAAAAAAAACTCATTGAGATTAAAAATCTCTTTTTCAAAAGTGTCCTGGATAAGACAGGCAGGATAAAGGCAATGACATACAAATACAAAAACTCCTGTTCCCTTGGAAACCAGTCTGGATACCTGATTTATCAGCTTCCCTTTTCAAGTCACAAAACAGTCTATTCAACTATTACCTCCATGTAACTAAATGTAGGCTTCATTTTTTGTCATCATTTTTGTGAATTACGCCTGTGATGATGAAATTTAAGCTTTTTTTTTGTTTTAATATAGAAAAGGTTTTTCAGGTTTACAAGTGTTGGAGGGAAAGGGATTGGAGAGGAATCTTGACATGATTTATCAGCCTTATAAACCTATAGCATGTAAGCTGTTTATTTTGAAATAGGTAATTGTTCCAAAACCAGATGTCCTGTACAATTCACAAAAGTGTCCTTTGTCTTGTAGTAGTGGGGCTTTTCGAAACTCAACCAATCCCTTACAAAGACCAAACCCTTTTTGTTTGCTTGTCCCTTTAAATTTTTTTTCTGTATCAGGAGCAGGACAGGGAACTTGTGAATGGGTACAGGGAAGTCACGAGACTCTCCATTGATAGCTCTGCAGGCAGAGCGAGCAGTGCAGATAGTCATGGTGTCTAATATCCATTTTGAATCCTTCCTGTGCTGGCCAGGACAATAGAATTTCAGGTGCTGATGCAACTCCTCTTCTATCGGCAGGTCCCAGCTGATAGATTCTGATATGGACTATGAGAGGCCAAACGTTGAAACTATCAAGTGTGTGGTCGTGGGAGACAATGCAGTGGGAAAGACCCGCCTTATCTGCGCCCGAGCCTGCAATGCCACACTTACTCAGTACCAGTTACTTGCAACACATGTGCCCACAGTCTGGGCAATTGACCAGTATAGAGTGTGCCAGGAGGTGAGTTTGTAAGCTTGTGTTTTTCACTTAAATGTTTTATTTAAGCAAAATATTTTGCTTAAATTTGCTGTACTAAACGTTTTAAGTGCAGCTCATGTGCACATTTAACTGTTGATTTCCAGCAACATTTGGCTAACCATTCCTTCCTTTGTAATCTCTGATTAGGTATTAGAACGCTCCAGAGATGTAGTTGATGATGTCAGTGTGTCACTTCGCCTCTGGGATACTTTTGGGGACCATCATAAGGATCGGCGTTTTGCATACGGCAGGTGAGATATTGTAAGTTTCAGCATTAGTCAACGATGACTGCTGCGCCCTGATTTGACTGAATTTTTCCTTTGTTGTTACCTCCAGGTCTGATGTGGTGGTACTGTGCTTTTCGATAGCCAACCCTAACTCTCTCTACCATGTCAAGACCATGTGGTACCCTGAGATCAAACACTTCTGCCCCCGCGCTCCTGTCATCTTGGTGGGTTGTCAGCTCGACCTGCGCTATGCTGACCTGGAGGCAGTGAACAGGGCACGGAGGCCTTTAGCTAGGTAGTAAGCCTTTTATTTCAGTATAGTGCACAGTTAAAAACACAGATCATCTGAGTTATTTGATTAATGATTTTTTTATATATGCTTTTGTTTTTAAGGCCAATTAAATCCAATGAGATCCTTCCTCCAGAAAGAGGCAGGGAGGTGGCCAAAGAGTTGGGAGTGCCATATTATGAAACCAGTGTTGTGGCTCAATTTGGAGTCAAGGACGTCTTTGATAATGCTATCAGGGCTGCGCTCATCTCTCGCCGCCACCTGCAGTTTTGGAAGTCTCACCTCAGAAATGTTCAGCGGCCTCTCCTTCAGGCACCCTTTCTGCCACCAAAACCTCCTCCACCCATAATCACTGTGCCCCCTCCCCCGACCACCACCGAGGAGCATCCAGTTGGTCTTCTCGAGGACCCACACTGTGCTGATGTCATCCTGGTTCTGCAGGAACGACAGAAAATCTTTGCACACAAGATATACTTGGCGACATCCTCTTCAAAGTTTTATGACCTCTTTAGTATGGATACACAAAGTGAGGAGACTGAAAGGCCTCTTCGTGGTCCTCTTTCTGGACGTGAGCTGCTAATGCGTGCTGCTAGCTTTGATGTTTGTGAAAGCAGCAACGATGGAGACAGAGCCAACCTAAGGGCCTGTACTAGTGATGGGACATTAAAAGACTCTGAGGGAGGCAGACGGGGCAGACTGCTCTCCTCATGGAGCCGGGCCTTTGCCAGCATCCAGGAGGAGCTAGTTGATGACCCTGTCACATACAGCCCCAGGCCTATGACTGTAGTGCATATGGACCAGTCCATGCAGCTGGGCCCTTTCAGAGCAGTGCTGCGCTACCTGTACACAGGCCAGCTGGACGAGAATGAGAAAGAGCTAATGCACATTGCACACATTGCTGAGCTGCTTGAGGTCTTTGACCTGCGGATGATGGTGGCAAATATACTCAACAATGAAGCCTTTATGAACCAAGAAATCACCAAAGCCTTCCATGTACGGCGCACAAACAGAGTCAAAGAGTGCTTGGCAAAAGGCACCTTTTCTGGTAAGAGGAAATCATTTATCCATGTTTGTTTTTTTTGTGAATGAGTGGATACAGGTGTAACTAAGGTGTAAAATGTGCATCACCTCTCTGTTGTAGATGTAGTATTCAAGCTAGACGATGGGACCATCATGGCCCACAAGCCTTTACTCATCTCTAGTTGTGACTGGATGGCAGCTATGTTTGGTGGGCCTTTTGTGGAGAGCTGCACCAAAGAGGTAAGTCAACAAACTACACTTCAACTAATTTCATTTTTATCAGAATTTCCAATGGCAATTGTATTGTCAGTTGATTGATAAGCAACAGTATGTAGGAATTTGGTTTGGGGTGCTTTGGTATCCATCAATGGTCTCTGTGTGCTATACAGTTGTAGAACAGACATTGCTGTTGTGCCTACCTTCTAGATAACTTGGATCTGTTTACACAGATGATGCAAAGCTGACAAAATCCACACAAGGCCAACTGTCAGTTTCATAGTGTAGTAAAAACTGGCAATCGGTCCACGCTGTGGAGATGGGAAAGACTCCATTCTCATTGTTGAAAGTTATTACTACACTTTTAAGGTGAAAAAATACATACTGTTGCTTTAATGGTTTCAAAATCTTACGAAGCTCACTAGTGCAGCAAAGATCAACTCATGTAATGAAATAAACCTCTGAACAGTTTGGTCAGTGTAAAAGGTATAATTTGATTAGAGATAAGGTAAATCTGTTGTAATGCAATTACTCTGGCCTTTGTGATCTATACATACTGTATCTATGAGGACATTGTTTTAATACCTCAGTGGAAAATAATACTATTAAGACAACACTTGAACGAAACCACTAGTTAAAGATAAAATAGCTTTTAATTGATAAAAAGGCATGACTCTGCAAAACTTTTTTTTATTCCCTGCCCAATTATTAGCTTTGAAAACTATTACTTATTATGTTTTTGTTTCTGAAGCTAAGGCAGAAAAGACTGGAGAACTAGTAAACTTACATGTACTTTCATTACAGCGCAAAAATGCACAGGAGACAGTAGATTTCTTCTTGCTTTGTTACAAAATGTAAACCAAAGCAAAGCCCTCAATCTTTTTGAATCTTTTATGATGACTATGTCACATGCTCCTGTTTCTAAGGTGCTGTTCCCAAACACAACTCGGAGCTGTATGAGGGCCGTGCTAGAATATCTGTATACGGGTCGGTTTTGTTCTCGGCCTGACCTGGACGCAATGGAGCTTATTGTTCTTGCCAATCGCCTTTGCCTCCCCCACCTGGTTGCACTAACAGGTATTACATCTGGTATATGTTTGACTTTCTGAACCACAGGAGTGTACGCCACAAAGTCATTGTGAGTGGATGCCTGCTGTGACTTACGTTTATGTCATTTTCAGAGCTGTACACAGTAACAGTATTGACGGAGGCGGCGATGATGGGGGCTGACATTGATGGAGATGTTTTGGTGTACTTGGATATGGCCCAGGTATGGTGTACTTTCAGCATATCAAAGTGCAAGTCAGCTATTTTGAGAATAAAAGCCAAGTATATTTGGGTCCATGCTCAGTGGTTCATGGTTTTTCATAATCAGACTCAAGATTTGCTTGTTCAGTTTTGTTTTTTTAGTTCAGGTCCATCAGTGTCAAATTTGAGGCTCAAATTTTGTGAAACAACCCTGTCCCCTGGGCCATGAAAGGTTTATCACAGTCATAGTAATTTCCAGCTTTTTTATATATCTCAATTTGGCTGTTCTATATTAATTCTCAATAATTCTGTTGCCAGTTAATATAATATGATTCTAATGCTGGCAACTGCATGCTTATGCTAATATGCCAATGTTAGGAAGTATGTGGGAAGCTCCTGAACTCTGAACTAATGTCAAGATAGGAGTTCATGTTTTACTTAATAAACCAACAAAGCTCTTTAGTCCTTCTAGTTAAGGTTAAGCTCAAATATGAAGCCACATCAAAGTAAAACAACAGTAGTTTTGATGTTAACAAACAGTTCACAAATAAAAAAATGCCAAATAATGACTTTTTATGTCAACAGTTCCACGGTGCCCAACAGCTCACTGGCTGGTGTTTGCATCATATCTGCACCAACTATAACAGTGTCTGTCGAAAGTTTCCTCGAGACATGAAGGCTAAGTCTACAGGTAACTCACATGCTAGGGCCTCCCTCAAACCACTACCTCCGCACTCACTCTCCAGCATGGAGTGAACTCTATTTGACATCCCACCCACAGCTAAATCAAGTACACTTTGTTAAGGTTGAGGGACTACATATAGCAGCAAGCTTTTGGACAAACCCCCTCACTCCCATGGAAACAGGAGCTTTATATAACAATGACTTTATATCACTCAAATAATAATTTGTTGCCATTAAAATCCTTTCACAATTTCAGATACTAACACTACATTTTGTTGGCGTTTCTTTTTTTAAACATCTTACCATTTCAATCAGATGTTTGTAATATATGTAGCTTTTTTAAATTCCTTGACATTTCAAAGTCAATTAATACTTGCATTGTTAATTGAGAGTAGAAAATTGTTTTGCTATTTTATCTATTTTAAAGGTGTTTTAGATAATGTGTCCCCCATCCCTGACAATGAAACATGCTACACCTGCTCAGTAAGCCGGCATTGGTGCAAATAGGTAGAGAGATGGTTGAGGGAGTGATTTGAGAAATACCGGATATCCTGTACAGGTCTAAAAAGCTCTTTTAACCATGTATAAATCAGAACATATAATGCTGCTTGTTTACCACCAAGTTGTTATACTGTAGGTCATGAGGCCTTGTATGTCTAGTGTGGCCATTTGCACATATTCAGTAAGAGTTAGATATAAAGCACTTCAAAGCAAAATAGTTATTGCCATTATATAGGACTCTTCTAATTCATTCTGCCTTCTGCATTGTATTGTTTCAATTAATACAGAAAAAGATGATTGTATCGTCTATTGTTTGTAACAAATGTAGCAAGAATTTTTTTATATATTGTATGGTTATTTATGATTGAAATTAAGGCTATTTAGGTTTTACACACCTGGTTTTTATAATGTTTATTCAGCATAATTATTTACAAATGAAAATATTCATTTTGTTGTAATTCAATCAATAATTTTTTGAAATTGACAGCGATGACAATGTTAAATTAAAAGTAGCATTATAGAAAAAGCACAATTTAAAGCCAACTCATGGATTTAAAACTTACATAGCTTTGAATAATCCTCTTCTGATGCAGAAAACCAAGAATACTTTGAGAAACACCGCTGGCCCCCTGTTTGGTTCCTAAAAGAGGATGACCACTACCAAAGAGCACGCAAGGAGCGTGACAAGGAGGACTACCTATACCAGAGACGGCAATGCAGACGCAAGTGGCTCTTCTGGAACATTCCATCCTCCCCTAACTCAAACTCTCCTTCCTCTGGCTCGTCTGCAGTCATCTGACCAAGTGGTAAGGCTGGGTCCACCCTGAAGAACATCAGGGAGGATGTGAGCTGTAAAAGAAACAATATAAGACAAGCACTGCTGGATAAGTAAGCCCTAATTATTCAGGCACACTGTTTCTCCTCCTGTTTGTTTGCCTCTGCTGTCAAACAGCATTCCTCCAGGTTTGCAAGGTCACCTCAATCTGGCAGTTTAATTAACGTGTGTGTTCCTTAGATTTTTAGCTTTGTGTACATGAGACTCAAACCTCAGTGATTTGAACCTCACTGAAAAAAATGGCACAGTGCAACTGGCTCAAATAGCAACTTACATCAATTGTTATTTGTTCCATGTACTATCTGATTTATAAGTTTTAAAAATAAGACTGCTTGCACAGAACTCTCCACATATGTTGATAATTATCATGAACTAACCAGAACTGATAACCAAGTGCTGCTTCTCAGCTGCAACAACCAGCAATTCAACACAGAACTTCTCAGTCTCAGAGATATAACACTTTGCCCTTAAGTGTTTATACAATCTACCACACCATGTACAGCATAATCTCATCACAGGATATAAAATTAGTGAAGCCTGACAGGTCTTAGTTAATGAAGTCATTCAGTCTAAACATGCTGACTCTGATCCTGAGTGGATTAATGAAAATACGGGCAAGTTCTGTCACTTTTGAATGTTTGTGTTACGATTTACACAGCTAAAATTCATCTTGGTCTGAACCATAGGTCTAAGCTCTCAGCATTTACCGATTATCGTGTTATTTGTGGCAAAAGGGCTTTGATTTACATGAATGCATTCAGTGTCCTGAGACATGAGAGATCCTATATGAATATAAATCTGTATTTTCCTAAGGCAAAAAACAACAACAACAACAACAACAACAACAAAAAGATCATGAATATTTCCTACAGTATGTGTTGCTATATTAGGCCTGTAAGCACACATTTTACCCTTACGGTTTAATGTGAATGGTGCCATCAGCTTGGTCACCAAATGATGCTTTTCAGAGCCAATTTCCCATATTTACACACCTTTTCCTCTGTCAACACTTACAGGGTAAAGGTTATAGACTATGCTGTTGCACTGTACTGCTTTGTTTTAGTTTTAAAATTGTATGAATGTATACTCTCTGATGAATAACTATCATTTGAAAGAATCCAGATTGATCAGCAATTACAAAGATAGGCAAGTTAGAATCCTGCTGGACATCCAATTAAAAGGTAAGCTAACATTAGCTGCCCTTCTGTGGTAATCTATTGTTAGCAAACAGCCTCTTCGTAGCTAATAGTGTAATTTGCTATTAAGTTGCTAACAGTTAACTGTCCTACTGAGAATAACTAATGCTTGCATTCTGCCAAGTAATTTGATTGTTAACCAAGAAGTAAATGAAAGCTTAAATTAGCCGTCATTATGTGGACAGTTCATTCAGCTAACTCAAATTTAGATTAATGCTTACTCGACAGTGGTTTACAGATTAGATGATATGTTATCATTCAGCTGTGTTTTGCTTAAATGACAAGCTACATAGCATGAATTTTAATACTACCAACTATGTTACATTATACAAAAGGAAGAATGAAGTAAGTAAATAAAGAGGTAATGGTATTGTTTGCTAGGTAGTGGCACAATGATAACATTGGCTGTTGCTGTAGTTGGATATGGTGTAACTTTGAAATATGGCCCAAAGTATACCTCTGCCTTGTCTTTTCAATTGCTCTTCAGTCAGGAAACAGTGAATTGCTAAATGTTGTGTATTTCACAAGTATTTATGGCATAGGCTATAACCTGAAATGCAGCAGTTAAACTATTATAACTCTCTTTGAGCTTCCCACCCTGACACTACCATAAAAAAATGTTTTCCCTCTCTGATGGTGTGCTGAAGTGTCAGTTACTGGTGGTGATTGGACCGTTAGAGATTGATCTGAGTTACTGCTGACAGTCTGCAGTTGGACTTGCACATGCAGAGGAGGCCTGATTGGGTGAAGTCATTCCTACTCTTCTAAACACCTCAACACTTCTGGACTCCTTTCCACAGAGACACAAAATAGAGCCTGATGGACAGTATGGTGTCATGACACACTACAGCAAATGCAAAAGAAGGGACTGAAGATGAAACAAGGTGATGTTTAAATGTTTCAAGAAATCTGTGGGGAGGTTAGATTATTATTATTATTATTTTTATGATTTATTTTGCACATTGTATATTTAAGATTGCCATTTACTGTTGTACTTGATTGTAGGATGGACTTGTAAGCATGGTGCTTAGTGAAGAAGGATAGTAATGTAAATAGTACAAAATATCAAATGAACTGCAAGTGACTTGCATCACTCTGTTGTTTACTTACCTAATATTGTGCACTGCAGGCAGTGAGCATAATCATACAGTATTACTGAGTAATACCTTCTGATTATAGACTTATCCAATTTGCATTTTGTTACTGTGCAGTTACAAGCTGTTAAAATAATAACTGTGCTGACCTCCAGATACATCAGTTATATGCTCTAGTAATATTCATGCACATAACAGGCAATTCAAACAAACGTTTGACTCATAGTAGAGTAGGATTACAGAGACAATGAAGTAGACACATTTATATAAATAAAACTATAAAAACTCATTGTACCTCCATAAAACAGGCCACTGCTTCTTTAAAGTCAATTCTGATTGAAACATTTACTTTTGTGGCAAATAAAAAAGAAACCTGCATTTAATTGGTTAAACATTCCTGTTTTAACAGATATTTAAAGCCTTAAAAAAGAGCCAAGAATCACAAGGGGGAATGAATTAGTTCAGTGATTAAAAAAACAAACAATTGCTAACCTGCATTAACTCCTGACCTTCCAGCCACACTGCATACACAAAATAGATATTTTATTTATGATTATTCAAAGTCCATGTTCTATAGTAGATCATTGTGGATGCTGGTGGTCTAAGCTGTAGCATTACATTTCTATAAATGATCATTTTGGATTTTCTAAGTCAACATTAGAATTTTTCATTTTGAATACCTTTATTGCTTCATTGCATTTGACTCAAATGGTCGAACAATAAGCAGAGAGAAGAGCCTCAGAAGTATTGTCTGGTTTAATCCAATAAAATGTGTAAGACCACTTGAAAACAAAATAATGTCCAGCTTTCACAGAAAATACATTTAAATGTTACAGCAGGAGGGTCTATATCGATTTAATTTGCCTTGGCAACTTTGCTGATACATTTCATAGACATGCATTTCATTCCTCAGTGCATTGCATTTCTTAGTGAATCCTCTGCTGACGTTTCGCATCAATAACACCTCATGCCTTAATGTACAGTATAGTGTATGGTTTTGAATGTAAAGTATTGCTACTGTGGTTACTAGTTTGTTTGCTATATGTTCAGTTACCATGGTGCTCTCTAGAATGTGTCTGTATTTGTAAATGTACATAATCCATCATTTGGATGTAAAACAATCGATGATTTGAAGGAATTCAAGGAATGTGTATTTAACATTGCGAAGGGTTTATGTCTCCATAAAGCCGTAAAAAATTAACTTAACAGAGACTCTGATTATCAAGGCCATACTAGACTAAGTAACAAACCATCAATTTGTGACATTAACCATGAAACGAATGCAGGGATTTAAAATTTGTTCAGAATTTCAGAGTTACTTTATTCTTATGCATTCAATTTTGAAGTCTGCATAAAAAAGTGCTGAGACAGCGTGACTATTGGAAGTAAGACTTTAATTAAAACATGTAAATAACAATTGTGTGATGACTTACCATTCAAACTTGGCATTGCAGTTGATACAAGCTATTGCATAGTTTAACATACTGTTTTTGTACTATGCATACTGACATGTCTGACTGAAACTACAAACTTGCACTGCTTTTAGGACCAGGTTCTATTCAAAATTGCATTAGATGGTACAGTAACATTATCTGACATGTAGACAACATCAGGTAAAAACAAAAAAAGATTTGATCATAAATTACTGAGAAGTTGTCACAGGGGCCCTTTTCCATATGTTTGGGTGCTAACATCACCGCTGCAAAGAAGCACAAACCAAAGGGAGCTTTAGCAGCACCAGGAATATATTATATATGCTGCACAATCACTACTGCATAGTTTAAGAGGCCTTGTTCAGAAATTGTTAAAAATTAAATAAGAAAAAAAAAATACAATAAATGAAAAGAAAAAAACTTGAACGTCTTCTCAGTGTTTAAAGCCTTGATGACATTTTCCTTGGTCATCAGCTGTTTTTGTTCCCAATGAGCTGTTTTTATTGTTTGGGAGCTGTATCTGAATTTCTGTAGCATGTGTTCTTGAAAATGTGTACATAATATTTACTAAATAAAAAAGAGCAACATGTGCACTTTAGGTGTCGCCCCAGTCCTTATTAAGAGCTCATTAGTCATGTGTCATATGAAACTTTTACAGTTGGCTACAGTGGTTCACTGCGCAAGAGGCAGCAAGAGTCCTGAACCAGAAGAAGACACTTGCTGCAGCTCAACACAAGTGGACTACTTATGTTCTGACTGAGATATGGTAATGTTAACACAAGTTAATACAGTTAATACACAAAGGCTGCAGTTTGTATTCAGCTAGTGTTTAGCCTTTAAGCGTCTGTGCTCTATGTCAACGGACTCAAATTTAACTTGCGTTGGTGTCGAGACTGTCGACACTTGTGACGTAGACCAAATAAATATGAACAAGCGAATTCAAGTTCAGCCTGTTAGCAAATATGAGTATTAGAAACTCTTTTAAAAATGTATTCACAACATGTCTCGTTTCATACAAATGCTGGTAAGTTTAATACAGTTGTGACGTCGCGTGCCTATTTCTGTTGGGGCAGGATGTGTCTTGTAATGCGCTTGACGCGCGCTTTAAGTAGGCCTACCGTGTATGCCGACTGTAATTAAAATGTGAAAGAAGAATAATTTAATGTAGCCGTCATCTAAGCTTTTTACCATGTTTGAGGAGTGCAGTGCTGCTGATGTGTCAGACTGATCAGACATATGTAGGCGGAGTCAGGTGTTTAGGAAAGTTTTGATTGGCCAAGAATGGCCTACAGGTGTAGCAGGCCTTTAGAATTCATTGAGACGTTAAGACGTCATAAGAAACCCGTTTTTCTTCATTACTAGCAATTTGGTCTCAAATGTTTGGTATTACACTCTAAAATTCAGTAGTTCAAAAGAAACATTGTAAAAATGAACCTTTAATTTTAATTCAGCTTTGTGAAATCAAAAGGTTTAAAGGCTTTAAAAAGGTTCTTGATAATGGTTATATTAATAAGTTGCTTTTAGAAAGGAACTCTGAGGAGTAAAGTCACCTTTCCAGCAATAATACACATTTTTGTGAACATGCAGGAGCTGTATTGCTTAAAAAATGTCTGACATGTATTTTAGTTTATTGTTGAACTGTCATTCTTTAGAAATGATCAGGTAGAAATAATGTTTCTGTAAATCTGTCAGTATAGACAAGGCTTCATAAACCTTCACTTAGATTAGGATTTACATGCTTGGCAAAACACTATTTTAATCAAATGGATAAAAAAAAAGTGTCCTAAATATCACTTATTTGTCTGTTGGAATTCACATCTTCTTGACTGAACACTTCTGCTCTGCAGGCTGTGCTGGCACCGTTCCTGGTGTTATGTGCTTTTGTTTTGGAGTTTCATCATGTGGAAGCAACAGCAGACACCCTGAGCTCTCTGGATTCTTCTTTCTGTCTGTAAGTAGCCAAATACGCCTCACAGCTCTACTGCGATCACAGTGAAAATGAGCATGGTGAAGACAGGAGAATTTTAACTGGAGCTCTGTCTGCTCCCTTAATGTTTTGCTGAAACCCGTATTTGCTCAGGGTAGAATCCAAAACCTTTTTAAAACAAGTTGACTTTGTTTAGTTCAGTGGCTTTGTTTCACCTCAATACAGAATGCTTTTGAAATGTGTGTTGACTGAGAGTCCTATTTGATATTTCCTCAACATAGTGGTGAACTTGAGGTGATCTATCCAGGCCTGCATATTGACCAATGCCTCATAGTTAAAGAGCATCTCAGAAAGGAGGTATCCACACTTTGGAAAGCTCCACGGATTTACTTCTCTCAGGCAGATGAGGTAAGGAGTATTTGTGTGTGTATATTATGTTCAGTAAGATTGTTTATTTCCCATCGACTAATACAAAGCTATTAAGTATTAAGGAAATGTCAAAAATAATTTAAAAAATCGCTTTACATAATGTATATTGTGATTTTAAAGGACTTATTTTTTTCAAACTAACAGCTAAATGCCCAGTCCCTCCTTCATCTATAACAAATCACTGTCAGAGTAGTATTTTTCTAGTAAATAATTCAAGCAATAAATAAGAGAATAGTTACAGCTTTTGTTTGTTAAAAGATCACCTTTTTCTAAACAGGTACTTCCTTATCCTACTTTCTGCAAGTTCACACTTAAAAGGGAATTCCTAACTCTCTCATCAACAAAGGAAATTCCTCATACCTCATGACTAAGAAGTCAGACTTGTAATTTGTTTTGTTCCTTTTAGCATTTTTGAACTGTGTAGGAAACGTCTGTTTAAGGTTTATTTGGTAAACATGCAGCTGCTCCTTTAAAACACTAGAGTGCAGTCATAGATAAGCCAAGTAGTATTTGACCATCCTAGATTATAAAACAACAAAAAGGTTCACCACATTATTGAAAAAAAGAACAAACTTGAAATAACAATACCCAAATATACTAAATTTATGTCCAGTTTTTCTTCAGTTTTTAGCCTTTATGCCTCAATCGATCTCCATGACCTGTGCTTACTGCCAACTCTCCTGATGTAATTACATTTGTTACCAGAAGGTGGTGCTAGCACAGCATTCTTGTAAGCCTCTCCATCGACACTTGTCTTTTAACAAGGTAATGTCAGTTAAAACCATGAATTATAAAGTGGACCTTGCTGTCGTTCGTATTCCACTGAGTTTGACTCGTTAGTCCTCTGACCTCTGTTGTATTCTAAAAAGAGACCTCAGTCCATTGTTTGGTTTCATTACTGTTATTTCTTTCAGCAGATATGACACAAAGCTCTGCCAGCTTTAGAGGACAAGTGTTCTGACATCTATCCTGTAATAGTAACATTTGTTCGAAAAAACAAAAAAGCTTATTGATGTAACTAAAAAGCCACACCATGAACCTTAGGCTAAACTAGATTACTAACTTTTAAAAATGTATTTATTTAGAGGATTTGACTAAAGTTTAAGTAGAAAGACATTTTAGTGTTCTGTTAAAATGTTAGATAAATTATTGTTTTTGTTGAATATCTTTTGAATTATATTTTGAAAATTCAGTGCAGGTAAAATGAAACAGGATTTATGAAAAAGACATGTACATGACGTTTGTCTTTAATGACATGTTGTACATGTTGTTCCCTCTTTTAGTACTTCCTCTTGACGTGTCAAGTATGTAACACAGAGTCATTATGACGATCTGTCTGATATTTATTTTTTATTTTGGCGTGGATCCTGTTTCACTGTGGATTTATTGTTGAGCAAGCACCAACCTCCCTCGAAGTTGACAATGAAATCACATCAGACGCACAACACATCCTATATCTGTAAATTGAAAACTTAAATTGAAAGTCACCTCAATTTAGGAGCTACTTTATGAATTCCAGAGCTAAGCAGTCCAGTTTGAACATGATCTATTGCCCTTCTCTTGGCCAAACTACATTTGATCTATGGCCGTATTAACTCTAATGCTGTCTTACATGATTCTCTTTTATTGCCAGAATCTGTGTCAGACAGCAAAACAGATTACATGTTGGATTAAATCAATACAAACTATATTTACTGGGCTTTCAAATGTAATTCTCCATTTCTCCCGACACATAAGTATAAAGGCACTATTGAAGGATCAGATTGTGTCCTGTGGTTCTGTGGTTGGTCCGCTGGTCCGCCACGCTTTGTCACGCTGCCATGCTGCCAGTTCTGCTGCTATTCTCTGCCACTCAGCTCATGTATCCAGTAGTAGGAATACAGAATAGTGGCTGCTCATGCTCCAATCCACCCACTGCAACACCCACTTTATTTCTGGGACGGGATGCGTGCCTGCTGAGTAATTGTAATGGATAGCAATGGGCAGTAGGCCCGTAAACCCGCCTCTAAATAGGTGCTCGAAAGCAAAAACATAAGTGAAGGTCCACATAAACTGCAGATTTCTGTGTTCAAACTTCAGCGCAGCGATTCAGCACTTGAACTTCTGTGTAAGAGAAGCCTGGCATGTGTGTCATGAAGCATTTTTAGAAATCCTTATGACACTCTGAAGCATTTAGAGCTTGAAGAAAGTCAACCTAATTTGGGACATTAATTCTTATAAACAATGTACAGATTACTGAAGGTCACTATGCATATTTTGAAAGACATTACATTTTCTTTACTTCCTTTTCTATGACTTTACCTCTGCTTCATGTCCCATTCAACGTTTTGAACCACTGCCATGATTTTACAACTTAAACCAAGATCCATTTTGCCTTTTTAGATAATTCTATTTATCAACTTTCTGAAATACTTTATTTATGAACTTTTACTGTACACTAAGTGAATGACTCCTGACGACAAAGAATATAACTATGATTCTGATTATTTAACAAAAACAACCTCCAGGAGCAAAACTTTTCACAGGCTTTCACCTGTAAGTATACAACTGGTACAACATTGGAGTTAACGCGGGGCTGTCATATCGTGTTCCCAGATTTCCAAATCTCTCTCTCTCGTACATTTGATCTGCTCTGAGACTTTGCTGTTGTATGAAGTCACTTTGAAAACTCTTGTAAGAGTGAGGAGCCAAAGCTGTAATTGGGATCAACTTGTTCTAGATTCACAAGATAAATGTCTTTGGAAACGAACTGTAAAAAAAAAAAAAAATCCCATTTTTGTGTCAGTATAAATCAGGTCTCAGAGTTGTCAAACAAAACAATGCTCAGCACGGATCATTATCAAACGTGTGTGTTTTGGTAAATTCCTGCTCTCTATACTAAAGTTCTTATTTAACACAAGAAGGCAGCAATAACACTGTTTACTGATTGACTTATTAACAATGCAGATCATTTATAAAGTGCTGAAAGAAATTACTAAACATATTGAAGCATCTACAACCTGTCCTTTAGAATTGATACTTCATATAATCCAACCATTAAAATGCTCTGAGGATCATTCTCTCATGAAGGAGCAGCAGTTGATTCAGGCGCTCACATTGAAATCAGTAAACTTGGCAAAAAGACCGAAAACCTCAAATAAAGCTTTGCCTGAAGAAAAGAATAAAAGAATATTGAAAATTAAGACTCCAAAAATAACCAAAGACCTTTGAACTAGAGAGGATTAAAGAGCTCTTGAAATATCTGGTTACACGGCAGCTCATCCAGGTGAGATTTTGGCACAATTCAACGTTTCGGTTTTAGATATAGAAGGTTTCTACCTTCTTTAACTCCACTGTGCTCCACCGACTTTTTAAAATAATTTGTGAACAGCCTGATTAAACATTGCAATACATAGTCCTCTCATAATGTATCTACTGAAACTTTGTAATGCCTTTGTTATGACTTGTATTCTCTTTGTAAAATTATCCTTGCCATAAAGACAACTGTTAATAAAATGAAGCAAACTCAGCAACAACACAAATTAACAAATGGCTATCTTAGAAACTATGCTGTCATGTCTTTCCTCTTCTGTTTTAATTTCGACGCTAAGAGCACCGACTTTAATGTAACCTACATATTATTTTGAAAAATCTTTATTTCGGTACAAGAATGCTCGTATTTTGCTCGCTGTAGTCGCTGTAAACATCACAAGCCATGAGAGCTATCTTTACCTCATAGTTGTTCCAAAAGTGGAGACAGTTTTGGAGTTGCTGTTTTTCTTTTTTTTTTCTTCCCAGTAAGGACCGTAGCCACAGGGCACATTCTTAGACACGGGGGATTTCAAAGCCTTGTTTTTAGGTAGACATTTCTTGCATCTGGTGGATGGAATGAGGGTTTAAACCATTACTGCGATTAGAGCTGCCTCACTATGATCTCTTGAGCTTGCTTACTGCTGCTAATAGCTGTTTCCTCTCTATTTCCCTCTATCTTTTTCTCTTTCGCTTTCTCTCTCTCTGTGAATGATTTTTATGCTTTGCTAAAACATGTGGGGGCGTTGAGAGAGGATTTAAATGCACCGATCCCCCTCCTCTTTTTTTTTTTTTTTTTTTTTTTTGGTGTATCTCAGCGTTCTTTTCTGCAAGCCTCTGATGACGACAGGGCAGCTTTAAGCCTGGCAGTGCCCACGGCAGCCTGCCGTCTCAGAGCTGCCCACTCGCCTCTGTGTTGGCATGCCGGAGAAAGCGAGGGTGGGGTTCCTCTTTAGCAGACCCTGTCATTCCTAGGAAAGCCTACATGTCCACCCATGCAGGATTCCTGATAGGTCTTCATGTTGGGAATGGGAGAGCGTAAAGATAGGGACTTCATTTTCAGTAGGCGACAGTCTTCAGTGGTAGAAGAGTGGAGGATGTATATTTAGATGAAGAGATGAGGCCCTTTCCTTGAGCCTCCGTGTGACAGCAGGGGTCAACAAGTGAAACATGTTCTGCGAGATCCATCTAATTGCTTATTGGGAGTGATCAGGTGGGTGTTTTTTTGCTCTGCTGGATTAAATCAACATGTTTGGACGAGACTCAGGGAGTTTATTTCCTTAGCTAATGTTCCCCTTTGTCATTATAACACCCTGTTAAGCTGACCCGTGTCCCGCTCCATTCAGTCATTGCCCATTACTACTCCAACATGTATGATTCATGTGAGCTTCTGAAGAGAGAAGAATTACAACCTGCTGCTACATATAGCACCGGATTGATTATTCATATTCAGAGCAGTGAATAGAGGCAATAAAGCGCATAAACCACCTTTCCATACATAGGAAGAATAATCTGCACCTCTTGAAGGATGTCGGACACAAGCCGACCACTACAGGTGCAAGGTGCTGTTGTGCAGCGAGATTTTAGTTTGGAACTCAGCCGACAGGACTGAGTGCAAATGTACCACATGTAACATTAAGATTACACTCATACTCACTAATATGATTTTATTTTCTCATGTTTCTCCATCTCCTTTTTTTTTTTTTTTACTTGTTTTCCTCTCATCTCTGCATCACTTCATTACTGATAGACTTTTTTTTTTTTTTCATTTTTGGATGTTACGGTTTAAAAGCCTTTTGTTGCAACAGCCGTATTACTTCACCTTTTATTTGGTCAAAGGCTGCAACACTTTTACTATTTTAATTACCGTAAAAATGTATTGTATTGTCAAAGGGAGGATAAGAACAGATTAAGGAAGCTCTGGGCTGCTCTTTCACTTCACAATGGTCAGGTTTCTATGAAAGCAGTGGTAGGAGAAAATAACAGATTTGCGCCCTAACACAAAAGATCTGAGGAAAGAAGGTGGTTCAACGTGTAAATCTGACTCAACAGACCCTGTGGTACGTAAATGCAACCATCCCCAGTCGAAAGAAAACGTTCACCCTTTCATTTCGACGTGCTCAGTTTGTGTGCAAACGTCTAACATGACAATTAAAATTCATTCATTAGATCCAAACCTGCAAACACTTCTGCACAGAGGCAGCAGCAAAGTCTCAGAGAAGCAGCAGGTCTTTAATAAAAACACTACCTGAACCTTTGCCTCCACATTATTATTCAGTATTCACTCAGAAATCCTATCTTGTAGGTTCATATACATTGACGGCAAGATCTGTTCAAACAGATATTCATAATCTGCATGAGGAGTGCATCTGCCGAATGTGCATACTTAGACAAACATGCAAGATTAAATTTCTATTTATAAGAGCCACAGACACCTAACATTTACCTGGGAGTCATTGTAGGATCTGGAGCTCTGTCTCACTTTGCCACAGTAAGACACTTGTCGGTTTTATTAATGTGATCTGTCCAGAGTGGAGACGTCCGAGCCTCATGAACCCAAAAGTATCATCATGACAAAAACAGCTCAGTACCGTTCTCAGTTTGTGTGATTTGAAGGGAGAGCCTCACATCTCTAACTTCTCCTCCCAGCTCTTTTGTTTAAAAGTTATGGAGGGGATATTGAAATGTAAAGTTCCAGTTAGTTTGTCGGACAGGATTACTCTGATGCTTATGTTTTGAAAAACTGTTTTTTTTTTCTTTCTCTGACGGCCTCTTTTCTCTAAGAACTAAGTAATCACAAAGTTAAAAGTGATCACGTGAAGTTTACTTAAGACCCAGATGCTTGGCTTAGTGGCATTTTGCCTGAAATGTTTTGTGCTTCTCATTTGTGGTCCGGCACAGGGTTTAGTTCCAGTTGTGTCCCAATCCTCTGATTCACCTTCTTTAGGAACAGCTTCAGGGCTGCTCACAATGCTTAACTCTCCATAATGCCATCCCCTTCATCTCCCCAGTGGTCTTATTGTCTTAACTCTGGATGGAGAGACGGAGTGTTAAGGAAAAAAAAACAAAACAAAAAAACAGGTTAATACACGTTTGGCACAGTGAAAGTAAAGTATCTTTGCAAAGATGCACTCTATTCAAGTTTGTCTTTGAAGAATGTTTTTCATCAGATGATTCCTGCTTCTCCGAACTTGTTTTGTTACCTCGTCTGGCTGTTTTTTAAAGATATTTTACCAGTGATTCATTTTGCTTTTGACATGAAAAGGCTGCTGTTAATGTTAGCAGCAATCAGGTCCATTGATGCGTTGATTGATCTAGGAACATTCAATGATAAAACTGCCTTTCTTGTCATATTCCTGATCCTGTCGTTTGGAAGCCGAGAAAATGTTATGCAAATGATTTGTTAATCCCTTTACATTATTTGTTCCATTTCTCCCGTGCGTTTTCACACTCAATTTCTAGCACAGTGAGCTGACAGGCGGACACCCTCAGATTTCTAATTCTAAGGATGAAAAAAAAAAAGTCAGCCATCCATTTCACAAGATACTTATTTCAATTAATTAATTTGACTCGAGTGATTTGACGGAGAAAAGCACGGAGAGATCCTAAAAGCACTTTGAGTACTTCACTGAAGAGACCTTCAACTTCACCTCTTCCTCTTCTGCTTCTTCTTCTTTGTCTAAGACGCTTGAGTCTAAGCCGATAGAGCAGTAGCACATGTGACCAGTGTTTTGTTTTTTTTTCACACACAGTTTTGTTGTCCCAAAGGTTGGTGTTAAAAATAATAAGAAAGAGGTGGGATGGTCTTAGATTCAAGAAGCTTAAAATGCAAAATCTCAAATAAGCCCAATCCTGTTTCATTTCGGTGGGTTTGTGTTGATCGTCTCAACTGACTCACATCCCGCCCCTCCCCAAATAAAAACACTACAGATTTACGTGGCTTTTCAAAAAATTTATCTAGACATTTATCCAGCTTAATCTTCTTAACATATTAAGGTGATTTTCTTTACCCTGAAGTGGCTGAAGCTGCGAGCTCACCGCCCCTCATGGCACTAAGACCTGAGAGGCATTGTGGACATCTTTCTGCTCTTGAATAAGAGAGAGGTGGGCAGAAGTCAACCTGCTTCTCAGCTGTCTCTGTCCCCGCTGTGCGTCCATTATATATATATATATATATATATATATGTATTTATTTTTTTTGTTTGGTTATTAGTCCAACTGTTGCACTCAGTCAGTGTTCTTAGGCACACGGCTGTGCCAGCACTGCCCACACTGTGGTGTGGAGGTTTGTAGCTCTCAGCTTTCGAGCTGAACTGAAAGAGCTCTCTCACAGAGTAGGTGTTGGCAGGAGGCTTTGTTTCTTTTCTGTGAATGTCATGAGAGGTATGGATAATGAGAAAACTGAAGCACACTGATGGCAGGATTTATCGGGGCGCCAACTTCATGCCTGACTGCAGATCTGGGCATTTTCAGATAGTCGATGTGCTTAACCTTTTCTTCAGATGTGACACAAATCTGAGGATCAGTAGTGACGGTTACAATGTGTTCTTCCTTAAACACCACTTCACAGGCCGGGCAGCTAAAAGGTCTTGGTCAAACTGGAGCACTGTTAATGTCCTTATTTGTCATAATGCTCTGTAGATGTGCTGCAGGGCATTGGTCCATGCCAGGCCGCATCAGTAAAACTGTAAGTTAAAATTTTGAGACATTTATTGTAACTGAAGTCTGAGTTCATTTCTTGTCTCCGTGGTATTTAGCTTACCATCGGTCAAAGTTAATTTAGACATGATGGGGTCAAAGTAAATGTGCAAGTGCTGCAGCAATGATTCATGTTATTTAGACAAGAGTTGAAAGAGTTGCACTTTTTATAACAAAATATTAATATGTTTTTTTTGTATTTTGCATCAGGGATAAATGTGTTTTATTTAGGATAGAATAGATACTAATAAGAGTTGCTGATGAAGACAGCCGCAGAAAGACAGCTGTCATTCTGACATGCCAAAGTTTGCGCAGCTTTCCCCCCCGAGAGTTAATGGCATGCTTAAGTTTAACCCAAAACGTTCAAGCGTCTGCTTTATTTGGAGAATATTCAAACCCATCTACAATGAGCAAAATCCCTGGTTTGGTTTCAATTGTGTTACTTCTCGATAGTTTACTTGCCACCTAGCTCTTTATAGCAGTTTTTTTTTAACTTCTTAACATCTTTGGCTAAAACGTGGAGGGAATATTTTTTGCCTTGTGAGAGGAGGAGTCTTCATGAGTCCAATGTGGTCCCACTTACTGGCTATAAAAAGCTACTACTGGTTCAGTACCAAAGAGATAAATCAAGAGAAACAAATGAAGCTATTGTAAGTCTCAGTTACATACAGTATGTTATGTCTGAGAGCTGACAAAGTAAAGGCAAACAGTTAATTCTCACAATTATGAACTTGCTGCTTTTCTTGAACGATCTACCTCCAGCTATGATTAAAGTTGTGAAATATATATTTTTCTTGGTTCATATTGAATTATTAAGCTGTGTTTTTTTCTTGTTTGTTGCTCTGTCTTTTCTGTAAAGTTCTTTTACATCTACTATTGCAGATTTTGAGTTATACAAAGTTCAAAGGTAAAAAAAAAAACCCACAGTGTTTGTGTCATATGACTGAACCATGGAGGTTTCAGATAAACTTAATCCTGCACTGAAACATAATGCTTCAAAATGCTGATGATAGAACATTTCTTCATGCACAGACGAAGAGTTTAAGTCAGTTAAATTATTGGTTGTACAGTAACTCCTGCCGATATAATATATATCTACAATATCTGTAGCACATCACACTATATTCTAAATCTCCTGCAAAGACAGTGTTGTATTGACTTGAACTCTTGCTTTAGTAAACCGGACAAGAAATGTTATTGCCCTAAATAAGCTGTACTATAATGTTCAGCTGTGATGATTTCTGTGAACATGTCCATTCATTGCATGAAAGCAAAGGTGATGGTTTGCTCTATCCCCTCCTTTATCACACAGGCAGCTACTTGACCTCTTGCACCTGGGCTGAATGTCTGACAGGTGTTAAAATCATACACTGAGGCTGTCCATACAAATGTTGTTGAATGTCGAGCGGCTCCACACAGATGAGCACTTCAAACAAACTACGAGTGTTTGCTTCTCTTCGTTTAGCAGAGAATAGGAGAAATTGATTGGAACTGGGAGGCTTAGGACTGGATTTTCCTCAACCATAATATTTTTTCTTTAACAACTGCAGCTTAAATTTAGATTTTTCCTGGCTTTGTTTTTCATTTCTTTGTCCAAATCCTATCGAGTGGTGCTTCAGGTTTTTCCTTGAGTAAAAAAGTTGATATTGTTGTGGGGAGGGAGAAAGGACTTTTTTCATGTGTGCAGGAATGTAGATTTCTTCCCCCCGTGAAATCCTAATTGTGCCTTGGAGGGCTGGTAGGGTATCTCTGCTCGGCTCAGCTCAACAGGATTTGTGTCTGTGTATGTTAGAGTATGTCTCTTAGCTTGAATGCGGATATAACCCTTTCATAGCACAAGCTGCTGATTTTTCATTTTTGCCGACAGGCTGATCCTGTGCTTCCGCAGTTTTTTTGTGGAAGACATTGAAAGTTTTTGTTTTGAAAGCTTCAATATTTCATTTGCCCCCTTTAAATATTTGATTTTTGTCGAGAGTTTACACAAACCTCCTTCTGTGGATCAACCGTATTTGAACATTAAGCTCTCGAGAGATCTCGTCAATGGTGTATGGTCAGATTGAGAATATAGCTCAGGTCAAAACCACGTCTGTCCCATGTGCTTCTTGAATTATTGCTGTGCGTTTATCTATGCAAATCCAGGATAAGATCCTATCTGCCTGCAGCGACATATCCCCCCTGGAAGTGGTCGATGTGAGTTAGGCAGGATATGGTTGACAGTCAAAAAGGAATTGCAACAACATATGTGTGAAGATTATTTCTGTAGTCATTAATTGTTGCTTGAAAGGGGATTAGGATTAGCAGTCGTACAGAACACTCTAACACCTGTCCTTCCTCATATCTAACAATGTGACTTCAGTTTTCCTTATTTCAGTATCAGTTCAAGTTGGCAAAATAAAAAAGGCTGATTTATTCAAAATGAATCATCAGCGCTGGAAATGATTCAATATGTGCCACATTCAGATGGGTGATATATTATTCCCTTGGGGAGAGGCAAAGATGGAGCTGCAGAGCTGTTTTATTTGTGCTGTCTTTATCAGTGTGTCAGGCAGAGAGGCTGAGCTTGTTCTCCATGAATGGACGAGCCCTTGAACCATAAACCTGTACCTCCTCTGATAACAGTTTTTGCATTGTGATATAAGTGCCATTCTCTGTGATGTCCCCCCTGACAGCGCTAAATATATCAACATACACAAAATGATCTGTCAGACGAATTATTTTATTTCAACCAGTTCTCCAAAACTAAGGATTTTCAGTGCAGCATGCAGTATGCGTTTTTTGAAGACATACTGTGGATTTTGTTCAAAGCAAAGCGATGTATTGTCGATGCGTTTCACCAAGCTTTGCTATTCATGCGCTTGATGTTTTGCCTGTAGGTGAACATTTTACTGTACTTTATGTCTGTGCTATGTATCATTTAATGCTATTTCTGCTGCTGAGACTGCTGAGACTGCTCTGACGTCTGAATTTGCCACATCTTTTAAGGTGATAAGAGTGCTCCCTGAATTACTCAGAGCCCGTGTGATGACATGGCCCTGATTGTCAGACGGGTGGGCTGGTGACACTGGAACACAGACGGTGCTTGTCTGTTTGAAATATTCTGTTTCAAGCTTCCAAGCCCTGGGCAGTCCTCTCTCCCAGTCTCCCAACACCCAGCGTCGCCCACTGAAACAAGACTCTTCCATACTGGAAAATCTGGCCCCGTCAACTGGCAGTCTTGTCTAGGTTCAGCCCACACGCCAAGCACCCCCCCACCACCACCACCACCACCACCACTTCCACTCCTTAATAGGCACTAGAGTTTGCCACCCCATGTAGATGCCTTTTGGTCGCCATCCATGGATGGCGTCAATAGCATCTTCCTACACAACAGTGACTGAACGGAGGGCACAAGAAAATGTGGGAATAATTTACACTTTCTCACTGTACTACCATCAGAAACCATAATTAATCATGATAGAAAAAATGTGGAAGCCATCTTGGCTGGTGAAACACACAGTGCCTGTGAACAGGCCTGACACCTTTAACAGCTCTGATGGCCAAATAGGAATGGGTGTCAGAGTGCTTACAACTAAAGCTCCCTTCATGGCAGCATGAATCCCACCGTCTTCAGATTGTGTGTTTGTGCTGGAAGTGTTATAAGTCTTTCATTTTGTCATTTAATAATATAATATAATGCTACAATAGACATCTTGAGTCATAAAATAAGTGTCAAAAAGATGTAACAATAGCAGTTTATCTCCTCTTAAAATAACTCTGAGGATTTTGCTCAAGCTTCTGTTTTTCTCTTTTCATATATGAAAAAGAAGACATTTGGTTTCCAAAGGAAAATCTGCTGAATATCTGCCCAAATTAGACATGATGGCCCAGATGAAGCTAATTTGTACAGCACATTAAATATGACCTTTAGGTGTTTGCATCTATCAAGTCTTGTGTCATGCGCTGAGATGTTTTTAGTCGCACATATGACGCAGAAGCCAAAACATCCTCAAACCCCAGAAGTTCTTTATCATCCCTCTGTTTTACTTTGAATTCCCCTCAGTACTTTTAGAAACAAATAGAAAAAGAACGTTCTCACCATTAACTTTTATAGGGCACACTTGGTGGAAAAGTAGGAGATCTGTGTTTTCCAGTGTGTGACATGCTTGACAGGCTAATTATGGATATGAGTCCAGTGCTGTAATTTGCCCTGTTTGACTGTGTTTTGCTCGCAGCAGCCAAAGTACATGACAAAAATATTTCTCTCTTGCCTCATTTAACACGGGCTGGATCAGAGGCTCACATCCCAACGCCTGGCTGCATGTTACTTCAGAGTACCTGTTAGTGGTAGTTACTGTGTTGGAGCATGTGCATTTGCAGAAATGCTTCCATGGCAGTGAGTAGGTGTATGTGTGTAAAGCCACAACTAGAAAGTGTTGAAAGCCTCAGCTAGCAAGATCGCATCCAGGGTGACTAATAAGCTTAACATGAGCACGGCTGTGTTGCAAGCATGGCGCGCTGAAAGAAGTCTTCAACGTTGAGAGAAATGCAGAAATGGTTCCCTAGGCTGCTGCTAATTCCCTCACCCCCCTCAAGCTCCAATCAGACTGTGAACCATCTTACTGTTAGCTATGGCTTCATAGCATTTCCAGCCGGATCCACAGAAGTACAAGGCTTTATAATCAGAGTTCAAGACTAACGACATTCAAACATGTTATCAGTGAATCTGGGGGCTGCTTATTTTGTGCTTAAAGGGGAAAAATAATGGATATTGTTGGTATTAGCTTGTGACACAGAGAGAGAGAGAGAGAGAGAGAGAGAGAGAGAGAGAGAGAGAGAGAGAGACAGAGAGAGGGCATTAATATGAAATGTGCAGAATGAAGCGACAAACAATAATTCCTGGCCTCGTCTCACCTTCAGTCATGTGTTAATTTGATTAAATGTAGCATTGTAATACATGCTTTTATGTTCAAACAAATAAAAAATGGTTAATGTGATTATGTAATTATGTAAACTTGTGCTCCATATTTTGCTTTGATTCCTCTTGAACTGCTGCCTCTTCTTGCCGTATAGCTCGCTCCTCTGTTTGGCTACCCAGCGGGGCTCTTGTAGCTGTGTTGTCTTTAGGCCTAGAATATGCGTTTGTATCCACATGTGACTTTCCTTTGACCATGTGGCTCCTCCAAGTGTGGATTTATGAGCCACTTCACACTCCACTCCTGTGTGGGAGGGAGGCCGAGTTAAAAATAGGCAGGTTTGGAGGTAGTGAGCAGTCTGCACTGTGTGAGTTGCTTAAGAACACACCGAGGAGTATTGGCATTCTGTTTGCATATCATTTATATGTGTCAATAATATATCTGAATGCTAATTCAGTCCCTGTTGCTGTCAGTAGCTTTGTGAAAACTATCCAAATCATCCTGTATAACAATTCCATGAGCATCGTGAGCAAAGGAAAAAAGTGGTTTGAAGTTCTCTGCACTGTATGTTTTATATATGCCTTCAGTGAAGAGTTCTAGACTCGTTTTGAAGCAGACTGAAATTAATACTGATGTCTCTTTGTGACCTACAAGAGCAAACAGAAACCAAAGTGATGAGATAAATTTGATAATTTCTTTGTAGTATTTCCTAATGCCTTTTGACCCTGCCACAGAGTCAGAGACAGATTAAGTGTTTTAAAGCACACAGAGCTGAAGTGTTTTGTTTTGTTTTTTTTGAACAGAAAAGATTTTCAGAGTGATTTGTTTAAAGGCTAAAATGGTAGCATGATCAGGGATAGCCAAAATTGACACGATTTGATGGACTTGTGACTGTGAGAGACAGATTTCAATGAAAAGGGCAGAGATTTAGTCCCTCGACATGAAGTCCATACTAAAAAACCTACACTACCATCTATTTTTTGCAACATGGATGCAAACTGTGTACATACATTACAATATGTGATGAATTAAATAATTCAAAATTTTAAAAAAGAAAGTTAAAGTTCCAGGTTTGAGGTATTAATTCTCTGCAATTTAGTGCCAGTTTTACTGAATTTGACAAAAAAGGATCATTTGTTGAGTTTTTAAATTAAATATACAAAAGTATAAAACTGTAAAATGATACGAGCACTTGTGTGAGTCCAGTGCATCACCCCAGTTTGCACGAAGGAATGAATTTTCCTGTCTCTGCTGGCTGGGTGGCATCTTTCACCTTCCCTCTTGGTGTAGCAAAAAAGAGCCTGAACAGATTTTCTGTCTAACCTCTTTTGGATTTGGAAAAGGTTTGCACATCTCCTAACTTATTTTTACCACTTTCTGACTTTAGCCTTCTGTCTCCTTCTAATCTAATCCTGCTTTTAACTTCTTCTGCGTGCAGCCAATTAATTTCTCATCAGGTTAAACTCAATCAAGGGGTAAGCGCCATTACAAGGAGTCAGTCAGTGTTGACACTTTTCAAATTGTCAGGCAAAATGTTGCTCCTAAAGTTATTTATTTATTCTGTATCATGTATGTATTTAATTTTTTAGAGTATATTCATTTGCTTTATATTTTGCATTACTTAGTTTTGTTTTCCTGTGTTTCTTTAAGACACTACAGGCTGCACCAGGTAGTTATGAATAACATCAAGCAGTAACTTACACTACTGACCTTTTTGAAAAAAAAAAGAGAAAAAAAAAGAGTGAACCCTAGAATTACACATCTGTGATACATGTGATACATCTGTGTATCTTATTTCCTGTGCTGCATCCCCAGCCATCCCAATGGATGACTCAACTGATGGCTCATGAAACCTTTATTTAACTTTATATTATGCAGTAATTGTCATAAACAAAGAAAACCATTACACAACTTAGAACAAATACACTGACAAAAATACCATCCATATTTGCAACATTACCACACATGACATTAGGTAACACATATTGTAGTAGAGTGTTCATAGATAATTCACACAGACGTGCTGACAATAAAAGCATTTTAATTTAATTTGCTAACAAAATCAACATTAACCGTTTTTACAAGAGTTAACTAACAAAGGGCTGGACAAGCTAAAGGCTTGTGGCTAAGCTTGTGTAGCTACATGTAGGCACGATTGCTTTCATCCAGAAACAACAAAATACACAAATCACCATTAAATAAATGACCAAACATGATATGTTGATAAATCCCCTGCCTTGTTTTATAAATATCACGTTATCCACAGGTATGTAGCTAGCCTGCCTTCAAAATAAAATTCCTTATGACATGAAAGGTAAACATTTTTTCTTTTGTTCACTTTTTTTCTTCTTCATGTGTCATTTACACATAGGTATATTTCATAGTCAGGTATATTTCATTGGATTATAATTCCTTTGAGACAGGACACCTGATTTGCACTTTGTGGTTTAGTATGAAACAGGTCTTTTGTCACTGCTTACAGTCAGAAACAATGAGGTTTGAAATGTTCTGCAGATCAGGGGTGGGGGTTCAGCTGTTATTCATGACAATGTGGACCTCCTGACCTGCAAGGTTAGTGACCTCTGGGTGAATGCATCCAAACCCTCTTCTATCTCCATCTCATCTTGGGTCTACAGCCCCACTCTCTGGTCAGGATTCAATTACTACTGCCTGGATGACCTTTGACCCCCCCACCGGGATGAACTTCCTTCTCTGACCCTGCCAGTCGCACCTCTGTTAACCGTCCCAGTCATTCGCTCTTTAACCCATCAAACTGCTACAGTGACCTGCCTCCAAAGTGACACCTTGTTACTGCCTCTTTTGTTTAAAAAAAATAAATAAATACTTACTCTGCAAATTCACTCAACACTAGTTTGTTAATTCAGTTCAATTTGAAATACTTAATGATAATGTATGGGTAGAAGGCAGTGAAATTGTTGCTTCAGTTTCATCATCATTAAAGAAAATTAACTATTACAATCGTATTTGGTAGTTTCTGTTTTCCTGTATTTCCAGATCGATCTCTCAACCTTGCCCTAATCTGCAGTCGATGGTTGTTAAGCCATTGCTGTCTCTTAATCACAACACAGATACCTGTTAATTACCAAAAGAGTTCAAGTGTTTTTGCTACTTAAACAGGGCTTTGAGATCGATGCCTTGCTCTGCCCCGGGTCGGATTGTGAGCACAGTTGACCATTTAATGAATCATTGTGGGTTCTGTATGCAGAGGCTGAAGGAGATGAAGAACCAGAGGATAAGGCAATGAGTGTATTAATAGGCAGCTGCACGGACAACACTGTTTAGTATTGGGTCAGGGATAAAGCATGAACTTGTAAACTCACACAGGGGCTTCTCCTCCCTCCCTCCCACCCTCCCTCTTGCTAACTCTCTCTCGCCCTTCGTGGTGTCATCAGTTAGCAGAGCGGGGCTCAATAGCACAGGCTGCTTCTACGAGAGCAGCGATTAGACATCTCTCTGATTCTCATCCCCAGCAGAGTTCACTCAAAGGTAAGCCAGTAGTTCTCATCCTCAGAGACACTGGTCTTCCTCGGCCTTTGTTCTTCCTCATCTTTAGTTTTCTACACACGTTATTTATTCCATACGTCATGTTTCACAATCAAAGAAGATAGAGGTTCCAGGTGCAGACTAACAAAATGATTTATCTAAACGAAGGACAAGGAACCACCAGGAAAACTTAACTGGAAACACTGGTATTAAAGAGGAAAAGCCATTTAGCACCTTCTGGGAGGTAGACACGATGAACTGACATCGAGGGAAAGGATCATAGAGAGTAAACACACACTGAGCTAATCAAATACCGGTGAGATAATGACAGAGGTGAAAAGGTGGGGCACACAATCTCAGTGGAGAGAAGACACACAAAGACAGGAAGTAGAACTAGACAAGTCACTCTGGGGGCAAGGACTACAAAATAAAACAGGAAACGCCAAAACTAAACTGAGCAATATGACTGGACAAATTGTTAAGACCTGCATAGGCCGTATCATAAACTGACCCTCTTCCTACTCACTCCCAAAGATAAACCACATGAACAACCAACATTTCAGTTCCCATTTATTTATTTTATTTTTAAACACAATTAAACAAAAATTTAGGGAGATCACCGTAAGAATAACAAACAAAACATCTGCATGCATTCAAACCTACCATACCTGACTCAAAGAAAAAAATGAAAGACAATACAGGTATCTACAAACTGGGAACAGTCATGCCTGGGTCGTAAATAAAAAAAAATGAAACAGGAAACACAAAGATTGAAACTCAGGGCTGTGAACACATGCAATTGACTTGGAGTTTGCGTTTCATGTAATCTCTAAATAATAATTTAAAAAAAGAATGCAAAAAACTTCAGACTTCTATATGGATATTAATAACTTCAGATTATCCATAAAAGCCAGTCCCTTCAATTTTAAGAGGTGTCGCTGATGAGAACCCCTCCCCCTACATCTCCACTACTTTCTAGTGGCTGCGACAGAGATAACCAGTGGGCTGCAGAGTTTATTCCACCCGTGTGGCATCTCAGGTGTGTTCCCATTGGGCCGTTTTGTGGTGATCACAGCAGGCTGTGGGAGGTTAATCCCAAGAGATCGCAGGCTCAATCTTCCCCCACCTCCAGCCTGCACCCAGGAGCCTCATATCCCCTCCTGTATAATGACCCAACATAGCTGTGTGGTCTGTGGCTGACACCTACCCGAATTTCACTTCTGCCTTTGGCTCTCAGATTTATACAAGTCCTTTTAATATGAATTAAACCTCAAGAGTGGGCAGATAGAATATTGCATCTTTTACTATAATCTTAATTTAGTTCATAAAGAATATGCATTAAACCAAGGAACCGTAGACCTTAACTAATAGCTTTGTCTTCTGATATTTCATAAGTGATCGATTTGATCACTCGCAGCATCATCCAGGCTTAATTGTGAATTGTTGTTTGTTGTTAGCCAATGACACCAATCACATATTTGTGGAAACTGCACGCCTTCCAGTATCCATCTATGAGAATTAGTCTTGTTAAAACATGTTTGATATACATTTATATCAAACATGGAGCCCTGATAAATTATTTCAGATGGCAGAATATGCATCTGTTTTTCCCTGGAGTCTTTCACACATATCTGTGTGTAATTAATGTGGATATTGACAGATGGAGGGAAAAAATGTCCTTGTAAGAGAGAAGGGTACATGCCACAATGTGTGAAGTGCAAGCATGGAGGGAGCCTCTTGTGTTATTTGCTGCCGGTGCCAGCTGGACCAGCCAAGTTCTTCCAGGTAGAAATTCAAGCAGTAAATTTGCGCAGAAATCATTGAAACACAGTGCCCACCAAAAATAGTCCAGGATTTTGTTGTTACAGTTGGATGTGAATGTGAAATGTTCTTATGTTGTTCTAAATGTGGCTTTTGAAGATCTAAGCCTGTCTCATACACTGTATCTCCATCCATGGTAACTTACGTGAAATATCCTATAAAGTGCTATTCCTTTCTGTGATAATTGTGACTGCAGGTCATTTTTAATTTCAATGCTTCAATTACCTCTTAGACAGTTTGTGTGTATCTGTGTGCATGTGTGTGCTGTTATGTTATTTCACAATACATCAGGGTCTGACTTAAATATTAGTGTAACTACATTATCACAGTGTCTTTGCCTGGTAGCAAACATGTACAAATGAGGATTACAACTCTTCAGAAGGCAACAGGTCATGGTTGGTAAGCTGCCTGGGGGGGTCACTGATATAGAGTCACTTTTGACAGGCTGTGGAGGAGGCTCTATTGTTGCTGGTGTGTCTGGATGTTACCTGCAGGCACTATCGCTGAGACTACAGTATTATCCTATTATTAGGCTTAGTTGTTTACGCTTATTACTGCTTGTCAGGTAGGCAGAGAATCCTTCTGGAAATGAACATCTGCAGAAAAATACATGACTACTTCTTTATCTCGTTCAAGTGCATCGGCTTACGATAATATTTCAGAGCCCTTTAAGAAGAACGTCTCGATAGGACTCAACAAACAGAAATGTGAGGCTCATGTTTACGCACAGGCATTTTGATTCTTTGAAATGTCAGTGTTAGGGTGTAAAAAAAAAAAAATGTTTGCATCTGTTTTATATGCATTTAAAGCTGATATCATTATGCTTCGGTGTACGTTAAGAGAGTGCAACGTGAATAGAGACAGCCCTCATTAATATCTCTGTTTGTAGAGGAAGTGAACAAAATAAAAAAAGCCCATCATATGGTCTGGCAGATTTTAGGCACACGACCAGGGATGACAAATGTGCTCTCGCAATAATTCAATCTGCTCTCATAATTCTCTAACTTTTAGGGACAGACAGAATCAAGATTTTCAGGCAGTTAAGCCGCCAAGTCAACGTCCAATAACTGTGATCAAGTGTTAGTTAAGATGCTTTTTCTCTCACTTTATCTATTGACAGATTGAGGGGTACAAAGATACTGTGTAAGTGGCAGAAAGTTACTGTGAATATGTTAATGAGTGGATTGGGTGTTGGATCCAAAATCCTGTCATTTGATTGATGTCACAGTAATGATATTAAGTTTGAGGATGAGAAGAGACAGAGCTGTGCTTTGGCTTTTACCAGCATGTTTTATCGGGTTTGCAGAATCTATATATTTCCATGTGCATCATATTTTTACTACTGTTTAATTTCATGCATTGTGGAACACATTTGTCTCCTGTAATGTTTTTTTTTCAAAGCAACATTTTGGCCTTGACAGCTGAAGTAAGACTGTGTTGCGATTGTGTGTCAAGCAAACAAAAGGCAAACCCAACCTTCTGGTATGAGCTGGTTTTTGTCAGCTTTGTGCACCCACTTGACAAATCAAGTGACAGCGTAAAAAAAACAAACCACAAATATTTTGAATAGAACAAAACTCACACTTTCCAGCGTTTTTTTTTTTTTTTTTTGATTTACTTAGAAAAAGTCAAAGCTATGATAGTAAAGGGAGGGCGTGTTTTGAAGTGTTTGAACAAAGTGGGGTTCGCTGCAGAGATGGCTGTCGAGCCTTGGGCTGCGTGATGCACAAACAGCACATGGCTGTGTTTAGAAAGCAAAAGGGATCAGGTGCCGTTGTTAGTGGAGCTGCCTCTGGGTCAATCACTGTGTGTGGCACTGGAGTAAAGCACATTGTCTGTACACCAAGTCCTAACATATCACTATCTTTGTGTTTGCAGACTAAGGTGTATGTTCTGGTGATGGTTGATCCTGATGCTCCAAGTCGCAACAATCCTAAGGCTGCTAACTGGAGACACTGGCTGGTGGTGGACATGAAGGTACAGTGAGTCTGTTCAAACCTCCACTCTCACTTTAAAAACAGTCTCAGACACAGTGTTTGTTATTGGATTAGGAACTCATGTGGTAAAACATTTTTAAAAAGTAGCGTTTGGATATTTTTTCATGAAAATTGTGCATTTTCATAATCTCTCGGTCTCACTTGGCATGTCTCTTGTTTACATCTGCACTGGGGCCGATCGTAAGGGCTGAAAAATTATGAATGGTTTTTTAGCCTAACTTGGTGAAAAAAAGGATGCCAAGTTGAAAAAATGTTAATTTTTCATATCATGTATCTTGTGCAATAAATGCCTGTGACAAAAGTGTGGGAGTAAGTCTTTCTAAATGGCTGTGAAAGTTTGCAAGGCCCTGTCAGCAGCAATTTCCCTCTGCTGCAGAGAGCCCGGGACGTGTCAATGCAGGCGTGTGAGACTGAGATTGAGGAGAGCAGCATGTGAGGCGCACACTCTTTCTCCCATAGAGCTACAGTTCCCTCAGCTCCCCCTCCAGTGGAGAGATCTTGGCAGAGTGTCCTCCCTTCATCTGTTCCCCCAGGCAGAGCAGCTCCCCCAATGATCCACACTTCTCCATATTTTACACCCCCGAAATGGGCACGGCTCCGATCCCCTTATTTCTCTTCATATTTCACTCCTTTTCATCCTTTTCGTTTGTGTGTTTTCACAGTCTTGCATTCTAACGCCAAATGCGTGTTGAGTTGTTGATTGCCTCAAATATTTGGAGGTTTGCAGACATTTTTTAATCCTGCGGGAACCGGGAGATCAACCCAGTAGATTAAGACAAGTGGTCTTATAAACAAGCACACAAAGACGCTTCGGCGATGTATCACTGCTCCCGTTTCATTTTATAAGGCACTGTTGTACTCTAAGTAATCCAAGTGTGATGTATCTGGAATATTTTTTAGTAAAGCTCTCAAGGGGAATAAATTGAGAATTTTTACGAGTGCATCCGTGATTTGCTTTAGTGATGATTTATACAACCGCATTTCAGTTTCTGCTCATATCTACCTCATATCACTTTCATGCATCAATAATATACATAAAAACAGTCATTTCCACCTACAAATTACTTTAGGAATTTTAGTCCTTTTTTTCCAAGCACATAATCTGTCTGGTCGTATCAACAGCCTGAATAAACAAATGTCTTTCAAGTGCTCAGACAGACCACGTTCACTTCAGCAATTCAATTTCCTGTCACTTGTGTGGGCGTTGACCTGTGTTGTCCATGTAGGGATTGGCCAATGTGACGTGATGTTTGTCTGATTGTGACTGGTGGTTGGTCAGAAGGGTTAATGAGCCTTTTGAGTGATGCCAACCCCTTGTGGGAGGTGTTTAATTGACCAGGGTGGCTAGGTGACTTCACACAACCTCTCCTTTTTTTAAAGTGTCCATGTGAATGTGTTGGATTTAGTTTCAGTGTAGTTGTGAATTTAAAAGCGATGTCAGCCTATTGTTATTATTGTATTGATACATACACACCTAATTGCAGAAGAAATACCAGACTAGTTTACAAATATGATGCTTTGAATGTCTTTAATAATCATGAGGCTAAGGGAGGAGATTTCTCTCACTGTGGGCTGTTTAGTCGAGCTAAAGTCAGGGGTCGTGCTTTCATGTGTCAAACGGATCAGTGTTATGATGTGTGCTTTTTAAACATTGTGAGCATAGCCACCATATTATTTCTAAATATATTCATTAATCCAAGGTCGTGCAATCTGGCCCCAGCTTGAAGATGTTTCCATAATTAGCGTGAATGTTTTACTGTTATCTGTAGCGGTACAAGATTTTCCCTGATTCTGCTACAAGTGATGTGAGGTCAGGATGGACCATGTAGCACGGCACAACAGATTTACACAGATTCTTCAGCCGAGGTCTCATTAGAGAAAGATCCATCATGAGCTCTTTAGTGAACCACAGAAGGAGATGTTTGAGGGTTTGATGCTGTACATTATTCATCCATAGCTATAGCATGGACCTTTGCATGTTAGCATTTACTGTGAAAGCAGACAGGTTCAATTCTTAAAATCAGTCGCCATTACCTCGTGCTACCAAAAAAAATAATACGTCCTGACATAATCCAAACAATCGTTTCAAGACATTATAATAACCAATTTAAAGGAATTGTTGAACTGTTTATTGTTTCACAAACTGTGACTCAAAGGCTGAGAACTATCAATAGAAGAAGCACACGTTTCTAACTGCTATAGAACAGATATACAAGATGTAATGTCTTCATTTTAAAATTGTTCACAGAATACGAAAAAAGACATACCTTAAGATGTCAAACCTGTAAAAAGCCAGGAAGTAATGCTTTTCTGCCAGGTGATGCTAGTTAGCATTTAGCTGGATTTTCAACTGTTTTCACTGTCTCTTATTTTGTTGAGCTCATAATTAATTCAATGTTGATAACAAACTAGATGATCTCTTAACCATTGTCTAGCTCTCTCTCCGGCAGGCATTAAGCATACATCGCTTTTTTGATTTTGTTGTCTTGGTGTTCTTTTTTTTGTGTGTTTCTTGCTGTGTTGTTAAATGAACAAAAGGTTGAAAGATCACATTC
Organism: Symphodus melops; assembly: GCF_947650265.1. Lineage (NCBI taxonomy): Eukaryota > Metazoa > Chordata > Actinopteri > Labriformes > Labridae > Symphodus > Symphodus melops. The sequence goes on along the minus strand of NC_136691.1, from coordinate 39,204,918 downwards.
GTCTCTAAGATTCCTCTAAGCTTAAGCCAGAAATGTTTAGCGCTTTTTCCGCGTGTGTCTTTTGTTCATTTTGGATGTGCTTTTGTATATGTACACAGCCTCTGACAGGAAACCATGGCAAATATGTGACTCAGTAGATAACATTATTACTTTCTATGTCTGTATAGGTTACTCTGGCTCATCCATGTACTGTAGCTTTAAAACTTATTTTTTATTTAGTAATCATCAAATTTGACTTGTAAAAGACAATCCTGTTTTAATGCACACGTCAGGTGTCACATCATTACTTTTGACTGCCAGACTTCGTTTACTCATGCAGTAAAGTGTTCACCGTGTGGCTGGCTGTCTTGTCTTCTCCCACCAGCTGTCCAGTTTTTTTCAGAACTCACATTATTAGATTCTGTTTTTTACTTTTTCAACGCTGAGGTCATTCTTCAATGACCTAGCCAGCTACTGAAATTGTAATTTAGAATCTTCTGCAACACATTCAGTGTTTTACATCAATTATGGACAATTACCAAAATAACCATCAACAGATTGTTGTCTAGCTGTGGAAGTGGAAATCCAGATTGTGAGCCTCTCCCTCCCGCTCTCTGCTCTCTCAGAGTTTAAATCAATGCAGATGTTCCGGTATGGTCTCGCAGCGATAATTACTGTAACAAGCAAATCATTAGTATGTGAATAGAGGCAGCTTATACAAATACACCACCGGGTGTTACTTTCACTTGTTAATACTTATTCTCTCATTATACTTTTGGCGGTTTGTGAGTCAACATGATGCAATATGAACTTGCAAGAGAGTTAAAGCTCTTCTCCTGCTCTGAGAAAAGCCAAGGTGTTCATTATCGCTGTGAAATCCCATTTAAACAGCGATGTGTAGCCTAAGGTTTTTATGGATTTCTTACTCTTTATCATGTATGAAGTTTCTCTCCTTGAAAGATGCTTTTTGACGGAAATAACTTTTCTATACTAAGGCTGTGCAGGAGTATTTACATAAAGATCATTATTGTATTTTCTGTGCCTCAAGTCATTTGTTTGTAAAATGATTTTATTTAAAAAAAAATCTTATCTTGAAATATGTAAACAGTATCCACCAGAGTCAAAGGTGTTAAAGCTATTTGTGTTTCTGTTGTAAAACGGTCTTCACATATATTCAGGATTACATCTCCAGATTATCTCCAACATGCTCTTTGACTTTTTAAACCATAACACGTTTTTCCACTTCCTCTCACTCTCTAAATGGACAGTTCAGCACACAGTGTTCTGTGCTTATTATGATTATGGTGCATCAGGGATATGCATACTTTTACATCCTTCTCTCTTGTAGCAGCTCCCTAAGGGGGACAGAGCCTGTGTTCTGCTGCCGGTCAGGAAAATACAAACAGTGAAGTATTGTGACTGTATCAGACCAGCTGGCTTTGTGTTTGTGAATTCTGCGGCCTGCAGAGATCGTCTGCTCCACACCTCAAGATGTCCTTTAACGACAAGCCATTAGGCGTGTAACTTCTTACTGCATTACTGTATGCTTGTTATTTTTACTTTGTCTTTTTGTTTTTCTAAACCAACAGGCCGAAACTCAAGAGAAGTGTTTTGTTTTTGTTTTTTTACCATCAGATAAAATTGTTATTTGCTTTCTAAACGAGATAGTGTGTGAATTAATGTAAAGCTACAAGCCTCTTTTTTACAATTTCATATTTTTTTTACAATTTCACTGAAGAAGTGTTGCAGGTTTCTTTCAGTAGTTTAGTTTGGGTGTTTTTATAGGGGATCTTTATTCTTAAAGGAGGAAAAATCAAATCAGTATGGCACTCCATCTTTGTCTTGTCATAGAAACATTTCTTAATACACTTTCTTTTCTGTCTGTGTACGGCTTACGGTAAACTAAAAAGTCGTGAATCATTAGTAGGCTACCTGAGAAACAGAAAACGATAGTTTTGAGTTGTGAAATAGCATTTTAATCACAGCAAGATCCCTTAGTTTGTTTTAACCAAAACAGCTCTACAGTATTGCAAATAAACATACATAATTGCATTGTTCTTTATTCTGTAATTATCCTACTGTGGCATGTTAAGATTTAAGTGTTTATTTTTGACAGACAGCTGCCCCCATATGGAAGCCAAAAACATTTCTCAAAGGCCAGGCAAACCATAGCGAGCTTCACTGAGAGAACAAAGAACCAATGGTATTATTCATAATTAAACTCTTATTGTGTACTCTGCTGAATATTTCCATTCTTCTGCCTCTCTCCTGCTCACTCTCGTTTCCCCTCTCGGTCCCTTGCACCTCTTGCTGGGAACATCTGTCTGGCGTCAGAGAGGAGCCTGGCTGTGCAGATTGGAGCAGGTAGAGGAGCACATTGTAGCCCAGCTAATGATGAGAGTGTCTGCCCTCTCTCTTGGAGGAGACGCAAGCTGCTGCTTCACGCTCGCTCACTCCACTCATACGCCCAGGGAAACAGATTTCCAAACATATGCAGTATGTTTTTAATCCAGTTGAGCACTTCATTTCCCAGCAAACACAAATAACCTTACGGGACATCCATATCTTATGACAAGGGGGTGGGCGCAAAGGAATTTAACAATTTTCCTTTTTAATGTGATTTTTTTTTTTTTTTTCCTCCAAAGTTGCTAAACATGCTCATAACCCAGGTTAACAGTTTGCTTGTTTATGGTTTCAAACTTTTACATAGAAGTGCCTCCTGGCTCCGAGTCATATGAAGCAACTTTATCCAATCCAAACTCCCCTCTTTGCCCTGTTGTTCTTCTTTGTTTCAACTTTAACTGACAGCATGAACACATGTTCTTTGTGTCTTTAAGTGACTTATAGAATTTAAACAGATTGTTGTCAAATAATGTATATGAGATGTCAACTAAGCATCTGCTGCCTGCGAGTAATTAAGAGTTATGCCTTAAAGACATATATTTGGTAGCACAATAGACATTGTGTTATTGTACTGTTCATCCATTTTGCAGCTTGAACTAGTTAAAGCCTGATACAGTTAACATACAGGTCATTCATCTTTTTTCAAAACTATCCAAAACCTCCCTTGGTACAAGTCAACAATAGCCCTTAACATGGAGGCCCAGCTGGAGGTGCTTAACATTTAGAGCGGTGCTCATCCTGCTGTCAGCTAACGACAGACAAATGTCAGAGATGCTCCTACATGGAAGTCATTCCCTCACTACACCTCATCAGCCTCTCCTAAAAAAAAACAACTCTCAGCCAGCTTGACTTTTTTAAGCATTTACTTGTTTGTTTTTAAAGCTCTTTAAAGTGTGTATGGACCATAGAGTAGCTCATTCTAAGGCTATATAATTCATTGTGTGTATGGCTGTGCTGTTTGCAAGCGTGGATCTGTGTGCATTGCCTCTCATGCATTTGTCAGTGCACCAATCCAAGCCAAAACCAATTAGTCCCCCAAAATATATTATATATTCAGTGTTTCCCATAGCATGATATTAGGGGGTGCCACCCTTGAAGGTCAAGTTATAATATATATTTTTGTACTTTTTTAGATTTATTTTTGGGCTTTTTGTTCCTTTATTGTAGAGATAGGACAGTGGATTGAGTCTGAAGAGAGTGGTTAAAGATTTGCAGTAAAGGAGCCACAGGTCAGATTCAAACCTAGGCACCTATGGAGGACCTCAGCCTCCATAGATGACACACTGGGCCCCAAGTTAATGTTATGTAATGTAATGTTTTATATAGTGCTGGATATGGCAGGACAGCTGTCATTAAAAGAAACACATGGACACCAAGATTCCTTTAAGTGTTGTGTCAGTGTCAGTCTGAGTAATGTCCGTAAATGATATGAAATGTCAACAACCAGTGTTTTTACACCAATACTTTGTTTCTCCAGGTACCTGAATCAGCAGCAGAAAAAATGGAAGAAAAAAAGAGGTTTTGGCAAATTTCCAGTTCGAACCACAAAATTGTTGCAAGCCCACGTCATACCTGCTTAACTTGTTGCCACTGTGGATTTGTCCCTATTGCTCTATTGCATCCGGACCCCCTTGGTTTTGTTTTTTTTGTCCAAACAGCCTTTTAATAATATCGATCTTATCTTACATGCAGCTTATTAACAAACAGGTTCTTCTTCAGTGTGGGCTGCTGCTCTCACTGTTCTCCGCCACCTAAAGGGAGAATTACATAAGAATCCTCCGCTCAATTGTCAGCTCCATCCCCCGTCCACATACAACAAACACACACTTATACTCGCATGCACACACAGTACTGCAGCAGATAACCTACCAAGCCTCTTTAACAACTGACCTCCCTGCTGTGGTTGCCGTGGAGAGATGATTGAGGAGGTTTCAGTGCATGAAGAACATGAGCTGCCATGGTTTCCTGTCAGAGGCTGTGATTGGGCCATGGGAGAATAACCATCCAGAATCTAATTTTCCCATGTTGCCTAATTCTTGTTGTTTTAAACACACAAAATTAGGCTTCAGTGGGAGGAAGAAAATCATATTGCATCTCTTTTAAATTTTTATTATTTAAGGACGTAGGCCTGCTGAGTGTCAGTCAGTGTGCTACATTGATTTCTACCGTGCTCTCTGTCCTCGATATATCACTATAGCTCTCCAAGAAAACAGGGACAACCTGGAAAGCCCTCTTTGATCCAGTCTGTCACACTATAGACTAGTAAGGGTAAAAAAAAGAACAGATTGGACCTTCTCCATGCAAATGCAGTTTTAAAAACCAGTAGCTCCGCACGCATAAAGGCGCTTCTTTTAATATGTGCCCCCTTTCTTCACACCCACGACCATTGTGTATAAAATCCTGTTTTTCCTGAAAAGATTTCTAGTCGCAGCCGCAGACAATGTTCCCCCACACAAGCTGTCGTCTTTGTCATACCCCCCCTACCACCGCCAGCACCACCACCCTCCCCTCCACTTCAGTCAGTAAAGCAGGATCTCTGGCAGTCGGCCCTGCGTGCAAATTCATGCGTTTCAAGGGTACAGGTGGGGGGCTTTCTGGAGTCTGCCTACCTGTTTCCCTGTAAACTGGTCAATTTTGACTGACGTGGACGTGGAGGGGAAAAAAAAGTGGGCTTGGATGCCAGAAGGGGGGAAGAGATGGGCGGGTAAATGAACAAATGTCAGGGTTAGTAGGGGGTTGCTGGGGCCCAGACTGGAAAACGCTCCCTCCCAGGGGTGTCTCTTGATAGGGTACAATGAAGGGGAGTGAGGCATGCTGATAAAAACAACTCACTAACAATTATGCTAACCTAAAATAGCCCTTACTTAAGTATATAGTATGCTTGCCAGTTAATTGTACACAAAAACAAAGACTTCACAAAAGACTTCCTGCAGCCAATGTATTTTCTTGTATTTTTGGCATGATAATTAAGTGTGACTGCTATGAATGCAAAGTTGGCACATATCAGTGGCCTGTCTTAGTCTATGTAATGATTATGACTGTTTGTATTGCAAAAGTTGTTCTCAAGTTTAAAATTAGAAAACCACAATATAGGACTTGAATCTGCAGGATGTTGTGTACATAGTGTGACAAGAGTAACATTATGTATCGTAAAAAGGGTATCTACTGTGACTTTATAAATAAAAAGAATATGTGTTTTAAAATCAACTTTAAATAGAATGTTTAGTACTGCTCTGTTTTATGAATATTATAGGATCATTATTTCTATTTTTGTTATTTAAGGGTACTTAATAATGACAAAAAAAATGCACAAGCTGAGTCCATTCTGTGTAGATTAAAGCCCATATTTGTTCTGAAAACAAGGATCTGACTGAATTGGAATTTAATGACAGCGTTCCTAATATCCTCAGAAATAATTATTTTCATAATGGGAATGGAAGAGCTACCATCAATACAAAGCATTCAGAAAAAGCCAATATTTTAACCAGCCATCCTTGAATAATTTGTGTACAATTGCTGCATTTCCTCTGGATTGTTCTCTGGATTTGTTCAACTTGTGCTTATTGATATGCTGTAGGACTAACAACCGTAAAATCTACTAAGACCTCTGATCTGTACTATTGACCATTATCATAGCCAAGAGGTTTGTTACAATGTGGTATTTTTATGCTACAGTTTGTGAGAAACCTGTTTACATTCAAGGGTGCTGTATAGTTCACTTCTCTCCGCTGCTCAGTCGGATTCCAAAGCACTGTATAGATTTCTTTCAGCTGATGAAATTAAAAAGACAGCAGTGTGTGTGTGGTGTGCCTTCCAGCAACGCGATTTGCCTGTGAGTTCACGATACGGGTTGAGAGGGGAGTTCCTTTGGGGGGGATTAAATAGCTCCCTCTCTTCCTTCCCTCCTCCCCTGCCCTCCATACTTGCAGAACACAAACAGCTTGAAGGGCTGTACAGTACTTGTACAGCATGTTTGCCACAGTGCTGCTCACAGGTAACAATAAGCCAAGGTCAAAGGTTAAGAGGGATTGTGAAGCTCGGATTCTTGTGCGTTCCTCTGGCAAACATTGTGCATGCAGGCAAAGGAAACAGTGCCCATGGTATTGCTGGGAGAAAGTGAGGAAAGGAGCGAGTAAGTTGGCTTGGAAGAGATGGGGTGCTTGAAAAAGACCAAGACCACGGCCAGTTTCACTGAGATGTTTTGGACTGGCCTGCAATGTTAGGTTAGTCCTATAGCTTTGTTTTCTTGGACAAGTTTAATTCCAGTTAAACAACTAACAAAACTAATCAGCGTTAAAAACCCCAAGAGCCTAGCTCCCCTTCTAACTACAGAAGTTAATGAGGCTGCCCTTAAAAGAAACATAAAGGATTTTGTTATGTAAAATGAAATTTACATATATCAATATACAATTTGCAATATATCTTCCCTGATTGGTTTTGCCATGGCAACCTCTAACTCTTTTATCATTTTAAACTCTGTAGTACTTTGAGATTTTAAAAATGTAAAGTGTTTTACAAATAAAATGTATTGTTATTATTATTATTAACTTTCCCTTAAGAGTGCGGTCACACTGACAATCCGTACCGTGCATAAGCATGCTTCACCCCTAAAGTCCAGTTTGTTTTACCAGTGTGACCGCCTTCATGATGGAGAAATCCGGGTTTATGGCTGTATCTGACTAACATGACTCAAAATAAATCACAAAGTATCTGTCATGTTCTCCGTGTTGTTCTCCGATGTGCAGATGCAGACATGGCCGCGTGTTTTTTTTTATTTTGTTAATTCATTCATGACTGTATCTGATTAAGGTGACTCAAAGTGAACCTTTCAAGTCAGTGAAGTAGCTGTCGTGTTCTCCAATGTGCAGACGCGGATTAAACTGCGTGTCCCTTTTTTTTTTTTTTTTAAATTGCCTGTTTTTAAAGTGAATTCATAATAACATAAAGCATGCATGTTACTGTATTACTACTTTATGTCCAAGAGGTAATTTTGCTTAGGCCCTGTTTGCCTTTGAGCAGTGTGAGTGCAGGCAGTGCCGGCCAGCAGGGACATGGGAAGTGGGGCGCCAATCATGCTTGAGCATGGTATGGATTACCAGTGTGATCATGCCCATAGACTCTTTTTACCGTCTTGTTCTGCTGTCCTTTTACTGTCTTGTCGCACAATCAGTCGCCCTTCAGGGACAAATAAAGTTGAAGTTAAGTTGAGTTGGGATTCCTCTTGGACCTTATAGGAGCCCATAGGCTGAGGAAGCCTTTATCACCTGAAGAGTACATTCTAGAAAGCACCAATGAACCCGAACAGTGACTACTCCTCTGTTTTGAAGGGAGTGGGTTTGATTTGGTGGTGGCCATTATATAGCAGGTATCAGTAAAAGACAACCATTTGTACCCCTGATCTATTTCTCCAAAACACTCCTCTTGCAAAGAGCAACTGTGATATTTCTCACTAGTTTGTTTAAAGCCTACTTTGGTTGGAGACTGACACGCTATTCAGACTGACCACAAATATTCACTTATCTGCACACATTTATTAACATGCTTGTTTAAAAGTTTACAATCAACCATCAGTCTTTCCTCAAAAATGAATTGCCACCATAGTTACTTTTTTTTATAGTGACTTTCTAAAACGTTTTTTCTGTTTCATTTTGGCCAAAAATAGCTTAATGTCCTTAATTAAAAAAAAGTAAAGGTGTTGTTGTGCAGCATGATAGCTCCTTGTATTTAATCGAATGGATATAGTCACAGACGCATGTTCATTTACTGGTTGAAGCAGTTTAGTGTTTATGTACATGTAAGTTTTTAAAATGTCCAAATCCAATTGAACAAATATCAAGAAAATCATTTATAGCTGAGATAGTCAAAACTACTTACTTTTGAGAAACTGATGAACTTAAAAAATATTGGTTCTATTTAAGCCACAGACAAATTCTGTCTTTGTAAAACCAGATCCCTTCCTCCGTCAAGCTCTTTGAATAGGAAGGAGATTATCCATTTAATCTCTTAATCATGCACACTGTATACATAGTTGGTACTGTGCCTAAAACCTGTGTCCTGAACACATGTATCAAAGCCACCTTTTGCATTGAATCCCTCCTTCCCCCCTCCCCGACTAATTCAGGTTAGAGCTGACACTGTTACACACTTTTCTCTCCAGCTGTCAGGATATTATACCCTCGGTGCCCTGTTAAAATGAGACCCAGATCAATGGTGCATTAAATGGAATGTGGAAATATGTAGATTATAAAGTACAGCTTTTTAAAAACCCTCATTCCCACAAATGTATTCATAATAAAGGCAGGCGTTTCATAACATCGGGTTACTGTACATTTTGCACAGTATATGTTCCCCAAAAGTAGGAATTAATAATGAAGATGCTTTTTGGCCTGAAAATGCTATCTGAACAATTATGTACTTAGTTTCTTTCAACAAATGCATTCCACATTATTGTTTTGCCTCATAGCAAAGCACCCAAAAGACTAAAACCTTTCATTTCAGCAAAGGCCGCTATTGGTCACCATCAATAAAAGCATAAAAGCATTTATTTCCCACGTTTGTCAAATTAACAGCATACTCCATCTCCCATAGGACTTGTAAGGTTCATTAACCTTTCTGTGAAGTGGGACAGGTTTCCAGCAGTTACCATAACCTCTGTCTCGCTCCTGCCTCAATTATAATAGAAGAATTAAACATCCAGTGATTCAAAACAGTAATGCTGCCTCTTAAATCCCTTTGTACCAGCTCTCAGTTGTTAATGACTAAAGACACTGAATGAACTGTAGAGTTATCAACAGATAAAACTGAGGACAGAAGCATATCAAATTGCTACTTTTAACAGCAGGGATTACTAACAATACACGTTCCCTCTTTGTTTGACCGTCAGATTTCAGTGTTTCAAAAATGTATTGTTAATATGCAAAATGTGTAAGTTGTCTTTGTTTTGTTGGAATTACACGATATTGGATTAATGTTCAACCAATCTGTTGTGAAACGTAAACATAATATCACATCTTTGTTGAAACACATGCGGCGTTTGTAGTATTTTGATGTCCTAATAACTGCAACTCTCACTGTGAATAACTTAATTGTTTCCATTTTCTGCCGTCCTTCCAAAGTCAAAAGAACACTGAAGACCGACCTTGAACTAATTAAGTGGTCAATTACACGCCTGTTGATCACTTTTAATTTCCTAATAATTAGATTAATTGTGTGGGCAAAGAGTTCATTCTCTTGTCCACCTACTCCTCCTTCATCCTACACTTCTTTTCTTATTTCGGTTTCTCTCCCATCTCTATGCCAGGGCCCACTGCCTTTTGATATTCCTTGATTTGAGTCACTGTTCACGCCTCAAAAAATAGTTTACATCTATACCATTAACTGTTTTAAAAGCATTTCTCTTTCTCTTCCTCTATCATCCCCTTACATCTTCCCCATCACCTCATATATTTTTTGAAATCAAGTATTAGACCTGGATCTATTCTTATCAGTTTACTATCTCTGGACTTGTTTTACCAACCCAAACCGCTGTGATCATGCAGCAAGGCCTCCTGCTTCTGTGTCTGTCTACTGATGCTCCTTGTAGGCAAGCTCTGGCTGGGATTTTCCAGTGCCACCCCCGTCAGTGGGAAGCCCTATACGGGGACATGTCAGCGCCTTGTTTGCTTGTTGTGCTGATGAAGCTGGGGGTGGGGCGAGTGGGCAGCCTTGTTCAGGTTCCAGGATTCCCTTTAAAAATGAGTCAGCCAGCCCCCACTCAAACTGACTGTTACCTTGGGAACTCAGGCTTGGGCTTCCCTCAACAGTAGTTAAGTACAGACTCATCAGCACCCATACTTGTTAACACACACAGAGGAGCTGTACAGGCTTGGAAGCAGCACCCAGGTTAGATGAAATTATCTTATTAAAACGCTCTCACTTTGGCCTTTACTCTGCCCTGTTGGGCCCAATCTGCTCTTTATGGATGAGCTGACCAACTCAGCATACCACAGATAGCTTTGTTAAATGTGTAATGTATGCAAATTAGACTGATTACATGAGTCTAATAATGAGTTTGGCTGGCTAGTTTCTTAAGCCAGTGGTTTGAGTAATAGTATGCTTCCCTGCTAATGAGCCCAACCAATGTATTGTAGGGTTGGTACATCACAGTGTGTCGGTTGATGTCAGTGAAGGCTGGAGTTCGCTTAATAACTGGATTGTTTGTGTTTCAAACTCAGTTCATTACCAAAACCAAATGAGTTTCTTTACTAAAGCCATTAGTCTAGCAGGCTATTGGTAACTGGGTTAATTTGTCGATGCACTGAAGCAGATCATGGGTGACTCCCCCACTCGCTTCACCCTGTCCTGCCACGGCCTTCTCTGCTCAGCTGATCACTAGTAGGTTGCTTTACCAAGTAATCCTCCAAGACTCAAACCCATTTAACTCAAACAGGGTCGTCAAAGACTCCAGAATAAATGATTATTATGTTTTTTATGACTAATTTCATTCACTACCGTCGGCTTCATTCTTAAAATCTGAAATGAAGGTATTTACTTTTATTGTCATGAAAAAAACAAATAAAAATTTGAATAAAACCACTACCATACACGTTTAAATGTACTGTTTAAACTGACTGGGTTGGAGCCATATATATATCTATATCTATATCTATGTATATATATATATGTGTGTGTGTGTGTGTGTGTGTGTGTGTGTGTGTGTGTACACACACACATATGAATTAATATAAATCAATGAATATGAAATAATGAACAGAAAAACAAACCTTTCACATGCTATAACTGCTGAAAATACCATACATTACGATATAACATTCCAGCTGCTTGGCCAATAACTAATGGTTGCCTGCTACAAAATAAAGGCTGACATTCCTCCCGGTGTATTTTGTGCTCTATTCATCTATCATAGAAAAATTATGGTGACGTGCAAAAGCCAGACTGGAAGGTTTTATTTAGAGCATTGGGTTACCGATGTGAAAATGGAGTTTGCAACAGTTGAACAGGTGAAGCCGCCTGTTAGCTTACCTGTAAGGTCATTCTTTAGCACCTGGTTCTGTCTCTGCATACAGATAGATAAGCTGTTGTTGTATTGACAGGATAAGTGTTGGCCGCCACTGTCACCAAGCCATTTAGGCTTCCTGACGTTGCACTGCTGCTCCTCCATGGGGCTGCCGGTAGATAGCCACTGGTACAATCACCAGTCCTTGCCACCGTGATTCAGGATAAAGCTTGGGGCGTTATTATAAAAAACATCACCTTATTATGTGTTTTTAATCGTAATCGTATACTGCAAAGTTGCTAGTCAAAGGTTTCATTTGACATCCATTGACAAAAATGTACAGTGCCCTCCTCTGTTGGGGATCAAGTATCATAAATAGAAATACATGTGTCACGAGTTGAAGGGCAGGAAGCAGGGAGGAGGTGGACCCAAGTGCAGGATAATAATTTATTAACAAAAAGGCAAACAAAAACTTACTTTGAAAAACCAAAATCCAAAAACCACGACGGAGAAAAGACAGGGAGCAGGGAGAAGCAAAACATTCCAAGAACACGACAAACCAAGAGACCATGACAAAAACAATGAACCGACAAGAGACTGAGGAAAAACACAGACTAAATAGACAGGGGTAATTGGACACAGGTGAGACTAACGAGACAGGTGAGGAACATCAGGGTAATCACAAAGGCGGGAAAACACAAGGAACAAAGAACACAAGACCAGAACACTGAGGACATGTACAAAGTAAAACCTAACACCACCACCAAAACCAGATCTACAAAATAAAACAGGAAACACTAAAGACTACACTTAAAACACAAGACAGGAACTAAACAAACAGGTAACATAGGAGAACACAGAGAGACACACTCAAGACTAAAGTAAACACAAGACTATGAAACATTAAAGCACACAAGGGAAACAAACCACACGAGGAAACAAATAACACTAAGGACAGAATGAAAACTAAAACAAGAAACACAGACAAAACCAAACCATGACAGTACCCCCCTCTTAAGGGACAGCTCCCAGATGTCCCAAAAACTCAAAAAACCACCCCAGGGTGGGTGGAGGGGGTCCGGAGGAGGGACTCCGGACGTTCAGGCATACAAGCCATAGTCCGTTCAGGTGGACGGCCCGAAGGCCGAACAAACACGGGGGAAAGCTCTGGGGGACGGCCAGGAGGCCGAACAGGAGAGAGTTCAGGTAGGTAGCCCGGAGGCCGAGCAGGAACGGGAGAGAGTTCAGGTGGCCAGCCCGGAGGCCGAGCAGGCACGGGAGAGAGCTCTGGGGGACGGCCGGGAGGCCGAGCAGGCACGGGAGAGAGTTCAGGTGGGCGGCCCGGAGGCCGAGCAGGCACGGGAGAGAGTTCAGGTTGGCGGCCCGGAGGCCGAGCAGTGAAGGGCAGGACCTTTTCCAAGGGCCCAGGAGCCAGCCCGATTAAAGACGAAGGAACGTCTGGTGTCGGCTGGACTGCCGAGGAGGAGACGTCAGGAGTCGGCTGGAACACAGAGGGAAGCTCAGGTGTCGGCCGGACCACAGAGGAGAAGGCGTCAGGTGTCGGCCGGACCACAGAGAAGACGACATCAGGCGTCGGGAGGACGTCAGGCATCGACTGGGCAGCCGAGGAAACGTCGTTGGGTGTCGGCCGGACCGCAGAGGAGATGTCGTTGGGTGTCGGCCGGACCGCAGAGGAGACGTCGTCGGGCATCGGCCGGACCAGCGAGAAGACGTCATCGGGCGTCGGCCGGACCAGCGAGAAGACGTCGTCGGGTGTCGGGCCGTATGCCGAGGGAACCTCAACATGATGACGACGGCGTTCAGCAGGCAGGGGAACAGGAAGCTGACAACGCTCTGCCGAAGCTGGTGGCAGACGGCGTTCAGCAGGCAGGGGAACAGGAAGCTGACAACGCTCTGCCGAAGCTGGTGGCAGACGGCGTTCAGCAGGCACGGGGACAGGAAGCTGACAACGCTCTGCCGAAGCTGGTGGCAGACAGCGTTCAGCAGGCACGGGGACAGGAAGCTGACAACGCTCTGCCGAAGCTGGTGGCAGACGGCGTTCAGCAGGCACGGGGACAGGAAGCTGACAACGCTCTGCCGAAGCTGGTGGCAGACGGCGTTCAGCAGGCACGGGGACAGGAAGCTGACAACGCTCTGCCGAAGCTGGTGGCAGACGGCGTTCAGCAGGCACGGGGACAGGAAGCTTACAACGCTCTGCCGAAGCTGGTGGCAGACGGCGTTCAGCTGGAACGGGAACAGGAAGCAGACGGCGCTCTGCCGGAACGGGAACAGGAAGCAGACGGCGCTCTGCCGGAACGGGAACAGGAAGCAGACGGCGCTCTGCCGGAACGGGGACAGGAAGCAGACGGCGCTCTGCCGGAACGGGGACAGGAAGCAGACGGCGCTCTGCCGGAACGGGGACAGGAAGCAGACGGCGCTCTGCCGGAACGGGGACAGGAAGCAGACGGCGCTCTGCCGGAACGGGGACAGGAAGCAGACGGCGCTCTGCCGGAACGGGGACAGGAAGCAGACGGCGCTCTGCCGGAACGGGAACAGGAAGCAGACGGCGCTCTGCCGGAACGGGAACAGGAAGCAGACGGCGCTCTGCCGGAACGGGGACAGGAAGCAGACGGCGCTCTGCCGGAACGGGGACAGGAAGCAGACGGCGCTCTGCCGGAACGGGGACAGGTAGCAGACAGCGCTCTGCCGGAACGGGGACAGGAGGCAGACAGCGCTCTGCCGGAACGGGGACAGGAGGCAGACAGCGCTCTGCCGGAACAGGGACAGGAGGCAGACAGCGCTCTGCTGGAACAGGGACAGGTAGCAGAGGCTCTGAGGCACCAGGAGGCTGAAGCCTGGACTGAGGTTTAGACTGCTGTGGAGGGCTGGACTCAAAAAATATCTTCGTCCAGTCGGGGAGCATATGAATCAGCCAAGGCCTCGAGTAAATCTCCCTTCGAGCCTCGGCAAGGGCTGCCTCCCTTTCCTCTTCGCAGCCAGCCATTTTAATGTCATTTCTAATGCATGTGAGGTTATATGTAACCTCACGCAGATCAAAAAATCCCGCTGGGTCCATAAATGGTCGGTTCATTCTGTCACGAGTTGAAGGGCAGGAAGCAGGGAGGAGGTGGACCCAAGTGCAGGATAATAATTTATTAACAAAAAGGCAAACAAAAACTTACTTTGAAAAACCAAAATCCAAAAACCACGACGGAGAAAAGACAGGGAGCAGGGAGAAGCAAAACATTCCAAGAACACGACAAACCAAGAGACCATGACAAAAACAATGAACCGACAAGAGACTGAGGAAAAACACAGACTAAATAGACAGGGGTAATTGGACACAGGTGAGACTAACGAGACAGGTGAGGAACATCAGGGTAATCACAAAGGCGGGAAAACACAAGGAACAAAGAACACAAGACCAGAACACTGAGGACATGTACAAAGTAAAACCTAACACCACCACCAAAACCAGATCTACAAAATAAAACAGGAAACACTAAAGACTACACTTAAAACACAAGACAGGAACTAAACAAACAGGTAACATAGGAGAACACAGAGAGACACACTCAAGACTAAAGTAAACACAAGACTATGAAACATTAAAGCACACAAGGGAAACAAACCACACGAGGAAACAAATAACACTAAGGACAGAATGAAAACTAAAACAAGAAACACAGACAAAACCAAACCATGACAACATGAGTAAACCACATCCTCAAAAATGAATTGCCACCATAGTTACTTTTTTTTGTAGTGACTTTCTAAAACGTTTTTTCTGTTTCATTGTAGCCAGTTAAAACATATGATGGTTTTTGTTAATCATGCGAGTATTTGACCAGCACTTGCTCCTGACAAAGACGGACCAAACTTTGGGGATTCCAGGGTCGAGCTTTAAAGATGTAATTTTCAGTGCTGAATTTGATGAGGGATGAGAGTTAATTCATCTGTGGGTTACAGAAGCCCTACATACCAGGGAGGTATCCTGAGTGGTTAGTGTGCTTTGCCTCATGTGGCTTAATGGTCACAGGAACCACTAAGTGTTTGTGGCTGTAATGGTAGGCCTCTCCCAGCCTCCCAATCTAAGGAAATTCAACAACATGCCTCACTACAGTATGTCATTGATATGATAACTTTTTTGCAGTTTAAGGAGAATCCTGCATTATTCTACGGTTGAGTAACAGTGGACATATATCATTGAGGAAAGACTGATGGTTGATTGTATACTTACTGTAGTACGTCAAGTGAATTCACTACTCTCTTTCCCCCCATAATGAATCATCTTTTCATGGAGTCTTTTTAAAATCCAGAAATCTTCAAACGTTGTGCTTTGTTGAGACAATTTAGTACCCTATTTTAGCAATCATGTGTGAGGGGGAAAAAACTGTGTTTAACCTGTAAACTGTGAGGTTCCTTGTGAGACACGTACTTTTAATTCACAATAACCCTGCAAATGAATGGGCTGATTACTGAGGCGAAGATGAGGAGGCAGTCATAAGCACTTGGCTTGAGTGGAATAGGCGAGGGGGGGTGGGGGGGTGGGTGGGGGGGGAGGAGTGGCTGTGGCGGTACAAGTCCAGCCTCAGAAATAGAGCTGTGAACACCATCTGTCATGCTCTCTCTCCCCGTCTGTTAGCCTGACTGCAAGTAAAAGGGAGAATGATGCTCTCAGAACTGCATTAGAAGGACGTGGGTGCTGATTGTCGTAGGTGTGGGTTTACAGGGTGTGCGGCAGAGGGGGAGGGAAGCGGTGGATATACAAGGAGGTGCATGAGTAACCGACAAAGGGAAGCACTCACCCACACAGAGAAAGAAAAGGGTTCTTGGGCAAGTGGGTATTCCTGGTGAAACCGCACCCCTGTGCCTACCCACCACCTCCTCACGGACTCCTACCTATTGGCTCTTTCCGAGGATTCCTGGCGGAAGTTATGCAGACATATTATACAAACTCACAGCTCATCTTCTTCTTTAAGGCCTGGAGGAGTTTACAAATCACGTATTGTTGAGCAAACTTACCCTACTTACTGCAGCCGAACGGAAGTGCACCCAGGAAAGAATATCTTCCTGCTTGATTCAGAAGAATTCTATTTTCTATGTACTTTATTAATCCTGAGAGAAATCTCCAGAGCGACATTTGACAATTTAATGGCGGATAATACTGCTTTTGACTGAACTAATTCTTACTCTTTGTTTTGGTTATGATAAATGAGTTGGTGTGTATCTGCCTTCACACAGAACAGAGAGCCAGAGTTTTTGCTCTGAATATTTGTGGTTGGAGTGTCAGGCTGTTACGTGACCCACAGAAAAGCTCTGCTGCAGTGCTTTTTCCAGATTATTCAGAATTATTCATCACTCATATTGTGTAGGTTGTTTGGGATCCTTTTTACTTTGACTGAGTCAGTGTAGAGTCAGTAAAACATGAAGGCAAGTAAGGCCCCGATGAGCAGCAGAAAGAGACAGGACCGAAGTGTACATACTGTAACATGACAACTGGACTACATCCATACATACATAGTTATAAAGAGGTTACTAGCTCCTATAGAGCCAGCGCAGGTCACTTTAAGTGAATCTAAATATTTGAATGAAGACTTCTGATTGTAACTTCTTTATTTCTATGATTGAATCCATACAGGCTAATCCCAGATCAGCCGCACAACAGCTTGTCGGGACTCTCCCTGCATCTCACTTCTCTTAAAGTCTGTCTCCTCCTTTTTCAAGGCCCTTTTACCAGGCCACGTGTTTCCTGTTGGGGTCCGTCTGAAACCTTATGTCCCTACTCACTACACCCCCCTGCTGCCACAAACACATCAGTAGTTGTCTGAACAATCTGCAGCGTTGTAAAATTTCTTTTTAATTTGTCCTGTTACAATAAAATAAAATAATGTCTTACCAAACACAAAATCCATTCCTCCGTTGGATTCAGGTGTAGTAATTTCCTTTAATACTAATAATAATACATTCCTCACTGATTCTTGGCCATTCCATCAAAATGAATCCTCCTCCCATGAAAGATTGACAGGCTGTCGTGCATTAGAGTGTGATGTTCCTCTCTGTTTAGTATGTTAAGTAACAAGGCCATTTTGACACTTTCAGTTTTTATCTTGGTCAGTTTCTGCCTCTCCCACACTGCTCTGTGTGATTCACTATCACAGCTACTGGACTGGGTATTCCCCTCGTACGACGATGCAAAGCGCACAGTCACATTTCGTTTCACCTAATAACTCTTGAATAGCTCTCTCTCTCTCTCTCTCTCTCTCTCTCTCTCTCTCTCTCTCTAACTTGATTTAGTGATTGGCGCATTTCTTCTGCTGCTGTTTGATGATGAACCACAGTTGTCTATGTTGTCTACTCAGATATTAGTGTTTACCCTCTGAGCTCTGTATTTTTTTTAAATTTCAAAATAAGGTTTAGTTTGGATTGTAGCAAATATCTATAAACTAAATCACTGCTATGTTGCACTTACAACAACAGGCAGGGAAAAATAGACAGACAAGAGAAAGCAATATAAAATTAGCAAACTTGCTTTCTTACTTACATTTCAACATGATGGTTCACCTGTGGGTCATTACTGCTTTGTTTGTTTATGCTTAAAAAAAGCAGTAACACCAATATTTTGGATATCCAAATGAAGGCACTTAATCCTCACAGTGCAACAATGGGAAATTACCCTGCTTGTATTTGGGAGCTCTACAGTGTCTGAGATTTGTAGTATCAACACTTTTGACTTTTTTTAAACCCTGAGCTCAAACTTTTATCCAAGCTGAGAATATCATTGATCCAAGCTTAACTTCATCAATGCATCATGTGCCTTTTGATTTCCCCATTAAAGCTGTCATGGATTTATGATATGAAAAACTGTGAGCTGTCAGCTGTGAGAGCCGTGTAGGGGCTTATTCTCCAGCTCATTGGTGGGCTTTACAAACATTGTGGGAGACTTGTAATCAGATAATTTCCTTAATTGTTTATCATCATCCCAGATTTTGCATGGGTGGGGTTTTCAAGAAGACCATTCAACTGGCTAAAGAGACATTCAATCAATTGAATAACGTAGAATTGCATTCACTTCCACCCTGTCAAGTAAAAAGTGAGTTATCATTTTCATCTCAGTACATTTACATTGTCAGTGTTTCACTTGAAGTTACCTCCATATTACTGTAACATTTATCATCCAAACTTTGCCACTCCAAGAAAGTACTCCAAGAATAAAATAATACACTTATTACAGCTCTTACCTCCAGCTGAACCTTTTCGAAGGAAACATAATTAAACACAGCAAGCAGCTGTCAGTCATTTAGCGGTCAGAACTTTTCACGCTCTGTGTCCGCCCCCACAGCGGGGTCCCTGAGGGAGGCTCGCCCACCTTGTGAGAAAGTCCTGTAGATTAGTGTGAGGAGGGGTCCGTCACTCCCCAGTGAACACCAGAACAAGAGTCGGAGACCTTCACACTGCCCTGGTTTGTCACAATGTAAAGATAGACCACTTTAGCACAGACAGTAATCACTGTGTAGATCTGAATATGATGTACTTTATTCCATGTGTCGCTTCCTGTTAATGACTTGACTTTTATTGTTTAGCTGAATATCAGTGTCAGATTCATTTGCTGCTGTTCTCACTTGATGCTTTATAATGAAATTAAAAGGGCAAGGGATGCCATGGAGAGTGAGAGAGAAACAAGCACCAAGATATGGGAAAATGTTGCATGCTCAAATGTTGACTACCTGTTGCTATGGCAATGGGTTTGGATCCTGCGGGCTGCAGGACTCTTGCTAGTTCTAAATAAAGCTTCTTCTTTTTTTCCTCTCACTGATCAGCAGATGAAGATCCTCACAGTTGAAACTAATCTTCTGAATATTTTACCAGTCTGTGTAAACACTGGTGCTCTGCTCTGTCTTATCTACTGCTAAACCTTCTAAAGAGCCGTTTAAAAGATGAGAGGACGAACAACAGAGGACACATGCTCTGATACTGCTGCTCCATATCCCACGTGAAATAATTAATATTTGTAAATGAATCATTACAAAGTGTATCTCAGTCATTCTGGCATACACACTATGTGCTTATGACTAGAGTTGTACATTTTTATTTGGCACTAAACACCATGGCAGTATTTCATCAGCTGCCAGGTGCGGAATAAAAAAAAAACACAAATCAAGCTCATTTCTTGTACATTTTTACCATAGAGCAATGGTTTTTTAATCTATACTTGTACGGGAATATAGAAGGATTTTATTTTTCACAACATACATTGGAGCAATCATGTATGGCATTCAACAGTTACATATTTGTTATCCTCATCACAAATAAGATCGTTGTACCTCCGAGTAAATGTGTTTTTATCTCACCCCAGATGTCTTAATAAACTCCACAATGTACCAGTATGTTCTGAGTCTGCATCCCTCAAGTAAAAGGCAGCTGTAAACTCTATTTTTGTTTGATCTGTTGTTCAAGCAACAACTCAAATGTCTGCAGAAAGATCACAGGAGTTCAGAAGGAGCCTCTGTCTTTTGTCCTCACATGCTGTCTAGTAACACAGTACCTCTGTCACCCTGCGGAGGGAGCCTGTGTGTGCAGAAAATAGGTGGTTGGATCTGATATTTGATGCCCGTGATGGGAACTTCCATGCTTACCTCAAGTGGGTTTTGGGCCATTTCTCGGACAACATATTTGGTCCTTTATCCTCCCACTCGAGGATTTTCGCAGCCATCTTGCTTTAAGCAGCCAATGTGTTAAACAATCACTCCTGTGTGAGGTGAATGACTGTGTGCCTCCTGGAGCTGAGGGAGTTTCACCTGACAAGTATACCATGGAAATGATCATGACATGTATCATTGTTTCACTTCAGGTAACATGATACCTGTCACTAGGCAACAGAAAGTTAATATACAATTAATAATATGGGAAATTGCCTCATGGAAATTCTCTCATTGTTTTCATTTGATGATGAAATGTATTTTGTCCAGTAAATGTCTTCAGATATTAATATAACAGATCTTTCACATTGTATTTTCACATTTGTATCAACAATTGTATGTGTTTTTCTTTTTCTGGTAGGGGGCTTCATGTATAGTTTTTTTTTTACCATCTATCAAGTATCATCTCTCTCTTTTTTTTTTTTACAACAATCTCTAATATAGTAAAATGAAAAACCTGCAGGTCAGCCTGTAACAACTATCTTGGGAATCGAATGACTTCTCCTTCATCTCTGGTGTTTGCACAGTGGCTGATAATTCAAAGACTAACCACAGAGCTAAGGGCTCACTGAACATGTTTTGCTGTGGGAGAACAAACAGAAGAGTGGCATTGAGTTTTGTTCAGGACAATAATTTAAAAAAAAATAATAATAATATGTTTTTTTTTAAAAAACACCCAATCTATCATATTGTTAGTTTTAGAACATGTGTCTTACCTTCAAAAAATGTTCATTAAGGTTATACCTGAGTGTGTCTGTGTGTGTGTTTTATCAGGGCAGTGTGCTGAAGAGAGGACAGATTGAAGGGACGACCCTCACCGGTGAGCACAGTTTGCAACTAATGGGTCACTTTAAAAACTCAGAACTATGGAAGACATTCAACTTTAGTGCTGATTCCTGCATATTTAAAATATAGATATATTACACATTCATTTGCACTGTGCATATTCAACACATTCATATGATGTCAATAAATACATTTACTTTAATTACAAAAAACACAAATCCTCAGTTTCACTTTGGTTTATAATAATGAGTGTCATGTTAAGGCCAAAGGTTTTGAATGTGTAACATCTGACATGTCTGAGTGCTGTAAAAAATGCATCAGAGAGTAAAGTTTCTTTTCTTGCAGAACAGGTATTAAAGATAATTAAAAAAAAACTGTATCCAGCTTATTACTAAATATAACTATGATGAGTTCCACATGTTCATGGTTACAACCAAAATGACCACTGGTTCATCGTAAACTTAGCAAAGTTTCTCACTTGTTGTTTTTCCCTGCAGAATATAATCCTCCAACTCCGCCTAAGAAGACTGGTTTTCACCGCTACCAGTTCATGTTGTTTGAGCAGCCTCCAGACACATCGGTGTCCCTGGCTGAGAAGGAGAGTTCATCCCGCGGTAATGACTCAACTCACCAGCACCTTCAGTTCACAACATTTTGGTCACTGCAGTATCATCCATCATACACCAACACGAGTTGTTGAATCAGCATTAGAGACATAACAACAAATCATTAATCATTTCCTCTCAAATTACCAACATTACTGTTTTTTATCCTTGTAGTTTTTGCTCTTTTTCAAGCGACAGAAAGATTTTTTTAAGCATCAGTAAGAAAATATTTATATTCTTGACACAAAGTAGGAAGTTATGTCATCTAACAACACAAGAATGATTTAGATATTGCCTCATTTGTTTGAGTGGGCTTAATCCTTTATATAGAGTGACTTGTTTCCGTATTAACAAATGTCTGTCGATCTATTATTAGTGATTTGATTTGTTACATAAGGGCCCGGAAATAAACTCCAGCCAGAAGACATCTAACTATCTTGAAACCCACGTTTCTTGCTGGTGTGTACATTAAGAGTGGAGCACAAACAGTTATGTGTATTATGAATAATTAATCAAAGCATTGGAAGTTGCTATTCAAAAAAAAGATGATTTTCTTATCAGATGTTTCAGGTTAACAAGGGACATGTTAATGAGGTTAGTGAGTCGGTCTGCTGCAGTGCTGATACCTGCAGGGTCAAGACGAGTATTGTCGGCTCCCACGCAGACGTGCACGTGTCAGTCTGACCACGCCAGACCTGAAATCTGTCTCTAACATGTCAGCACACGTGAATAATACCATATTTAACATAGGTATACCTTTGATCATATACTGACTGTAATACCAGATGGTTTTGTACCTTAGTCGTACTGGCAGAATGAAGAGTTTTTGTTTTTCAGCTTTTCTGACTTTTCCTCCCCCCTGAATAAAAGTCTCTCGGAGGTTGGGAAACTTCACCTGGATGTACAAGTGCAGCACCTCACAGGAGGCGTGCCCGTCTGTCTGCTCTACTCGGGTCACAGCCGGTGATTTGAGGGGAGATTGGGGCGGTTTGAGACTTCAAGCGCTGCGGACGTCAATGAGTGAAGTTGCCAGTTTCTGTTTGAAGTTTTGACGGCTATGTCAGCAAACAATCAAGGCACATTAGTTTGAGGTCTGTTTGATGTTGAAACCGCTGGAAGAAAAGAAACGTCAATAGAAATGTAATTTGGAGAATTTAACATATCCAAAATTCAGATCTGGGAAGATGAACTCTTATCAAATTGTAATTGTATTCACTGTGTCAGAACTGGTTAAGCTGAATAAATCCCGACATGAATAGTTGCCTGCTGTTTGGAATATTTTAATATCATTTTTGCGCCACATAATAAACTGGAGCAGTCTCGTTTCTGCTCTAATACTGTAGTTGCGCCCACATTATGAAGCGATTGAACTGAGTGGATCCACCCATCCTTAATCTACTGTATGAGTAGCTGCTGTACTTCCTCTCTCCTTCATTCTGCTCTCTCTATTCAAAGGAAATGAAATTAAGATATTCCCTCTCAGATAATCAAATGTTTATTTGATGGGTCAATTTTGAAGAGGATAAAGAAGGCAATGGCTAAAGACAGTGTGAAATATTGAGAATTAAAGCCCAGTCGTTCTCTATTAATAGGACAAAATTCAATGTCATGTTTTTTTATTGGCTTGGTTTATTTCTGTGTCGTACCTGCTGTTTTATTTTTGGCTTCCACTTGGCCGTGATGATCACGGAATTCCTGCTCAGACAAGAGGAACGGAGGGAATCCCATGTCTCCCCACCTCCTCCGTTAAGTATGTTCACTTATTAGCGTCTGTCCTCCCTCCATGTGGCATGACACAGAGAGCATTTTTCATAGCCCATGACATTAATTGATGTGATTTGCAAAGGGGAGAGCATTTAGTCGTGGGTGGGAGACTCCTAATGATCATTTTCCACTTCCAGTCACGCAGTCATTGACTCAATTTTATTGCAAATTTGTCGTCTTTTTTTCTTTCATCTCTGGCCATCACTTGAGTAGTAAAGTGGGTGAACAATGAGAGGTGGAGCAGGGCTGTTGTGAGGACTGTGGGAGTCTGCTGTGCCTCCTGTGTTAAGGTTATCAATATGGGTCAGTGAACTGATGAAGACAGCTGGTTTGTTACATGAGGAACTACAGGGGGGCTTCACTCTTGGCACCGGGCACAAGGGCTTGATCGTGGGGGAATCCCCTTCGCACTGGCTCAGGAAGGCTTTCCCTGATTGAAGGCTGCCCCAGTGCCAGAGTGGGGGGCAGGCGGGGGCACACGGGCCCTCGTGATACTTGTTAGTCACTTGGCAAGCCCATAATATGTCCTGTGAATGTTTGGTGCAGCCAAGTCGTTTTGTCAAGGGGAAGAGTGTTACAAAGCTGGGGAGAGAAACGATGAGGCCTTGAAGGAGGCTAACAATTGTTGTTTCAGCTAACAAGGTAGTTTGTACATACATTTCTCACACATCCTCCCCCTGTGTGCTTAAACCTTCCAAATACTGATCAGACACAACAGATTTTTAATTATTTGCTAGAAAATAAAAAAAGAACAACGTTGAAAAATGTGGTTTTTTTCCCCTCAGATCTTCAGTAAATAATAAGCGAGAGGATGTACGTGACTCTCATGTTGTGTGAATGAACGCATCACAGTGGAGTTAGCTGCTGGATGCTACACGTTGCTCATCTTGCCTCCGAGAGCCCCTACTGCCAGCTCAGCACACTCCACAGTAATTGAAGCCATTTGCAGTGTTGCAGTGTGGTAATGGGCAGATCCATGTCTACCACCCACCCACAGCCTCTACCATTAATCAGAGCTGCGTGGAGTCAAGAGAGCCAGGATTTGGTTGCTACAGCAGGCCTGAGCCTCAGCCAGGAGTCGGCTGCCTCCAAGGAACACTTTGACGTGTAAAATTTTGGCTGGTTTGGGTTTTTTGTTGTTGTTGTTGTTGTTGTTGTTCTCATCTTAAAGACTGCTTGTGAAAGTTAAGGTTAAAGTTTCTAGAATTTTCTGAACTCCCTTCATCCAGAGATCCACTGCTGAAATGAGTAATCAAAGTACAGCCGAAAAAAAGGAAACCAGTTGATCCAGAGGAGAGGAAGACATTTTTTGGTCTTTTTTTAAGTAACATACCAAATAAGCCGAATTCAAGCCAATGAAATCCTTTTTTTTAGGACTGGTTGGTGGGTTGAAACATTTGATGACACCACACTGCAATGTTGGAAATTATGATTGTGAAAGGACATTTTCACTCACCATCACCACGAGTTGACCTCATGGATGATTCGTTACCGATGCAATAATTAGCAAACTAACAAATAGTTTGGACTATTAATTAAAGTCCCTCACATCTGGTAACAACGTATGCTGCTAACATCGCTCTTCAACCTGTAGCCAAACTCCCTGCTGAAGCTCCCCAATGCTCACCTCTGGCCTACAGGTCATGACCTCTGACACCCCCCCCCCCCCCCCCCCCCCCCCCCCCCCCCACACACACACACACACATACACACACACACACACACACACACACACAGAACTTCCCCTTTATGATGATAGGACTACGAGCATGTTGTGATAAAGCTCAGTGCCGTTCTGATAAGCTCCGATGCGACTCCTCTTACTCTCCTGTGATGAACAGGTTTACTTGGTTTGGAGTATTTTTGAGAGACTGTAAGAGGTTTAACAGGGACACCGCCCACACCACTAAATGTAGCAGCTCTGTGTCACCTCACAGCAGTCCTGATCTTCCTGCCATACCCAGACGGAGCAGCAAGGTGGAAACAAAAGGGAAGGCAGGAAGACTTTAACATCGCCCTCAGGTCCTACACTATCTGTCCTTTCCATGAGCAGGCAGATGGGAGAGGTGGAAACACGTCTCCTCACTACAAACACACACCAGCCTATTTTAAGGTCACTTGTAAGTCTAGGAATTCACAGGGGTAGCAGCCAGTGTGATAGCACCAGATATTGTGAATTTGCCTCTTTTTGGATTGCACCCAATGATTGCACAGCTTTAGACAGGATTATGTGTGTAAAGCCTCACAAGCAGTGCCTGGTTTTGACTCCCTCATGATCGTTACAATAAAATCATCTTCAGTGTGACAATCTCTGTTCGAGGAAACGTCGCCTTACGCTGCAGTGAGGCAGGTTCTGCCTATGAAAGGTTTAGAGAAAGTTTTACCGTTAATGTATGAAATCTGCCATGAACTATATCCCAATAGTCTGTGTGAAGTCCATCACCCAGCTGCC
Organism: Symphodus melops; assembly: GCF_947650265.1. Classification (NCBI taxonomy): domain Eukaryota; kingdom Metazoa; phylum Chordata; class Actinopteri; order Labriformes; family Labridae; genus Symphodus; species Symphodus melops. The sequence goes on along the minus strand of NC_136691.1, from coordinate 39,179,235 downwards.
TCACCCCTCAGCTTTCAGTGCAGTTTGAGGATCTACAGAGGCGGTGAATTATCTCCCACTGAAGCACAGGCCAGAGGGGCCACCGGACCATGCCCTACAATACAGACAGGTCACTTGATTCCATTGCCCTCACTTGATTATCAGAGCCCTTTCTGCGGTGACCTGGCAACATTCAGGTACTCATCTGCTCATCTCCCAGTTATTATTCAGAGTCTCTCCCAGCTGAGCTCAGAACCTGACCTGACCTCATGGCACCGACTGTGTGTCTGCGACTGAGATGTCAGGCTCATAAACTAAACGATTTAGGTAAGGAGGATGAGATAGGGTGGATGAGTCCAAAAAAGTTGAGAAAGAATTTGGTGATAATGTCATTCACATTCAATACTGATATAATAAGAAAATATGGAGGAAAAAAAGGCTGCAAAATCATGGCTTTAGTAAGACAATCTGCCAAAAATGGGAAAAAGAAAAAAAAAAAAATCTGTCCGACTTGTGTGTGCATTGATTTGATTGGCAAGGTTAAAGGGTATTTCTTCGCTCAGATGTATTCCTTGGGAAGATACAAAATGTTGCTCCCTGATGATGAAAACAGCCACAGCAAAGGCCTGTAAAGCAACTGCTGCAAGAGTAGAAAAGCAGTAATGTTTCTATCCAGGCAGGATCAGACTGGGATCCTAACTACAAGACCATCTTTGCTTAGTATTTGGAGCATTTCAATAGTTGGCTTTCTTTGCAAAAGATTAACTTTCTTTCTCTTGAGCATCTGTTAATGCAATTCCTGCACATACGGAAATACCAGAAAGTCAGCCATTCCCTGGATTACACGGCGCGGCATTGTCTTATGTGCACCCAAACATTCACTCATTCCCTCTAGAATCTGTTGGAGTTTGCAACTTGAAAGCACACAGGGTTTTGTTACCTTGGAATAATAATTGTAAAATGGTCTCTTTTTTTTCTAAAGGGAGGAGAAGCTGCAGGGAATCAGCGCTTGTCAAAATCTAAGAAGTGATATTGTCATACCAGCCGGATGGCCGTCTGGTGTTTGTTTAAAAGGGGAGGGAAGAAAAAAAAGAAACAGTCCAGGCAATTGAATCATATCTTCTTGCCAATACGTCCTTGCGTTCCCACCTCCATCATTACAGCAACATGTTTTATTTTCAGTAGTGCTGTTCTCAGTGACTCACATCCCAGAGCCATGTGCTGCTCAGTTAGGCCTCAGATCCCTCTAACACGGGCCAAGCGGTCAGGAGAAATGATGCTCCTGTAATGCAGCAGAGATTACACTCAGATTCTGCTAAATTTATGTTGAATATTGTAAATATTGTAATATGGACTCTTATAACCTTTTTAATTGATCTTAGTTATTTATGTATTTCATCTTTGTACACTGAAAACAAACTGTATTTCAAGCACATTATGTCTAAATTACCAGAAATAACACTCTGTTTGTGTCTTTCTTGTCTCCACAGGTAAATGGGATCTATCGGCCTTCATCACCAGGTTCGATCTCGGAAAGCCTGTGGCCACTCTGCAGTTTCTCACCAAAAACTACGAGGACTGAAGGATTCTTAAAGTCAGAAATGTTAGTGAAAAAGAACATAACAGTGATGTTCATTCTTTCCCTGAATTAAACAGCATCAATTCTTCAAAGCTTACAACAGGCTAGTCTTCTTTGCCTCTATCTTATCACTCAGGTAGACAGACATTTCCTCTTTGAGTTGCACCAGCTGCTATGTTTTTTGATGTTTCTCTGTTTTGCTGTGTCGCGGTCTGGAGCGACAGATTTGGGATAGATTTTGACCTCACTGGGGATTTCTTATTAGTTTCCGAACACTGTCACCAAGAGAAGGAAGACGGCCTGATATCACAACTCGGTGTGGAAAGAGTTGACTCTAATTCAGGGGCGGAAACACGTCAGGGCCAAAAAAAGGAAGTGGGAGGTGAAACCGAGACCGCAACAGAGCCGGATGCCGGAGTGGAACTTGAACCAAAATACTCTGCAGTGAGACAGAGCAAGGGGAGGGGCTGCAAGGCCTGTGGTATGTATTGAGTGTAGGGAACTGTTTGTGTCATTGTTTATCATATTTCCATTGACCACTCTCACCTCGGTCGGAAAAACACAAAGCTAATTCAGGTTCTCGATGGATTCTTTTGAAGTAAAATCAGCTCTTGCACATGTTGAAGTGTCCTTGAGTGTAACTTTGGGATGATGAACCGGTTTTGAACTGTGCAAGGTTGCATAAGAGCCCCACCTGGCAGGTCTGCAGAGGATGCTGTGGATAAACTTTTCAACCCGTTCACGAGGAGCTACTTTTCAGACTTTGAGCGGCTTTGTAGAGGGTGGGTCAGAGTACCCCCCAGGAGGAATATCGGTTTCTAACCAGCAACCCTCCTCAGGGAGGAGTTTGTATCAATACCCCAGATGTCTGAAAAAAGGCTGGATTTAAATGAGCCACTTTGATGTTCTGATGATCAATCTTTAGTTGGTGGATTCATTGACCCTAATTTGGTGTCTCATCAGTGGGCTCGGCAGGAGTAGGTAATGGAGGTTTTTGTTCCTTTGGTGGTTAAGCCAGCCTTGGTAAACCCCTATGTGCCCCTTCCATGAACTCTGGAAGATCATTGATCAGATTGTCTTGCATCCGCTTTGTTTGTTTGCCCGACTTAGCAGTCAAAGCAGCCGCATCCACAAACAATACAACCAAACAATGCACACGCTTAGGCAGTCCACTGCTTTCTTGAACACATGGGAAGTATCCGTCAGTTTGAATATCGTTATTGACCTTGATTTACCCATCTTATATGACTTATGAAATCACATTTTGAACAATTGGCAAGGGGAGTATAATTCCACACTCATTGTGAGGCATGCCAAGTGGGAGAGCATTCTTCCAAAAACCACCTACTTGAATCCATCAGTACACCATTGAAATGCCAAGATTTGTACTTCCAAATACACTGTGCATTTTTTTTTCTCCTTTATAACATGGAGATATCCTGCCAAAACAGCTGGGTTTTGCCACTCAGCTTCCTTCAATGTGTTTATTTTTACTCCAAATGTCAGGAGAGTTGAAATATTCTGATTAAGAAAAACTGACAGCTATAGACACCCGTACACACTATGTTGTCTCTGTGAAAAAAAAAATACTTCTCACATCCCCTGATGATATCAGAAAAGCATTCAATATTTTCTTAATTTATTCAAGTTTACATTAATTAAAAGACATTTGTATAATCAATTCAATTGCCTAACAGGCACTGAGAGATCTAATATGCATGATGAGTCGGGTCTCAACTCTCTTTATCTGCTGCTGAAGAGTAGATGCATATCACTGGAGACTTTCTGCTGTTGATCGCTTTTGTGTCAAGCAGCAAAATGGATTTGAATGTTTCATCTGGTTGATGCCTACCAACACTTTGCACATTACACATATTTGCATTTGACCCCAACAGACTGGTATTATTCTAAAAGTTTAAATGCAGAGATTCAGTGCAGTGTAGCACACCTGGAGATTTGGGTCCAAACTCTGGAAAAAATTCTCATCATATATTTATTTTCAAGGCTTTCTTGCACTTACTGATGAGAAAGACAAAGCTCTAAATAGCCCCTTTTGAAAAGTAGAATGGTTAGGTGTCTTGAGCGACCTCGCGTTTTCAATGCATGTTTTTATCTGTTTTTCACTGTGGAAGACAGAGTTAGTCTAGATCTGCTTTTTTGTAGAGTGTTTTTTTTTTAAATAATGCTTATTATGATTCAACACAATACATGAAGATTGATTAATTCAATCTTGAATAAATTATTCAAAATATTTCATTTAGCATCAACTCAGACTGGTAATAAAGGCCAAGTGATGTTTAATTAGAATCATTATAAAATACTACTTGTTCTTGTTATGAAACAAGAACATTTTCTTCAGAAGGTGCCCCGTCTGTAACCATTACACTGTAAATCTTCCTTTAACTTCGTCTAAAGCAAATATTCTCGATATTGTCAACTCAATAAAATAAAAAGCTGAGTGCCTTAAGAGTCTTAGTTTGTAGATTAGCTGTCTTTTGGGAATCCTTTACTTATTAGAGCATTGATTTTTGCAAATTGTTCAGCCTTATAATACTTACATTTCATATCATGCTGTAAGTATTTATGACATCCAGTCATAATAGTAACAGAGGCCTTTGCTTTTAAAGTAAATTTACTGTTATAATTAGCAACATTTCCACTTATTTCAATAACAGCAAGGAACATGAAATTAACCATCCCCATGAGGCTTGGAAAAAAAAGCCTAATTTGCTTATACATCCAGAGTGCCCTGTGAGTTTTCCACTCTGCTTTGAAATGAGTCTGTACTTCCATGGAATCCTCATATGCAAAGGAGCCAGGATACCACAACCCGTCGAAAAACGCTGTAGGGCTGCTCCATGTGATCAAGCTCATAGTCGAGGAAATAAACCTACAACAGGTAGGTATTCCAGGTGTTGCTGCCAACTTTCCAACCACAGAGCCACAAAACATGCCTCCCCTGAGGAGGGAAACTGCTGTAGAACAAGTCCTCGTCGCGACCTGATGGAATTCTCTCACTAGTTTCAGTCCCTAAATAAGAGTGAGGAGGCACCCATTTTCCATGGATCTCCCGCTGCATTGATCATTGTGGGCAATGTTGTGGACTAAATAACAGTAACAACAAACGTGACCTGATCTTCTTTAAGCTTGTAACAGACTGTTGTAACTCTCATTTACGAGGTCAGCATTGTTTTGCATGCGCTCATACTATCAGGTTTTAGTATAACCCAAATAAAACATACTGAAATGTATTTCTACTTATCTATTTATCAGGGGGCAATTATAGGCAATGGCATTGATCATTTATTAAAAGAAAAAGATGGTTGCGCCAGCTTTAGCAGGTTGCTAATTTCCATCTGTAGTCCCACATATAAATGACACAAGACAAACAACACACCTGACAACACAAAGTACATAAACTACATGATAAAATGCTATAAACACTAGAAAAGAATACAATATACTGCAGAAGTACAAAATAAAAGAAAAATCATTTAAAATATACAATGAATGTTGTCAAATAATCAGTTGCATGTATTGAGGCCTTACACAATAAATAAATACCATGAATAAAATAATAGAAATTGCATGATATTGGGCACAACATAAATTACACATTAGCTACATTCTAAAGTGACCAAGATACTCACACTGATGGCAGAGGATCAGTTTTACCTAACCCTATTCATACACCTTCACACGCAGCCACCAAAGCAGCAAGTGTCTGGACCAAGGACACATGGACATGTGGCTGAAGGATCTGGGGATTGAACCAACCTTCATGTTGAGAGATCACCGACTCTACTACTAATTACTTACTACTAATTAATTTGCTTAACTTGCTTAATTTGTTTGATGCCCATGCCCATGAGTGGGACTCCTTCATTGTCTTTAACAACACCTGAAGCTGTCTGCCTGTACAGCACTTGAGGAAGAGCCCAGACGGCTCGAAACATTGTAATGCATTTTAGCGCATAAACATGTTTATATTTGGGAACTTAAATGTTACGAGTCCTTTTTTGCATGTGAAATACATTTGTCTGACTCAGCACCTAATCTGCGTGTGTTTTTTTTTACTTTTTATTGCCTCTACTATTAAGCTACAGAAGCCCCCCACTACACACAACTCGCTATAGATTAGGCACTTGTTCAGCATTTATTTCACAATTTAACATTGTCACACTAATTTTTTTGTAAAGCAGTTTACTCGAAGGAAATCAAACTTTACATAAGTTGTCGAGCATTTTTCTCTTGTTCCACCTCGAGCTTGCTTGTCTCTTTGCTTAAATGTATTACAAATATTTATATTGTGTAAACATTAACAGCCTAAAAACTGAGCATTTCGTAGAGATTTAACATTTGTGGCTTCCCAAGTTTAAAACAGTGTCAAATAAAGAAATTGTTGATACACTCATGCAGATAGACATCAGGCAACAATGTCGAACAGCTCATACACATCTTGTTTTTTGGCAAATGTAACTTGTGCCTTTTGACCCAGTGCAAATCGAGTGAGTCAGTATGATGCAGATGATGAAGTCAACATACGAAGAGGTTGGACTAAAATGTGTTAAATTTAGCATCAATTCCATTGCAATCCCAGTTGTCTGTTTTGCTGATTGTAGAAGACGCACTGAGAGGACTCTGCTGTGCCTGCTGGTAGGTCTGCTTCTCATAAACATACACAGACACACACACAGCATACACTGAGGACTTGTCTGTGGTAATGGCTGCTCTGTTTGTGTAAGCCCCCTAAACACAGAGCATGATTCAGACTAATTCTCCCACACACTCTGTTTACACTTCTGGTTCATTGAGGTACTATTAATTTCTCAGGTCTGAATATTCAGACTCTGACATTTCATTCAATATTTCCTGTGATTATTTTTTGTTCTTGCAGAGGCCTGTGTGGTTTATGTTGTTGCAGATAGAGTAGTAGATAGGTTTAAGCTCAGATCACACAAAAACGAAGTAAATCTTAACTCAAGGTATATATTTAAGAGATTCACGGGAATAAACGCCTTCTTTTTTTGTAACAAACCAAATCATAAGGGGATCTTTCTTTAACACGATGAGGCAATCAGCGGTGCTATTCACAAGTTGGCAAGTTATTGAAAAAGTGATCCATGACGCGTTGTCCACTGACATCTCTCTGAACGTCTGTGGCTTCCGATCACTTTTCCACTACCACTTCACCCGGAACTCACATGACCAAATACAGAGAGACGGGGCGGGGCCGGACACTGCCTTATTTGGAGTTTCCACTTAAGCGGTCACTTGGGCTCCAAGTCAAAGCAAGCCACTTGGATTTACAAAGCGCCTGCAATATTTACAAGCGATTAACTCTGTCAATTACTGTCTTTGTGAGAGTGGCTGCATGAGAGGAGCGTTGTGAATCAGTGTACTGCAATACAAAGCATACAAAGTCAGAGTATTATTTTGACAAAACTAGTTTTAAAGTAAAACCACCAAGGAAACACCCACCAATGTTTCTTTGGCATGTTTCATATAATTGATGTTCCAAAAAAAGGGTAGGCTACATGTTATGAGGAAAAATACACAATAAACTCTTTCATAGCCCACACTGCTGTCTGAAAAGCACTGAGCTTTGTTTCTGATAGTCCACAACATAATGACAATACTGAGATGACTCGCTTTCATTTTTTTCCACAATAAGAAACAGAGGAGGACCAGCGGCTCATCCGAAGAAGGGCTCTGCTGCAGGTGACAGGTAGATTAACTTTCTCTATATCCTTCGGAGCCTTTTGCATGCACTCTGTAGTTTCCACCAACTGACGAGCGGAGAGCCTTACGCTGGGTGCTCTGTCCATATATGGTCATCTACGTCACACAAATGTTCCATCCCCCTATTTAATACAGGCAAACTGGAGTCCCCTATCGAGCTCCAATAGAGCAAGTAGAGCTGCTCTTGTGCAACCAACACCACCACCACCTCCTCCATTGATTCACAGACTTCAAATTCCCCCACAAGCAGCCCAGCGTCCACTGTGATCACATTAATAACAACAATAGCCCGTGATCACACAGGAGGAGAGAACCGGCGCTGCTCGTCCTCCGCGGGATACTTGGACAGCTAGAGCGACAGGATCCATCCCTACTCCTGTCTCTTTTTTTTTGCCCCACACCTGTGTTTTCCTCTTTGAGAACACACGCTTTTTTGCCACTTGGATACCTGCGCGTTGTCCCTCCTAAATGTCGGACTGAATCTAACTACTATGACAGGGAAACTAGCGGAGAAGCTCCCTCTTACCATGAGCAGTTTAATAAACACGATCCCTGACAGCCTTTACCCAGAAGAGGACATCCCGACGTCTATGAACATTTTCACCAGTACGGAATCTATTAATCACTACTCACAGATGAACACAGGTAAGTTTGTACGCTACTTTATCTGGCATGCGTGAGTTTGTATGTTTTCATTAAAGTGGTTCAAACTACTGTGTGCGAGAAAGCAACAGTTGTCTTTGGGCTTGGAGCACCTGTTTGCGCTCGGGCTGTTGCGCACAAAGACAGGTACTCGCACGTTATACTTTATGGGGTCAGGTGAATCACTGCCTGTCATGAATCAGGATCACCTTAACGATAACTTTCTTTTAGGTCGACAATGTAATTTTTTTTAGCTCTTCAGCCTCGTCCGTATCGACGAAATGTCAGAATTTCAAGCGCAACATGATAAAGAGCAACTGGACTCATATCAAATCTTGAATTTAAAAAAACCATTTAGATTACTGTGTATTTAAGTAAAATCCGCGTTATTTGAAGGGGCCTTCAATTTTAAAATCAGACCCGCATTTGAAAAAATATGGACGGCTGTGAAAAAGGCAGATTTACGCAGTAAAAACGAGCTCGGCTCTAACAGAGCTGAAATCTGTAGGTTCTGAGAAAACAGTGTCTAATTAAAGTGAACAAAAACCCTAAATGCCACAGATGAACTTTTCTGACACCGATCCGCAAAGATGGGTCAACAAGACATTGTATTTTATTCGTAACTCTAGAAACTGTCACAGATTTTATGTCAGTGGGCGTGTGTGGCTGTTATTCCTTATGTGAAACCTATATACACGAGGCCCCTGAAACATATGTGATTGCGAGGCCAAAGATACGGATTCATTCTGTAGAGGCTACTACTATAACCTATTCATGTACATTTGTATTGAATTCATCTCGCCGCATGAAGCTGACTTTAGTTGTTTCAGCTCAGTGTTGGCATTAAATCAATCACTAATTGTCCGGGCTCACCTTCTGAGGTGATGGGTCAATGATGCGCGAAATATTCTAAATCCTTAGTTTCCCGGGGAATCTGTGGACATCAGCTGTGGCAACAATTCATATTTTTAAATTTGGTTTGTTCTTAAATTGAAATAATACCTCAATTTGAATTTAACTCGAAATATATTCATTCCTTTAACCATTGCGTCATAAATGTTCCTCACTGCCAGGTCTTATAAATAATGTATTCTTTTTTTATATAAGTTCATCAAATAAAAGTCCATAAATAGATTTATTTATTTTGTTATAGATACAAGAACAATATATTGTTTGTGACCTCTTTCGGTAGATACTGAAACAAATTAAATTACCTGAATAGAAAAAAAGTTGCAACGTGAGGTTGCAGGCTGCTATTTTAATTATGTCAGATCTTGGTGAAATTCGCAAAATAAATACAAAAGGAAGATCTATGTTATTGTGTAATGGGTACTATTTTAGTAGGAATAACAAAAACGCAATTAAAGTGCCAGTCAGTGATTTTACAGGTAGAGCAGGTGTGTGCTTTGCTCTTCATTTCTGACTTATGAACAGTGTTGACTTTCTTTTTGTGCTCTTCATTCTGTTTAAATGTCCCACTGCTTAAATGACCTCCAATACTTTATAGTAAAAAACAAACAAACATTGACATCAAGTCAGGCATCTTTGCTAAATCTCCTACATACCTTAAAAATGCCACAAGTGTCACAGTTCCTATATACCTCATGTGTTCAGAGGTATTGTGCAATATATATAATTTTGCTTTTGTTTGTTTCATTACGATTTGCCTTTAGCCAAATTCCAGCAGGCTGTAATTACTGGGAGTGAGTTTATAAGCACCCCTCTGTATGATTTTCTGCAAATGAAAAGAGACGGCTGTTTCAACTTCTGTTTAAGAAATAATTCTCTTCAATTGTCTCACATCAAACTCTCAGAGCTCATCAGCATGAAACTGTATATCAAGCGTTTCATAGTTTTTATGGCATCTTTGAAAATAAGTTAAATGTGTGTGTGTGCAAGTGTGTGCGCGCGTGTGCATATTCAGTGTGACGTATAACATTCTGTACAATTAAAACATTAAGGATATTTGTGCAAAAGGCGTTAAGCTCACTAATGCAGAGATTGGAAAGGAAACACATGAAATTTTACCCCCATTATGTGCAGATGTTCTTTGCTGCAAATGTGTTTTGAATCCTTGAGCGTGATAGATGTGGCGTCTGCCTTATAATCCTCCCCGCTGTAAAGAAATCAGATCTTGCCATTCAGTTTGGCTGTCCTCCTGAGGGACACAATGACTGGATCAAAGGGGGTGTTTAGGTCTTGATTTATGAGGGCTTGTGGGATCTAAGAGAGAGAGAGAGAGAGACACCACTGTCTCACATGCAGCAGTCACTCACTTAACTTACAGGTCTGACAGCGCTCACATTTCTTTATGAACTACACTGGACTTCTTTTATTTTTCATCTCTTGTTCACCAAACAATTGCAGAGACATGCAGGATAGCTGAATTTTGGGCAAACTGAGGACTGTCACTTCAAGTTTAAACAGCTTGACAAAGTGAATTTTCTATTTTTCCCCCCACATTTTTGCCACAATTTCTCTTTTACAGGACTTATTTCCTAAATTATTGCATTGATTATCCATGTTTAAGATTTATTCATCGTTTTTTTAATTTGCTTTTATCTAGATAATATCATGGATCTGGGCATGGGAAGCGACAAGGCATCAGGAGAGATTCAGTATGGATCCAGCTTCCAGTCCAACCGCAGCGGGCAGACTGTCACCTATCTTGGGAAGTTTGCCTTTGACACTCCACCGTCAGGTGGCATCGGCGGCTCTGGCTGGTGCTCTGACAACAACATCATCAGCCTTGTCAGCGCGGGGATCCTGGGCGTTTCTCCATCACCTGGCACAGTAACGACACAGACTTCATCCTCCGCAGCCAGCATGGGCGGACAGACGTCAGACATGGAGCAGGTATACGGTCCTCCGCTGCCTGCGTACTCCACCTGTAGCGACCTGTACCAGGACCAGGTCTCCTTCCACCACAGCCCGGCCACCAGCACGGCACTTGCCTACCCCGGCAATGACTATCACTCCACATCCAAAGCTCCCATGGATGGCAGCCTTTTCTCCATGATACCTGACTACAACCTTTTCCATCACCAGGGTGAGGTTGGAGTGATGGAGCACAAGCCCTTCCAGACAATGGACCCCATCCGCGTCAATCCTCCACCCATAACTCCCCTGGAGACCATCAGGGCATTTAAAGACAAGCAGCAGATTCACCCAGGTTTCATCGGCGGGCAGCAGCACCCTCCTCAGCACCACCCACCACCACAGACTCTCACCCTAAAACCCATCCGACCAAGGAAGTACCCCAACCGTCCCAGCAAAACCCCTGTCCACGAACGTCCACATGCCTGTCCTGCAGAGAACTGTGACAGACGCTTCTCCCGCTCAGATGAGCTCACACGTCACTTACGCATCCACACAGGTCACAAACCCTTCCAGTGCAGAATATGCATGCGCTCCTTCAGCCGGAGCGACCACCTGACCACACATATCCGCACACACACAGGCGAGAAACCCTTCTCCTGTGAATTCTGTGGACGCAAGTTTGCCAGGAGTGATGAGAGAAAGAGACATGCAAAGGTTCACCTGAAACAGAAGGACAAGAAGCCATCTGATAAGGGCAGTGGGGGTGCTGGGAGCCACAGCTCGCCACCCAACTCCTGTGGGGGTCCAACGGTGGGGACATCATGACCGTGACTACGAGCACATGAACTGGACTCTCGCTATGCCCCACAGAGAGACTAAGGAAGACAGGACCATGTCCACAATGAGAGAAATAGGTGACTCTTTTCCTCTTTTTTTTTTTTTTTTGCATCGCCTGCTCTTTTCAGTTACTTCTATTTTGAGATGGATGCCTTTGGTTAAAGAAAGAGGGGGAAGTAACTCAGAGCCTCCTGTGAACACAGTGCCAACACAAAGAAGGGCACCATGGCACATTCTGTCAAAAAATCTGTAAGGTTTGGTCTGGATACACTTTTTGGTAAATTTTACCGAGAATTTCTTAATTGGAAGGAAGCCAGAATCTATCACAGGCGTCAAAACAGACACAATTACAGTGGAGCTTAGTTAAAGGGTGTGTTGTCTGAAAAGAATGCATTAATTTTATTTGGCTGTTTTAAAGTGCAATTGGTTATATTTCTGTACTGTCATGGATACCTTATTAGTGGCACTTGACTGTCTTTTTTGTTGTTTTTTTGTTGAGGTGTTGTTTTTTTATTTTATATTTGAATGTTATTTTTTCTTAAGAATGTGCCAAATGTATTGTGGTAATACAGCAACCTTGTTCTTATTATTGTGCCTGACATTTGCCAAACATAGCAGTGATATCAGCTTAGCACATGTGTTGAGTTCAAGCAAACATGAGATCTCAGTTTTTCTGCAAAATTTGATGAAGCCCACATAATGACTGAATGGGTTACACAAAGCACACTGATGTCCTGTCCTGTAACCTGTACTGATAAAGCAAACATGCCTGCAGCAATCGATGCCTTTTCCAATACTTATTTATTTATAGTCACTGAGAGACACTGTGTATTTTTGTTGCCTTTTTCTATGGTGACTTTATGTTGTTTACCAGATATAATTTCTGTTGCTTTTTTTGAAAGCTCACCAATAATGTTTATTTTATATTTTCTTGGGTTCTGCAATTATATGCAATATATTCATGACACATGCACCAACCCGTAAATCAAATGAACTCAAAGCACAGTTAGACAGACTGAATTACTTTAATATATGACACTGGGTTGCAAACAAGCAGTATATGAAAGCAAAGGATTCTTAGTGTAAAAAGACTTAACCACTTGGTTCAAGTTCGTCAAAAGAAAAGCAGCAAAATATGAGGGAAATAATGAAATATCCTTGTCCATGTTTACATTTTCTTTTTTTTAATACAGTAAGACTGAGACAGAGTTGTGAACTAAGCAGTTGTTTTTGTACAGTATACAAACATGTATGCAGGTAGTTACAGTAGAAGTTTCACTTTTGTACTAAACTGTCAAATGCACCAGAAGTCAATTATTAAATTGTGCATATATGTGCATGCTTCCATGCACACTATGTAAATACAAATGTCTGCGTAAACAAGAACTTTAAATTGACTGACCGCCTGTGCAGAATGTGTCTTAAAGCTTTTAGTAATGTAGTTATAATACAGAATATTTTGTTGTCACATGTTATTGCAATCATTTATTGGAGTGCTACAACAGCACAAAATATAGTGTTTTATCTTCCATAAAAGAAAAAAAAAGGATAAGAGCATTTGCACCATGGGTACACTTTAAAGTGATAAATGGTTCAAGGAAGCACTAATGTGTTCTCTGAATAAACAACAAGATTTTTTACATTATGTGTTCCTTTAGTGTAATCCCAGTCAAGGGTATTCAATTAACACATCCTCCAAATTGTACAGAGAAATGTTCATTCTCAGACAGGCAAGAGACTACATGATTGGATAATTTTCCTTTTTTTTTTCTTTTTTTTTAATGTTATGCATGCAATGCCAAAATTTTTCTCAAAGCTTTCCTTATTGATATAGGTGTAATATCATATCGACAAAAGCAGAGCAATGACCAATTTGATCAAAACACATGGATGCCCATTGATTGCTTTTTCGTAAATATTTCATTATAGCTTAACTTTGAAAAGCAGGAAGATGTTTATGTCTAGGACTGAATCGACTCTGTGGGGCAAAAAAAGACTATAGTGACATTTTCATCCATTATAATTTATATACAGCACTTATGGTCAACACATTTTTTTTTAAACTGAATGATTGAAATCATGGATGTCACAATTTAGGAGTTATTATCTAATTTCAAGCCCAGTATGTACTGGTAACTCATATGTCAAAAATGTTGGCATTGTTGTAAGAAAACAAATCATATTTTTTTCGTTACAGTTGGTCTATTATTTCAGTCGCACTTACCTTAAGATTTCTCCTTCTTGTTTAGTGTTAAAACTGCCTATAATCGTATCCTTTCATTACCAACATTCTTACTGCATCTACTTTGACGAACAATATCTGTGGTTAATGGATTTGCTCTTTGACTATTAAGGAGTGTAGGCTGTATGCCAGGCACAGAAATCCTATCAGCATTGTTACCAGCTGGAGAAAAACATAGTCCTGTACTGGTCAGAAGACACAGCATTCAGACATAAAGAGAGTATCGACTAACTACTGAGAAGGCCAAGAGAAAGGTTGCGAGAAGCGCTGCCACAAAGAACACAGTGCAAACAGTAATGAGCTTCCAAGGCCGTGCTTTCTCTTTCCTGTTACAACCAGTTTTCACGGCTCAGCGTCCTGGCAAGTGTCCACTTACTTTCCAATTAATGTGGCCTCATGGTCTTTTCTCAGCTCATCTACATGCTGAAATGATCAGGCCTCCTCTCACTTTTTTATACAGTTTACAAGTTCACACTCCCTGTAACATCTAACTGTAAATCAATAGTTGACAACAATGAAATTCATTATTTTTTATAGCAGGGATGGCCATCGACAATTCTAAAGCAATTTGCAACAAGATGTGCCTGAGATGACATGAGCTTGCAATTAAAAACATGGAAAATTCTAGCTCTTTAATATGATACACATCTTTCAATCAGCATCAAATAAATAACAGAGATAAAATTGGTATTGCTAGATTAAATCGTGCATTGAGTAATACCCACAAAAGTAAAAATCTTGTAGCAGACAGCCTCATATAGTCCCCACTAAATATATTATACTAAATAGGTGATAGGAAAAAAACGTTTATATGTAATGTTTTCTTAGACTAATATTATCTAAATCATTTTAATTTATTTGACCAAATATAATGCTCTCTTTTGTGTTCTAGATTTGAGTTTTTTACTGGTGAGAATGGATGTTTGTACTTATGGTAAATAGAAAGTGGCCTCCTCTGAAAGAAAAACTGTGTGGTGTATGTTGCTATGTGTTGAAGAAAGCTGCAGAGTCAGACGGAGACTACACCAAACTGTCTCCGCATCTAAATGAAGCCATGTAATTACAACTTTGCAAACTCAATATTTCATCAGCGTGTCTTCTCACTGTGCTTGCCACTCTTGTTATTTGACACTTTTGTAAAGAACCGATAGATTTTGTAAAATTTATATGATCCCAATCCCTCAATATAGTTTGGTGGTTGAACAACATAACAGGTTGCATTTTGTTTGTCTGCACAATACCCATTCTGTGTAAAGTGTGAATGTTAAAGATATATGTCGATGTTAAACAAACTCAGAAACAGCCCCCTCTTATTTGTACTTCTCCAAAAATAATTGATGTAATTTTTTTCTGTTTTATTGTCAAAAAGTGGGCGGCTAAATGCTCTGAAATCAGAATTTGCCTCATCCTCATACTGTGCTCCATGTTGGATGTGAGCCAACATCAGCAGCCATCTTTGTGCCAAACTGGGTTGCAGGGTTGGCTGATCAAAAACAATAAGTGAGGAGATCTCCACAATAGCAACAAATCATAAATGTGACCTCAGTCAGCTAGCAGTTGAAGGCAGCCTTGTGCTTATGTTTGTGTTGAACTGTTTGATTTAGTCTCTGGGAAGTTAGCCTTGGTCAGGGCAAAAGGCTCCAGATCATTCCTGAAAATTAACAACCCTTTATTTTAAACACCTCACGTTTAAAGAGATTACAATAATGCATAGATATCATAGGCTACTCATGTCAATTTATGGACTACAGGTTGGCTTCAGGGATTTTGTGGTCTTCAACCGTGACACCATGGTGTTCAGATGAAGTCGATACTTACTGTTTTCTGTTGTGTTGTGTTTTCTTTTCCTTGCAGTATATCCTCATGTTTGCATGTGCACGGAAATGTTCCAAAGTGCTGCCCTCAGACGATGTGGGTGGTGCTCATTTCTTTATTATGCATGAAAATAAAAGTCACAGTGGGTGAAATGGGATAAACCTGACAACAATTCAAGACAAACAATTGAAAACACACACTGGGATAGCTGTTCTGTTAGCTTTTTTTTTTCTTTGAAAAAACAAGGGGTCTTGTTTAAAAATGTTGTGGATGTCTTTAGCCTATTTCATGTTTTTATTACCTTATAATAAGGTCCCTTCATGATGAGCTGAATATTGACATGAATTTTACTATATCCTTGTGATGGGGAGTTGTGCTCCTCTGTTTACTTGGCACTTAAGTTTGTTGTAATGCAATTGTTTTGTTATTTCTATGTAAGTACTTGAATAAAGAAAAATATCACTTGCCTTTGGTTTACTTAGTTCCCTGCGTGCACGCGCTCAATGCACTCGCGCCCTTATTATAACATTTAGTCTCCATTTAACTTAAAACAAACCGAAATTATGCATACTCTCACAATCAGAAACACAAAAATATATGGACATATATCAAAACACGTTAACATATTAAGGCGTATGTCAGCTTTTGTCGCTTGTTTTGTTTATGTGGAAAAAAACTTCCTCAGAGGAAACGCGAGCGGCTTAGCTCGCGACTTCCTGTTTCATGCTCGGCTGTCGACTGAGGGATGAGGTCCTCGAAAAATAACAAAGTTACCAAATGAAACCGGAATAAAACGTCACTCAAAATGAGCTGGTATGTATTTTGTTCAAATCATTAATCAATATTGCTGCATTAAAAGTTTTAATTAAAAGGAAACATTAATATGGACCTAGCTTGTCGACATGGGCTCCGGCTATTTCCTGGTTAGCGCTTCTCAAACAGTGTGCCGACTGGAGATAGCGCTAGCTTAAACTCACGATGAACTAATATAACCATCTCCTGAATCTTTTGTTTTTTAAATGACCTTTGTGGTGTTCAGTTACATGTCTTTATTAACAGAGGACAGTAAATGGAAGTTGTTGTGAACTTGGTTTGAAGACTCTGATACTCGAGTTAGCTGCTAATAGTGCCAGCCATTAGACGAGTGTTTGGTGCCAACAGAAATAAGTTGAAGGAAGTTTGGCTGGATGGTAAATCTGCAATGATAAACTATTAAACACAACTCTCTGACATCCAGACAACATCGTTTCACTAGCACAGTGTAAATGTACAAATGTTGTTTCATGAGAAAGACAAAGAGCTGTAGACAAGGAGTATCGTGTTTGTGCTTCAACAGTTCATTTAAAGGGATTTGATCTTCAGTTACAGGATAATCATGGCCTCTGAAACGTAATTGAGGATTGTTGCTACACTTCTGCACTTCTGTGTAGATAAAATGGCCATTTGTTGTCTGGTTGGAGTTGTCTGGTTACCAGATAGGATGATGGGTAGTGTTTTTCTTACCAGAAAGTAGATTGGTAGGTCATCATTGACCCCTTAAATTGCACATATATTTGCTGCGCAGATCATGTACATATCTTCATATAAGTATGAGTGTATTTTTAATTGCACAGGTCAGTCAGTCAGTCAGGTAGGTAGGTAGGTTGGTTGGTTACCAACAGCGCTGGGTGGTTAATCAAAAAAAGTTTAGGCAGAAGTGGCATCCTAATGTTTGAATGCATTATCTTTGTAGCTTACATGAGTTTGATAATTGTTAGATGGGTTGTGCATCTCTATTTATAAATAAAATGTTGTCCCTTTTATAATTGGACATATTAAGTCTTTGCAGTGATTTGTTACAGAGCCACAGATGATGGTTGTGTGTTCAATGAATGGAGAGAGGTGGTGTGAACAGTTGGTCAGATGACATAGTCTGCATGGATGAACTGCTCAGATATTAGCTGAATGGGCAGGGCTGTTAACGGGAGATCTTCCATCCAGCTGGGGAAATCTTTGAGAAAATAAACAATGGAAAACAAGGCTGTGCTGTCATTTTCAGCCAACTGATACGAATACATGTAAAGGGTATTTGTTTCCTCAGACTTGTTTATTGAGGTGATGTTTCATTATGATACACTGTATAGCAATTTATCAATTGGTTTACAGGCTGACATCAGAGCCAGGTCCTGACCCAACCCATGTTCTCTCAGGAGACTCCCTAAAACCTTTTCTGTAAGGAGAGCAGTCACTCAATGACGTCTTTTTTTGACCATTGGAGTCTTCTAATTTTGACTCAGAGTCAAGAGTATTATGAGCTCCATTCATGTTGTTTGGTTTGTTTGTTGTCGTTGTTGTTGTTGTTGTTGTTGTTGTTTTTTGTTTGTTTAAAAGTTTGTTTTAGTGACTTCATTAACCCTCTCTGTATGGCGCCAATGGTTTCCTTGGGGCTTTCAGTTTAAATAAATGAAACTTTAGTTCAACATTAACATTAGGACTTCCAGGGTGGCTCACCAGTGCGGTATGTGGTATTGCACCGCCCGTTTTTTATTTTTTCAGAAAATGTGTTTGTGAATCAGGGATCAGAATGTGGTATGTCCGCAATAATTTCTGGAACCACATTTATTTTAAAGAGTGACTTTTACCTATTATATTTTCAGATTTGTAAGCTGTGTGCACAAATTTTAAATGTAAAACAGCGATACAGACTTGTAAACAGCTTCTTATTGTTCTTCTGTGTGACACAACCAAACTCCCATCTTAAAGTGTCCCTTGGGACTGTGTTGTCATAAAGGGTGAGCCTTGTTGGGGAGGCTTGTTATCAAAAATGCATCAAAAGCAAGAGAGAGCAGAATCAGAGAGAGAGATAGGAGAGGCCAGTTTTCACATTAAGTACCAAGCTTGTCACTATGCCACTGTACAGAGCCTAAAGAAGAGATGATTTGGCTGATAACTGTTGCTGCTGTTACGGTGCTTCGTTTCAGCACCGGAAACTCTCCATTGTCCTTGGTGTGAGTGTTTGTGTCTGCCACTAAGTTTTATGGCGTTGTTGTTCAGAAAATAATATAATCAATGAAGTCCCCATTAATTAATCTTGTTTAGCCAGATACATATTCCTAGGTGAGATCTCAAATTCAATGTGTTTCCTTATTTCACAGGGATCTTTGCGGGGGGTGGATTTGACTAATTCTCTCAGCTCAATTAGCTCTTTTTTAATTTGGGCGAAGTTATATTTGTATTAGGTACCAGTGAAGTTGCCATTGTTTCCATTTTAACCTGAGGTGTGGTGGGATGACTGTACGTCCAGTTGTGACTGTGGCCTCCATGCTCTCTGGTTGGCTTGTTAATATTGTGGTAATTCATTTTTGTGGTTACCACAACAGCCCTAGTCCACACCTGATGCACACACACAGAAGACTCATGAGAATCACACGCAGTTAAGTCTGAAAAGTTTATGAGGGAAAGTGTTCTCTGCCTACCCGTCTCAGCCTCGCCACAGGGCTGTCAAAGTCGCTGCAATATTAGCTGTTTTTTTGTAATATTGGCAGCCATAGTCTGTGTGTTTGACGGGGGGAATCTTTGAAAAATTATTGAATTGTCTCCTTTCGAATAGCATTTTGCCATGAAATGCCCCTCCTGAATGAGAGGCTGTGTCTAGCACGTTCTCTATTGTGCACTTGTGTTTGGCAATTTGAAAAAAAAGGTTTCAATAAATTCAGTGCTTGAATTGTTGGAGAGGAAATGAGAAGAAAATAATGCCCATAATAACAAGCTCTTTGAGTTCATCTCTGACGTTAGTGTACTCTCTTCATATCACTAGTTGCAGACTATAATCAAGTAAGAATGACTGCGTCTTTCATTTCAGTCAAACAGTCAGTAGCTTACCAGCAATGCTTCTGCAAGCACCCACCACCAAACACAAGGTCAAGAGTGGCGTTCTCTGTCAGTAAAAAGAGTCCTTTATGGCCTCTGCTGACTGATGCATTCCACTAGGGCCTGCACACTTGCTTCTATGACGTAAGACGCTTGACTTTTGGGTCATCATCTGAACAATTCAACTTCCCAACATCTTCAACTGGCCCTCTGTCCTCCATGGAATATTCAAGGTCAAATGATGCACTATCGCTCTAATGGCGTACACATTTGCAGTTTTTGTGAAAAGCCATCGGTTCTTCCAGCCGGTGCTAATGTGTGTCCTGGATAGAGAAGACTGTTGTGTCTTTGTTCTTGCCTACGAGCTCACTGGATGGTGGTGACGTGTAGCCTATTAGAGCAAAGATCAGATAGCTCTGTAAATGCAAGTTGAATGGATTGCTGACAATCACAGCAAATGTGTAAAAGCAGTTTTTTATAGGTCACATATTACACTAATTCAAGACGTTTAAAGTGCGTCTTAGAGGTCCCAAAAACACGTCTCTGACCTTTCTTTCAAAGAAGTCTGATCAATCCTTTATTTAATCATGCCTATTAAGGCGAGACACTACAGGTGAATAGGGATTTTTTTTTTAAATAATAGATATCCCCATGAAACTTTCTCAGTTCATTACTTAAGTAAAGATGAGAAAAAAATGTGTTGCAAGTTTTTGTATTTTAATGTTTAAATATGCAAATTAGGCACTATCTAACTAAATATGCGCACATTTGCATACATTTTGAAAAAAAAATCATTTTGTTGACATATTAGATGGAAACAAAATTACAGTGGGATTTATGGATATCTACTTTTGTTATCCTCTAAACTAGAATATACTGTCAATAGCCTTAAAAATTCGCTTTTCGCTGTTTCGATGTTTCGATGTTTTTTGGAATAAAATATTACATAAATTATGCTAGGAATAATATTTTCACAAATCCCTCTGTAAAAGTCTTCATAATTTAGCTAGGCGCAAGACTGGAAAGTTTGGTGTATATGTAACTCATTTTGAGGAAACAGCGTTTAAATATTTACATTGTAAAAGTTCACACATTTCTAAAGGAAAACATTGCTAACAAGCAAAACAACTCGTCAGTCCATTGATTATAACAATGTTGACTATGTCTAGCACATGGACAATAACAACTGGATGAAACAACATTGCCATATAAGACCTTCAACTGTATACACAACCACAGAAAACCCCAAATACAGACACACTAATGAGCAGCAGAAGTGCAGCTCTGTCCGCTTTATGTCCATCAGAAGACTAAATGTCCACACAGATCCTAAAGGTAACCCATGAGTGTTTACAGGTATATTTAGGTTTATATGTACGCCCCTCACATGTCCTGGAAACAGACTCATAAGGTTTTTTTCTTTGTTTTTGCCACCAAATAGAGAATCTGTAAAAGTAAAAACTGACCAGCACAATGAATGAGGGCACTTTATTCGATATTTATAAATCCATCCTTACTCCATTTATATAAAACAGAAACACTGCTGTTATGACGATGTCATAATAATATGTTACACAGAGTTTCTCACAGAATGACGCTTTGTGAAGTACGCGCTTGGGGGGGTGGACGAGCGCAACTCACAGCTGGACAGTGCATTTATTGCAATCAAAGTCATTCTCACCATATTTTTGACTTCATTTCATTTGGTTTATGAAAATATTAAATGAATGTTTTTAGGTAATTTAAAATTATGCTCTAATGCGCGCAATGCAGAGTGAGTTTGGGTGTGTGTTTGTGTGACACGGAGGGATAGAGGGGAAAAGAGAGACTATAGGCTGTGTGTGGCACAGTGCCCTGTGAGTGTTAAATATAAACTCTGGAGCATGTTTTGATTCTGATCCAGCACAATTCAGACAAATAATCAAATAAACCAAGCAGCTCAATTATCGCGCAAAATAAACGAGCAGCCACGGCTGTGTGGCGTGCGCGTCACTTTTACATCTAACTCAGTCATGACGGGCATGAGAGAGCAGAGAGAGCAGTCATCACCCAGCACGTCCCGTTAGAATGCTAACTTTCGGGCAAATTTACGAGAAATCTAACGCTGCGACCAGACAAAATGTATTAAACACAAAAATGTTGATATTTTCTTTATGATAGTTTGAAAGATTACATGTTCAGGGACTGAAATAGCCCAAAATCTCAAAATTGACCAGTGCATAAAAAATTGGTGTTTTTGCCTGCCGTGTCACGCCTTAACCCTCTATTTCAACCCTGATCAGAACAGGCTGTTTCATGGTTCAGGCTCTACCGCACTATACCCAATTGCTTATGGTTGAAAGGCAGACTCAGGTGGCAGAACAAACACCGAACTGTAGGAATGTCACTCACCTGGGGGAGGTGTTACTGCCCTTTGTGATGTCATAAAGAGGACATTTCCAAATGTCCTGTTTGAGCACACATTTTCTTTTTACAAAGCTTGATTGAGTTGAGTTCTTGTAATAAAGAGTCACATGCCAGTGACAGAGTAGATGAACTGCTGGATGTCTTCCATTCTTGGTTTTGTTTGTGTCGCGTTTTTGTTTTTTTGTTTTGTTTTTGTTTAATTTATTAGTTAGCGGTTAGCTGCTATCATGTGATGCTATGACGTAGCGGCTATCGTCATCCGGCTTACACGCCGCCTACCAAATAGGGCACGGCTGTGGAAACACAAAAGGGATCAGGCTTAATCGAACCAAACCGCACCAAACTGTACTGATCCGTACCGGACAGCTGTGTAGAAATGGGGCTTTAGAGGCCGAGACATGAGGTTCGATGTTAGAGTAGAGTCGTCAAAACTTTAAGTTAACAGCAAAATCAAAAGGTCTAAAATATTGATAATAAATCCAAAGGCCACATTCAGCAGAACCGCCCATGCCTGTCATCACTAAGCTTTAAGCCGGTATAGGAAAGACGTTTTCTGTCTTTGGTTGTCTTGTGGTTGGGTCTCTGCCATCTCAGACACTGCTTGTAGGTTCACAGTCCCCAACGTACCAGTGTTTCTAAATTCGACAGCCCCAACAAAAATAATGCTGTGTGAAAAACATTCAAAAGGATTCTCACAGTGACTTCCATTTCTTGTTCTTTTCCTCTGGTTGCCTGCTACATTTTCCCTCTCCCTCCTCGAAGCACACTTCACTCTGAGTGTCTGCCAGTTCTCATGAGCAGTTGAAGAGAAAGACCACTTTCCTTTGGCTCCTTGTGGACATAATTAGAATATATAAAATTAAGCAACTCTCTGGGTTTTTTTTTGTTACCCCAGCAAATATCCTGGTACAGTAAAGGGAAAATCCCCCTTAACAGTGTTACATTTGTGTAGTCTCTCCTGTCATGGTCATTTCTTCCAATTTATAGAAAAAGAGATGATTGAAACCAAACATTTAGGTATACTTCATGAAGCATCGCTGGCTGTATAGAACATTTATATTTTACTCTTCCACTTGGTCTTTGCTATGAATGGAATGACTTTCTCTGACACTAAATGGGAGAAAACGTCAAAAGCTGTTGGAAATCATTGTTTTGTTGCGATGTTGAAAGAAACTGACTGTGGAATAAAAAAAAAGTAAAGCAATTTAAAAAAGCCAAATCGGTTGACACGGGATACACCATCAGTGCATTCAATGAAAAGATCATAAAATAGCAAAGTCACATTTTCTTTAAATAGTACAATGTTGACCAATTGTTAGCAGTGTGCAACTACTTTGTGTTCAGGTCGTGCATTTGACTGATTGTAGATCGCAGAGGATGTCGAGGTATTCTTCAAATGCTATACATTCAAATGTATTTCATTTCAGTCAGCCGGTCATCATACTCCATTAGCATGTTTGAGTGACGTGTGTAGACTTCATATGCTTATAGATACAGCACTACCTTAATATGGTGTCCATTCATAAACATTAAGAAATGATGGTGGCGTAGGGCTCAATCACACCTATTGAATGGGAGAATAATATATTATCTACTCATGACAAGAACGAGTCTGAAGGAATGCAAGTTCTAAACTTCTATGTTTGGTTGATGCATGTCTCGACAATACTGCATTCATCTTAAAATGAACTTTCTGATAATGTACGCCATCATATTTTAAAAAAACAAAGACAGAATGACAAGTATGTAATTTGACGTTAAAGTGAACTGATCAGGTAATCGGAGAAAGGTGAGTCACGTACAATGGCAGTGAGTAATTACAGTGGTTATTTTCCATCTTGGCTCACCCAAGTGATGACACCATGGGTGAAACTACTTTCCTTCGCCAAAAGCAACAACAAAGCATCAGGATTTCGGCACAATGCTGTGAGAAGAAGACTAATTGAAAATGTTCAAATGTTTTATGTCAGGAGAATTGGCTCCTGATGCAGCATGAAATCAGTCAAGAGATTGTAGATCAAATGAATCTTGATACCTGAGCCGCTAGTGAAACCTGTTTTTTTTATTTTTTTTTTATTCGTCTTTTACTAGATTAATCCTGCTGTTATTTGACCATGTTGAGTTTTGTGATTGAGCTGTCATCAAAAAGATCTTCCCCACACATCAGTAGCATTCCCCGGTTGCACAACGAGGCCCTGCATCACACCCTCCCTTTTCCATCTCATTAGTCTACACACCTTTCTTTTGACGCAGCTGCTGCCTCACCCCGCCTGTCAGCAGCAACTGTCCATCATATACCTTAGATTTCAGGCTATTAGTGGCACATCAATGACAGCCAGGAGCCAAGCACATTGGGAATGCTGTGTTTTCTGTGTCATGGTTTCCAAAAAGCTCTCTTGACGTTTGGCAGCAACTTATTAAGGCATAGGCAAGGTATTGAAAGGGGGATAAAATAGTGTTTTAACTAAGGAGGAGGATGTTTCTTTTTTGTTTAAAGTTTTCACTACAAGCAAGATGTCAGTGTTTGTCTTTTACAAGTGAAGAAAAGTTTGTATTTTTCAGTCTAAAGATTAGGCACTGTATAGCACTTTGTGTTTGTGTTTTTGATTTTGTAGCATCAGCTTTAAGTTTACTTCTTAAACTCATTGTCATGTGTGCATCCTTTGAGTTCCAATACATTTGAGCAATTGGTGTTTTCTACTCAATATAGCGACTGCATCTGTGTTTGATTGCCAGCTGGGGTCATGAATTGAAGCCAGGCTGAGAAGAAGGGACAACCACTTCTGTGTAGTGATATCCGCCTCTAATGGGAGCCAGATGTGTTTAGTGATGACATGAAGTTAATGCACTTGGCTTTGACTGCACACACCAGAGGGGCAGGAATTAACAACTTTAGATTGTCCATGTCAGGCCTCTGAAAGAGGTGCCTGTTCACCTTTAGACCTGTACCTGCCTCTGGTTACCCATCATGCAACTGCTGAAGCTCTTAGTGCCCAGTATCTCAACCTTTTTGGATCCTAATTTTCCAGTTGCTAATGTCTGTCACATGTTCTTTCTTTTGTGTTCAGGATTCCCTTCAAGATTGGACAACCAAAGAAGCAGATTGTCTCTAAAACTGTAAGTACAGATGAAACCTTGCACCATTTCACTCATCAGTCAAAAAGCTTGAAGACCTAAAATCCATTTAAGATAAAAAAAGAAAAAAAAGAATAGATACTTAGAGTATTTTTTGTCTTTAAAGAAAGAATTTGACGTACATTATGTCCCAGTGTTTGGGCTTGCCAACAAAACGGATCGTATTCTAAATATTATCATTAAAAAGAATTATTGGATTTGTCTGAGCCATGTAAGGGGGCTGACGTGGTTACCTTGAAGTGACAATGAGTGGGTGTTCTCTTTGCAGGACAAAACCACTTCCAGTGTAATGGTTGTGTGGCCCGGTAGTCACTGTAGGACTGGGTTTCCAGCTTCCTGTGCCATCTTAGGAAAAAAAACAGAGAGTGGGTTAGAGGCCTCCCAGTTACATTGTCCACTAGTGACCAATTGTCAGCTGCCATCCTCGTTGTTTTGGCCTCTGTGTTTAAATCCGAGAACCCACAAAACCACAAGACAGGAACCAAGGCAGCCTCTGTGTGCATGCATGTTTTAGAAACATGGTTGTATAAGCTGTCTTAGCCCTAGCTGACCCCGGAAACTCGATATACTGAAGTATTTAACCTGCATTTTAACCGCTGGAACCCGGTGGAAATGCAATTAGTTAGCTGTGGTCTCTTGCCGCCGAAAAGTCCCTGATCCTGAGACGTAGCAACTATTGGGATAAAGTTAAAGGGGTAAACCGCTGAAACATGGCAGCACACTTCTTGACTCTACAAAAAAGGTATCACTAATTGTTGTTAGTGTTATTCATCTCACGCCATTATGTCTTTAAAGAAACAAGTTTTCTGATGAAGGGGAATTAATCAAATCTACTTTGGACTTCATTCCCTTCACTATCAAAAAGCACTCTGATGATCCTGTGTTCATTCAGTGACAGTTAAGGACAATGAAATGTAACTCACTTCATGTGTTGTGAACTTCAAACATTTTAAATGATATTCTTTTCTTTTCTAGGTTGAAAGAGACTTTGAGCGAGAATATGACAAGCTCCAAAAGTAAGTTAGATTTTTAATCAAGGTCTATATTATAGCAAACGAGAGGTTTATTAGTTGCATTATTTTTCATACATACCATCTTATTCAGTGTTAGATATGTTTATTTTCTTATAACTCTGCTGTTCTAGGTGTTTTAGCTTTTAGTGTCAACTCTTGAGAAACTCTCACTAAACATACTTACAGTTTCTCTGTCACAATTTGACAGTCACTCTTGCGTTTGGTCACTTTTCTGTTTACAACACTAACCTGTGAAAGGATCCACATTTAAGCGACGGTGCTGTGTGAAATTAGAAATCACGACGGTCAGTTTACTTTTGATTTATGTTCAGCTAAACCTCTGAAGAATTCAGACAGACTCTAAAGTGTGCTTGCACTTAAACCTGAAAGCTGTGATGTGAAGAAGTAGGTGTCAGAGGGGAAATATAATTTCTCCCATTACCCTGATGCAAGTATTTCAGCCTTGTGACTTTATTTTTATGTTTTGTGAGATACTTTTATACAGTGGGTATGGAAAGTATTTAGTATTTCATTGCAGCCATTCACTAAAATAAAAAAAAAGTTCATTGTATTTCTCATTCATGTACACTCAGCACCCCATCTTGACAGAAAAGAAAAAATTTTAGAAATTGTTGCAAATTTATGAATAGTGGAAAAACTGAAATATCACATGGTCGTAAGTATTCAGAACCTTTGCCCAGTATTGACTAGAAGCACCTTTTGAGCTAGTACAGCCATGACTCTTCTTGGGAATGATGCAACAAGTTTTTCACACCTGGATTTGGGGATCCTCTGCCATTTTTCCCTGCAGATCCTCTCCAGTTCTGTCAGGTTGGATGGTGAACGTTGGTGGACAGTCATTTTCAGGTCTCTCCAGAGATGCTCAGTTGGGTTTAGGTCAGGGCTCTGGCTGGGCCAGTCAAGAATGGTGACAGAGTTGTTCTGAAGCCACTCCTTTGTTATTTTAGCTGTGTGCTTCAGGTCACTGTCTTGTTGGAAGGTGAACCTTCGGCCCAGTCTCAGGTCCTGAGCACTCTGGAAGAGGTTTTCTTCCAGGATTTCTCTGTGCTTGGTCGCATTCATCTTTCCTTCAATAGCAACCAGCCGTCCTGTCCCTGCTGCTGAAATACTCCCCCATAGCATGATGCTGCCACCACCATGTTTCACTGTTGGGGTTGTATTGGGCAGGTGATGAGCAGTGCCTGGTGTTCAATCTTGGTCTCATCAGACCAGAGAATCTTCTTTATCACAGTCTGGGAGTCCTTCTTGTGGTTTTTGGAAAACTCTATGCAGGCTTTCATGTCTTGCACTGAGGAGAGGCTTCCGTCGGGCCACTCTGCCGTAAAGCCCCGACTGGTGGAGGGCGGCAGTGATAGTTGACTTTGTGGAACTTTCTCCCATCTTTCTACTGCATCTCTGTTAGCTCAGCCACAGTGATCTTTGGGTTCTTCTTTAATTCTTTCACCGATGCTCTTCTCCTACGATTGCTCAGATCTGTGCCTCGCCACAATTCTGTCTCTGAGCTCCTTGGACAGACCTCATGATTCTCATTTGCTCTGACATGCATTGTGAGCTGTAAGGTGTTATATAGACAGGTATGTGCCTGTCCTAATCAAGTCCAATCAGTTTAATTAAACACAGCTGGACTCCAATGAAGGAGCAGAACCATCTCTAGGAGGATCAGAAGAAATGGACAGCATGTGAGTTAAATATGAGCGTCACAGCAAAGAGTCTGAATACTTATGACCATGTGATATTTCAGTTTTTCTTTTTTGATTTTAGTAATGAAACAAAGAATGAAAAATTGAAAGGGGTCTAAATACTTTCTGTACCCACTTTATACTGGGGGTTGGATAAGAAGCTTAGGGGGGCTGGTTGTGGCCCACAGGCAGCCAGTGGATGAACACTGATTTAGGCTTTTAAGTTAAAAAAAAAAAAAAAAGGAAAAATGTCCTACAAGTTCTTTCTACATGAAGATGTAAGAGCTTTAACAAGAAAACTATACTTCTAAACTGCTGAAAGCTATTATTTAGCTACCTATTAAGCATCGAGGGGTTTAGAGCACATAAACACCCAGGACCTGAGAGCTGGTTACATCCGGGAGGCAGAGGTTCTAGAAACTCCCCGAGGGCCCTGTACAATGAGTGGGAGCACCATTTTCCTCTCAGGTTTTGTTGAGTAGGAGGGCCCATTATCAGGAAGGTGTGGTGGCAATAGACCTTATAGATGAGTCAGAGCAGCAGGCATGTACAGACATTCAGGTTCTCCACCCTAGAGACCCATATCAACACATCTCTCCGTGACCTAAATATACTTGGTATGCCTCAACATCGGTCCGGTTTTTGCTTTGTTTCTGCTCGACAAAAGGGGGGTTGGTTTAATTGAACCTGTGATTTTGTGTT
Source organism: Symphodus melops (assembly GCF_947650265.1). Taxonomy (NCBI): domain Eukaryota; kingdom Metazoa; phylum Chordata; class Actinopteri; order Labriformes; family Labridae; genus Symphodus; species Symphodus melops. The sequence goes on along the minus strand of NC_136691.1, from coordinate 39,150,774 downwards.
ATCAATTGTGTTTAATCTAAAATACGTATACTTTACGAATGCAAAGTAATATCTCATAGGTTATCTAGAGCCTGAAAATAAGAAGAGATGTGATGCCACTAGGATGAGTAATATAGAAATCAGAAAATGACTGTTTGGCATTTATTCCATCATTTGTTGCTTGGTGAAGGCATCATACTAGTCCACTTTATTATGTAATTATAATTAACTGTGAATATGATGCCAGAGATAATGTATTGAGCAGCTGGTCATTTCATTACAACAGTTGGTGGGCATGCTTTATTAAATTCATGTTCAAACTTTTGATTCTTTACTTCATAACCTGTAGCCACTGCTTGTACTAAGATTTAGGGCTGCTAACCCTTTACTTGTGTTATCAACAACGAATTATTTATAAATTGATAAATTATTAAAGGGATCCTTCACCTGTTGAAACATGAATGTGTGTTGAGATATCGATGTAGTTTCACCTCCTCTAATCACAGCAGCCTCTGATGACACAACATGGACGATTTTTACGTCGTCGGAGGCTCCTTTTCAGACAAGGAATACCGAGCCTTCCCGTCTCAGGGGGAAATGAAGGCTGCCAGGATTCTAATGATACAAAGCTTAATGCAAATGGGTGAAGCATCCCTTTATGTCTATAAAATGTAAGAAATAAAAATTTCGCTGAGGCGACTCACATCTTGAAATTGCGACCTTTGTTGAACCAACAGTTCCAAAGCCAAGCTTTGTATTCACTAAAAAAAAAGGAATCCCCTGAATACTTAAAATTTTGGTTTATTACTCCTATTGTTGCTTCACAGATTTCCTGTGTTCCAGCTTCAGCTTTTCTCCTTTACACTCAGACTGCCTTTGTTCACTCCTGAAAAGTCTTCTCTCAGATGTGTGCTGCTCACAGATTTTTTTTTGTCCACAATCCTGTAGAAATCTCCCCATCTATAGATTTCAAGGTGTGTTGTAGACAAATTACAGCCTTTAGTGTTTTTGTATCTATCTTCTTTTTACGAGACTTACTTGACATGTTTTTATGGGTTTCTTGTCTTGTGTTATTCTCTTTTATTGTTAATTGCATATAGTTCTTTACTTTCTCTGCACTTTAGGCCAAGGCAAATTTACCCCAGGAGACAATGATCCTTATCCTGTTTTATCTTATTCTATCTATACCTTGTTGTCAACACATGCACTTTACTTTATTTTGCAATTAGCTGATATCAAATTTTAAAGTCATTCAGTTATTTATCTGGTTAAAAAAAAAAAAAAAAAAGCCATTCATATGTGACAGGCTGGCTGTATTTAGCTGACTGAATACAAACTGGCTTTATGACCATCTTTACGTTTCGGTGGCATTCAATCATTTTGTCGACATGGAAATATTGAAATATTTGTTTTAGGCTCACATGCTGTAGCAGAATGAAATCTAGTGATTACACTGTTGTCAGCATTTTTGATTGATGATTTCACTTGATAGCCTGCCAGTTATGTAGCTACGACGCCCGACCGGTTCTCGTGTGAAAGGTATTTCCCCAGAAGGGGGAATAGTCAAATGGTTTCTTTGTTTCAGTGCCATGCACATGATATAGAATGGAGTTACCTCTGTCCAGTTTTTAATTTGGGACGACTGTGGCTCATCACTGGGGCTCTGGAGCAAGGAGCAGCTGTTCCACGAGGCCGCTCTATTAGCACCTTTTGGAAAGAGACTCCAGGCTCACCTGGCGCTCACCCAGAATAACTCTCTCACTGTCAGTGCTGACAGAGAAAGACACAACAGTATTGTGCAACACATTTTAAAGTAGGAGGTGCTATCTGGAACATGAGTTTCATATGCACAAACAAACACTGCAAGAAGACATCATGAGTGTACAGGCATCGGTCTCAGAGCATGTTAGTTTGTTTACATGGTGAGAGGATTTCACCCACTATCCCGCAAACCCAGTCTCCATGATTGGCAGGGTTTAACTGTTAAACTGTTATTTTCCTCATCTCATATTTGTCTCCTTTCATTACTCTAAAGTGTTAACTGTGTCAGCCAACTTACAAGACTGTTTTAGTTCTAGTTTGTTTTACATGATGCCCTCCATTGACTCCACTGGCATGCAGAATCACATTCATAACAAAGGCTAGCTATGTGTGATGAATACCAAAATGCTTTTCCTTTTTACACCCACAGAAACACAAATGATCAAACTGACCAGATATTTTTATTTCGGACATTTTTCTTTTGACAATTTTAGAAGCAATTAACAAACTGTTGTTGTGTTTTCAAACTGAAGTTGATATATAGTGATATAAATGTTGTCCCCGAAGCATAATAGAAACAGGCAGATATCTGTGACATTTTTAGATACTGACTTAATCCTCTCTGAAGTATTGCTAATGTTAAGTCTATAATGTGAATGCCTAATGCTGCAATTACAAATGTGCGTGCTGTAAATATCTGGAATAAGTACCTTTTCATTAATTTAGAGGACAACTGACATGAGACCCAGTTACATCTAGCTGGTGAGAAAATTCACAAAGTTACTGTGGAGATTGTTCTGACAGAATGATGTTTTTTTTCTTGCGGTGTGAACAATGAGGGATGAAGTTACATCATTTATTGCAAATGACATTTTTGGAACAACCTCCATCTGGTCCGTGGCGATTGAGAGCAAAATCCCCCAAAAATGTCAAGACGAACAAAAGCATGCAGAAACAAGTTTTGATAGAAAATAATTAAAGATGTGTAGTTACCTTTTAGACCCTACTTGCTTAGAGTTTACTAACCTATTGTTTTGACATCGTCAAAAAATGTTATTTCTTTGCCGATCACAATCCTAAATCAAAGCTGTCATAGTACAAATGCTGCCTGACATCGGCTGATGTTACAGAATGTGTGTGCAACATTTGAAGAGCTGCCAGGGACCTTACATGCTGTTTTATGACAAAGTGAACAAAATGTGTTATGACAGGGCCGTGTGATTATAGATGTTTGACAATGACTGTAGTAAACTAAGTCCAAGTTATCTTTGCTTCAAACTGGACGACATTATACGACACATGCTCCGTGCTTTAATTCTACCCTCGCAGAATTATTCATGTTTTATACATGATCTTTTTTTCTGTTGAATCTGTTTTGTGACTTGTGTTCAGGTTCATGTAATACACGTGTCGGCTGATAGATTGTGTTTTCTATGGACCAATAGGAAAACACAACATTGAAAGATGAAAATCTAAAAAGACTCAATCCTTCAGAGTCTGACTCCTTGAGTTAAATAGTTTAAGAAGACGTCATTGAAGGAGGATAGGTCACATCAGTGGTTTGTTCAAGCATCTGTAGTTATTCTGTAGCAACCTTGTTATTCCCCCTAAGCAGCTTTACAAAACACATAAGTGTCACAATCCTGCAGCCCATTTTTATTTCCAAACCCTTTTGCGTCTTTAAAGCTATGTGACCGTTTGCCGCGGTGCCCCAACCAAAAATCCTATGGGTTTACATGGCTTTTGTTTCCCTCGTGAAATGAATCTCTTAAAGCAAACATTGAAGTGAAACCCCATCACGTTCCTATTTTCATCAAACCAGGAGAGGTGACATGACAGCAGTCTCAGGGGAGATTCTAAACCCCTCATTTGCCTTAATTGATATAATGAATAGCATGTGTTTTCTGCCTCCATAGTCTAGTAATTGCCTTTTTTAACACCCATCAATGGAATATGTGCTGTGGATTGATTGAAGACATTAATGCTTTTGAGCACAAATGTATTTGACAGTAACAAGAAGGATTTCCTGTATTATTAGTTAGCTAACGGATGTTGTAATACCATTTTATGTGGAATCAATGAAATGTGTAATTCTTTCTTGAACCATATTTTTGTATACTAATTTCCTTTTGAATGTTTTCTACAGAACACATTTAACAGTGGGAGAAAGTGAAGTTGGTATTAAGATATAGAATGTAGATCTGTTAGGAGACCGGTGTAGAGATGGTGTCCCGGTATCATTTTTATCCCTTTTGTTGTTTTTCCTGAAGGATGTCATAGTTAAACATGCATTTCAGAAGCTATTTCTCTTTGTTTGTTTGTTTTTGTTGTTGTTACTGTTTCACTAAATCAGAGGCTGGCTGATAATATTCTTCTTGTCTTACAGGCTCGAGGATCAGACGAAAAAGCTTCACAAGGACATGAAGAAAAGCACCGAGGCTGATTTAGGTGTGTTCTACCACCACGCTTGTGTGTCGGCGCCGGGTGTGCCATTGATCTCCACTCGTTTTCCAGCATACTTGCATGTTGCTTGGCAGGTTTCTCAAGGCTACAAAAGACATTTAGTTGTCTTGGTTGTTTTTTTTGGTGATGTTTCAGCTCTTCGAACAACTTGAAATTGAGATGAGAGATTGCGAGTCTCCCCCTTAATCTTGTCATGGGCTTTTCTAGGTTATCCTCGTTTGATTTGGATCGAGAGCGCGTCTCTGTTGGGATGTTCAGTTCGGGCTCCGTTTGTTAAACATGTCTGCCTCATTTATTTATTCATAAGTTTGTCGGCCACAGAAACCATGTTTACTCTACTTCTTATTTGCTTACTTGCTGGTTTTGGAGATGTGTATCTGGCATGCAGCGGTAGACATGGCCTGTGGTAAGTAGTCAGTTGTGGGGGTGGAGGAGCAGGGATGGATGGAGGAGTGAGAGGCTTCTTCATTTCCTCTCCTTTGTGCTCTTGAATATGGATGTCTGCATCATCAAAGTGTCATAGCTGTCAGGCCCTCATTATCATTAATGGTTTCCATCTGTTGCACTGGTCCCGTCTCCAGCTACTGCTACCAAACAAAGACCTGGACCCACTTCTCCACCGCTTTCTATATGAACAATCATTCATTAAGTCAAGGGTGCGGATATGCAGAGCTTTATTGAACTCGCTCTCCCAATTAGCTGGTGAGGGATCATAATGTCTTTTAAAGGACGCTGTGGTTCACCGTATCAACTACACTACATAACAGAAGGCAGTGAAAGTGTAACTGTGATTTTCACACTGAGAAATTGTTCCTGCTGTTTCAGCTCCAGGTTATTAGGGACTGGAGCTTCCCTTATTTGCACACTACTTACGCTAATAATTAAAGCGCCACCCTTCAGTCGCCCTGTGATTCTCATGACCCTGTAATCAAGTGAAATCAGACAATGTCATGTCAGACAATTTGTTCCTTGTCAAAAGGAGAAGGATGCAGAAAACGCCACTTGGTCACAATTGATTGGTTGAAAATGGTCTTGAGAGGATCCCAAGGGAGTGTGAAAACACTGTTCCCGATCTCCATGAAGCCCATTTTCACCACAGCCACTCATGTCAGCTGGTGTCTCTTCAGTGAAGCTCATTTATTTTGACAGTGAAGCCATGATCTGATATGTGCAATGTGTCTAAACAAAGTGGCAGGAGAGCAGATTAACAGTAATTGGTGCTGTCAGTGTAGAAATATTGCTACGATTCCCCCCCCCCCCCCCCTTTTCACAATAGGGTCAAACTGTCCCACTGTACTTCTCCTCTTAGGATTTTAATAAAGGTCACCTTTGAAGACCTCAAAGCATAAGGATGAAGACATTCAGTCTTTTCCTCCATAAGGTTAAAAGAAGACTGTAAATATAACAGCATTTACTTAATTGAAATGGCACCTCCTGTAATCATTTTGTCAGCTTGCTTCTGCTTTAATGTCTTTTACTTAAGCATCATTTTGAACATATCAACAGCGTCCTCTTTCTTTGTGTGTTTGTCTGTCAGCTATGTCCAAAGCAGCGGTGAAGATCTCTGCAGACCTGCTGAGTAACCCTCTGTGTGAACAGGACCAGGCCTTTCTGGAGTCCATGAATGCCTTGGATACAGCCATGAGAAGGATGGATGCCTTCAACCAGGAGAAGGTCAGACTCAATCCCACATTCTTGCACACTTCAAATGTTCTGTGTTTTATCTGCGTCGTCTTCTGTCTTTCTCTGCTTTCCCTTCTTGGCACATGCCGTTGGCACTGATACCACGAGATTGGTATCGGGGGGGAAACTTCTCTCCTTAGACATACAAAGGAAGTAGTGAAGACAAGTTTTTGTTGAAAATGCACATTTTTCATATTAGTCAATATTGTGCAGCCTGTGGACTACAAACTATCCGTATGTCTTTCCTTCTGCTGTGTTTAAAAAGCATCTGTGGCATCATCCTCTATAAGCTCATGCTACTTGTTATCAGCTGTGAAGATTGATGCATTTGTGACTCACTGAGGTTGAAAATAACTCATACAATGGAAAGTGCTTTTCACAACAAGGAAATATACCACAACATTCATGCAAGTAAAATGGTCACAGTTTGAACGCGTCTGTTGTAATGCTGGTTTTACGAACTGTTGGCTTGGGTTCAGTGTTGGGTTTTTTCCATCCGAGGCTGTTCACCCCACCCAATAATGCCTTGAAAGGTTACCGGTGGTTATTTCCTCATTTATGGGGAAGAGTCGACATTGATAGAGATAACAAATCCCATCACAGCTTTACATTATGTGGGTACTAACACTGGAGAATTGTACACATTGGCCAATCACAGACGATCCATGTAGCCACACATAAAGAGTCATTTCCTTCACATACTTTTCTCTTACGTCTTTTTGTTGCTCATTTAAAAATATTTAATTCTCACTGTCACGGGGCCAATTGTAGCATACAATAAGGCTTAAAGTCAATTGTCTCAAATGTAACTCAACATATACCAGTAGGGATGTAAAGATGGATCGTGGCAGTTAAAAATCGATTTCAAAGTTGTCATGTTTCACATCGATACTTGAAAATGTATCGCAGTAACAGAAATCAACACCAGCCAAGCGCCAAATGTGGGTAGATTTTCTGTTTGGCGAGTACTATCAGAGGGATATCTGCTACAGAGCGGGTCAATGTTTTACCATGAAGTCATAAAAACGATGGCAGCTACCTGCTCCTCTCTCTGCTGTCACGACTGGGAGCATCATGGAGCCCGCTCAGAGTCTGACACGCCAACAGGTACTTCAACGCTAACGTACACATACAACACATGCACGTGATCCGGTCAAACGGCTTGGCTTTTCACCATGTCCACAGCTAGCATAACGATGGCAACGTCCTCTCACAGTCGCTGTAGTCTTTGAACGTCTCCACTCAGTGGAATAATTTATTATGCTCTGATGGATTTTAGTTTTTAGTCTGTAATGTTGTAATGCAGCGGGGTCCAGTGGGGAGCATGTACTGTAAATGTACTGTAACAGATGTGTATGTGACACTATTTGTTATTTCAGCTGTTTGGCCGGCACATTTTTTCATCTACCCGCCACCTTGGCCCGTCAAAAAGTTAATTTCAGAGCCTGTCAGTAATATGGTGAGCGTCAGCAGCTGTAGAGCAGAGGTGGTTGGTTGTAGCAAGCAGGCGTTACCATGGTATCTCCGAAGACCAAACCACAACAAGCAGGTTTGTAGCCCCGCTCACCCAAACGAGTTGAAGAGCCAAAGAGATGAAGAGGTGCCTAAGTGTAGAGAAATCTTTTTGTAGTCATAATTTTACTCTCATTTTAGTCTCATTTTGTAAAATAAATCGTGAAAGAATCTTATCGTGAATCCAGTATCCCGAGTAGAGTGAATCATTTCATTCCTATATACCAGTGATTAAATTGAATTATGGACATATTTCTGCTAGGTTTACTTCATGTTTCCAATTAATTGATGGTTGATAAAACATACCGGTAATTGATTTCGAGTTTTCCTCTTTATCTTGTTCACTCTCGTATGTTTTGTCCTCCGTGTAAACCGTAGAGAGGCAGGCTTTTTTTATTTACACTTTATACTTTTTATTTATTTAACTCTAAGCTTTATAGCATGCTCACTCTCTTCTTCTCCTGTCAGGACTCTCCAGATTATTCGCTGGGTGCACTTCAGGTTTTTGATTAGAATCATTGCCAAAGGTAGTTATAATGTGAATCATAGTGGCAGCGCTTGTGTGCATCCTCAAGGCACTTCACTGTGAAGAGCAGACTTTTAAAGAGGATAAGATACAATAGAACACAGGAGATCATACTAAGGCATATACCGATTGACTTTTTTCCATCTGTGTTTTCTTGACTCATTGCCCTGCTGTTAGCTGTTCTCGGCTTTTCACATTTGTTGCCATAAGAATATTCCCTTTTCTTCTTCCGGAGTGATTTCATAAACTTTAGACAACAATGATCAAACAAAGGTGGAAAAAATGAAAGCATTTTTAAAAAGTGCATTGTTTATTTTGTCGAGTCCAAAATTGTAGCATCGTAATTTTATGTATTAGGTTGAGATGACGTGATTTTTTTTTCTTTTCTTTTCTTTTTTTCAAAACCATGACCACCATTTTTTTCTCCAATATGTGTGAGCGTCCATGCTGGGACCAAAGCTTAACAAAAATTATGCTTTTTGTTTCTACTTGGAGAAAAGTTGATCTAAGAGAAGAACGACTCTGTTTGGTGAAAAATGTGCTTAATGTCGACTAAAGGCAACAATTTTGTAGCACACTTTTGTTCCTTTTCTTTTTGGTTTTAACCAGTTTTTCAGACTGGCTTCTCACAGCTCATCAAAGTTTACTGGAGCAATTTCGAGTGACTAGACGGAGTAGAATGTGGGCTGGAAGGAGTGTGTGGGTTTGTGACCCGGGGTGTGTATGATCCAGGACTTGGCTTGGTCAAGTGCCTAGGAGAGCACTTGTGCCAGTTTGACTGTTTTCAGCATGTTGTTTCTCTGACATTCCTCATATTTTATAGAATATCACATATTGTTTTTTTGTTTCTCGTTTTCACTGTTTGAATTCAGAACTGAACAGTCTGACCCCGCTTGAGCTTGTACGGCCCTCCTCAGTACCTCTGTCAACTCATTCATTTGTTTTAATGCAATTTTTGATTTTCCCTTTTAAAGTATTCTCTAGTTGCATAAAGACTGCACTTTCTTTACACTGCATAGTTGTGATTCCATATTCTGGCTCCATGCTGAGTAGTTTTCCAGTTTGGCTCTGTAGCCAGGATGTGTTTGACAGTGATTCAGCGAGGCAGCAACACTTTTTCACTTGAGGAGGACAACAGTCACCAACTGTATTGACTGTATTTTTTTTTAACACACTTTGATCCAGAGTGGATTTTGACAGCTAGGTCACACCTGATTTTCTCAGTACTTCTTTCAGTCTTACTAAATAAAAATCCTCACCTTAACACCATGTTCAGTTCTAGGCTTGGGCAGGGCTACGCAGCTCCTTTTGTAGAGTGGCTGAAAGTGAGCTGAAGGCAGAATAGTGATTGTGAGCACTTTTTGGTCAGTCTGCTGTGTGGAATATCACCTCAGGTTTGCTAGGTGTTTAAAACCCTGCACAGCTCACTGCAAACACTACTCCAGCTTCTCCCTTCAAGCCGACTGTTGATTCGAACGGCACCAACAGCAAACCCTATCGCTCCAACAAAACAGACACAAAAGCATCCACCCTTTGCTCTTCTCTCAGCGTTGAGACGAGATGTTCTGCCGCGGGGCCCGTGAGTGAGAGAGCCAGCAGATAAAACGTGCAGCGATAATGAAGGCAGCAGTGGCCCAGGTCTGTGTGTTTATTTCTGGGGCTGAGCAGGGCGCACAGCCCCGCCGGCACACTGCTGCCGAAGCTAAGCCCCAGTGTAGATGGCGGCAGCGCAGTAAAGGATGCTCCGTTTGGAGGGATATTGATTTCCTCTGCGATCTGTGTGTATTTTTGGGAGGCCTGTGTGCCAGGATGGCCTCTGCCCCGTGACTCACTGATGGAGACTACTGCTTGAGCGTCGGCCTCGGGCTCTGCAGGGCCTCTAAGGAATAGCTCCCCCCCCCCCCCCCTTTCTGTGGGAAGGGGCAGAGGGTAGAGGGCACCAGCATGCTTAAGCAAATCTGCCGCTGTTGTTCTCCCTCCTCGCTGCATGCTCTCACCTTAGAAGCAGCGGCGCAGATCGAGTCGGGGAGGGAGGGGGGGATGGTGTGAATATGTAAAACAAAGAAAATGTGAATTCCCATGTACTTATTTGTTATTGGTTCTCTGTTTTCCCTCAAACCACAATCAACCATTTTGTACTTGGAAATGTGCCGGTGTGAAGCAGTGAGTGTTGCTGTATGTTCTCAGAGATGGTCAGGGCATTTTTACAAAGCACAGCTGCGATCTCGCTTCCTTGTTGTTGTGTGATTGACTGTCCATCCAATAGTGAGTGAACATATGATTAGTGGAGCTGCTCACTGTTCTCATGCAGCTGTCACTTCACATCTTGCAGCTTTAAATTTCTCCTTCCCCGTACTCAGCATTTACACCTCACTTGACTAGGCTGCATGGTTAACTTAGCCTTCTGTCGTACTGGAAGATCTGGCGCTAACAGTCATTTGTAATCTACAATGTAAATGATGCTGGAAACTTTATTAATTTTGCACCAACTTCTGTCGATGAGACTTGGTGCCGGGGCTGGAGGCCTCAAGATGGGATGTTCGTTTACTTCCATTTAGCCCCCCTCCCCTTCCTTCTCTTCCCTCCTTCCCCTGTCGGTTCTGGCAACCAGAAGGAAAAATGTAGAGAAATATAAACTGTTATTGTTAAAATGTTTGTTTGCAAAGAACTTTCATCTCGTACGGCAGCCCACCCTCCACAGGATTTGAAATCAGTGGGGCTTTGCTTTCATGTCCGTCCCCTGACAGTTTCATCCTTTTGTATCGCAAGCTCAATGAATATTCAGGGTTTTCTCCTCAGGGCTTGTGTACAATAAAAAACGTCACGAAAGTTTCTTTGCAAGCACTCCTCCCCCCCCCCCCCCCCCCCCCCCCCCCCTCCTTATTTTTCTTGAGTGCTCTGTTTGAAAAACACACAAATGCTGATGTTTGTTCAGCCGCATTAGTTAGCAGCTAATGAGAGAGAGATGTACGAGCTATTTTGTTCAGTCTCCAGTTTTGATGTAACTCATGTTGACAATGAATAACAATTTGTAGTTTCACATCCCCTGATATAGTGGTGCTTATTGCTTATATTAACAATAGATTTTTTTATTTTTATTTCAGGTCAACCAGATCCAGAAGACAGTTATCGACCCTCTGAAAAAGTAAGTTTCCATTTGAGTTTTTAGTTGTTCTTCAAGAGTTTGTTATTGCTGCAGTGTCAAAGGTTGACTCCGAATGTGTCAATACTGAGTCTGGGCCTGATAGTGTAGCTGACAAGTTTAGGATTATATTTTGGTGTAGCACTCCACTCAGGGTAATACATTGACTGCATAACAAAACAAAAGTACAATACTGTAAAAGCAATCAAGTCACCGTTTGTGTGTCTTATTCCTCCTGTGGTACATCCATATGACACTCAGGCCAGTGTCCCGTGATGTTTTTTATTATTGACCCCGCTCTGCTCTTCACCCTGATGGTGCTGGACCTCAGGAAGTGAAGCAACACGGTTTGTAAAAATGTATTGAGTGGCGCTACTGTGGTGTTAGTGTGTCTGGAAGAAAGTTTATTTGGTTTTTCATTCCTAATACTCGCCCCCATTTGAGCAGGCAGTGAGCGCTTTTCCATTCCTTAACGCTCACGTTTTCAGAAACACACGCACACACACACACACACACACACAAAGTACACACACGCATGCAAAGCAGAGGTACTGAAGGGAGTGGCTGGACATTCCCACCCATCTTCCGGAGAGCTTGTTAAGGTTTGCTTCCTCCTCTTGGCCCCTCCCAGGAGATCCAACATATGCTCTTTAAGAAAGCATGTGCACATGTGTCTATTCCAAGTTCATGTTAAACCCCATATGCCTGTTTGCTTGTTTTTGAAAATATCCAATAAGTAGGAATTCCTACTAAAAAACATGAATGGGTTGGGTGTGTGTGAGAGTGCATGCGCGCGCGCGCGTGTGTGTGTGCGTGCGTGCGTGTGTGTGTGTGCTCTGGTGGCGGAGCAATGACAGGATAGAATGGTTCTAATTTCCTCTTCCTGGTGGGCGGCAGGCGGACGTGTGGGCAGGCTCACAATATGGCAGAGGGCCCAGCTTCCTGGGCTCAGAGCTGTGGATTGGTTGAGGAGTGTCTCAGGACAGTGCACACTCTGACTGTATTTTGGCATTAACATGGATCTTAAATGGAGCAGAGGAAGTTTCTAAATGACTTTTAAAGCTTAAGTGACCTCTTCATTAACTTTTTTTTCTCCTCTTGCTATTAGTTATGAGTGTATCAAAGTGTCCTCTCCAGAAAACTGAGACACAAAAGCTACAATACTTTAAAGCTTCCATTAAGATTCCATTAGTCCATCACTAATGAATATTTGTCATTGTTTACTTTGTCTACGAATACTCTGTGGTGATCTTGTGTCAGAATATTAGTGCAGAGTTGAAAAGGAGAACGTTAAATGTTAATGGAAGACCTTGAGTGTGTGTGTGTGTGTGTGTGTGTGTGTGTGTGTGTGTGTGTGTGTGTGTGTGTGTGTGTGTGTGTGTGTGTGTGTGTGTGTGTGTGTGTGTGTGTGTGTGTGTGTGTGTGTGTGTGTGTGTGTGTGTGTGTGTGTGTGTGTGTGTGTGTGTGTGTGTGTGTGTAATTGCTATTAAAAAATATTCTTGGTATGATAAAATGTACAGTAAACAAACAAAAAGAGGCATCCTCCCACATCCTTCCCCCCCGTGTGTGTGCGTGTCTCTCAGGCCCAGACTTGAATTCATCCTTCTCAGCGGGGTAGCTAAGTGACAGCCCTGTGTTTATGTGTGGGGAGGGGTGTGCGTGGGCACCAAGACATTTGTGTTATCTCGGCCTCCTAACCTAGCCCTTTCTGCGTCGTTGCTCTTTTGGATGAGACGGAACTTAAACCTGTTTAGGGACCTCTGCCCTGAACTGAGCACTGAATAGACCAGCCACATTCAACTGTCTCTGAAGGACAGAAGGACTCTGGCCCTTGAGCAAGGACATAGAACCAGGAGCCAACCAAGCTATATCGCCTTAGTTGTGGGGATGACGAACATTTTTTCGGTGGCAGGAAACCAAGTTGATCTAAGTTTTGTTCAGTCTTTGTAATCTTTGTTCTGTTTAGGTTTTTTTACCACAGATTTTTTCTTCTTTTTTTTCATCTGATCTGTCGTTTCATGAAACGAGGCAAGCAGCATGAGTTCTCATGAGTTTTAATCAACAACGTACAAGGCAAGTTGTGGCAGATCAAACTCTCCCCTGCTGACACAAAAGAGGTTCTGCTGGCATGTACGTCACACTATTAAGTTCCCATGGCCCACTGCCCTGAGCCATTTATACAGCAGGTAGTAGTGATTCTGCCTCCCACAGTAAGCACCGCTTTAGACTCGCCACGTGATGCAACCTGGTCTCACACTTTTCAGTCTTTTTTTTTTCTTTCTGAGACACATTGCAGTTTGTAATTTACACATAAACAATGCCCTTTGCCATATTTTTAGTGGTTTGCTGTGTGTTGTTGCTCAAAGTGAGTTATGTGATGGTGGACGTTAAGAGGGACAGCAAGCCTCCTAGACTGAGGGTGTCTAGACCAGACTTGGGCTTGGCTGACGGCTCGGCCTGGCCTGTCTGTGGATTGGCAGCTGCTCATAAACACACTCATTGCTCCAGATGCTATTTCCATCCAGCCTGCTCACCACACCCTGACCTGTCACATGGACAGTGGTGTGCCCTTGGCCCCCGTACGGTCCTCAACCAGTGTTGAGACCTCATTCAAGCAAGACTTAACCGCAAATGCAGCCGTAGCCGCCTGACCGGTAGTTAGGTCAGGACATCGAGGGAAATGTCCGGGGCCTGGACAATTTTAGAGCAAACATTCATCACCAAGTCTGTATATTAACCTGCATCCTGGACTCTGCTGCGTAGTCCTGCGTGGGAGCCTTTGACACAGCTGAGTCACCATAACTTCTGGCACGCAGACACCCGAGTGTAACTGTGAGACAACTGGAGCGAGTATGAGAAAGACAGGAAAGGGTTAACAAGCAATTGGCTTTACGTCTGGCTCTTCTTCCTCCTCCTTCAGTGCCAGGAGAGTAGAGGCCCTCACTTCCTCGGTGTGCTCAGAGAGAGTAGTGGCTGACAGCGATGTCCCACTTTAGAGCACAAACTGCACGGCCATCACGGTGTGTCAGAAGGAAATTTCTCCGTGCCGTCAGGTGAACTGTGCTGGTGAGAATGCCATCAGCATGTAAGCTGGTTTGCCGCTACATTGTCAACAGCCAATAGGATCGTGTTGGAGTGCAGTCATGCCTAGAGGGCAGTTACATAATCCCTTGGCGCTTCAAGTATGTGTACACTGGAACAGATAGTAGACGTGAGGATCAGCATCCACCCCTGCCATAAACTGGGCCAAAGTGGTATTTTATAAATAGCGGTAGAGCGTGGGCCGCAGGGCTGGGCTGAGCGAGGCTCTGTGATGTCACTCAAACGCTACATGACCACTCCTTGCTTAACTTCCTGTAGTAAACAATCCCTGCTTGTCTGACTGAGCCTCGGTTCACATCACTCGTTCCCCCCCCCCCCCCCCCCCCCCCCAAACACACACACACACACACACACACACACACACACACACACACACACACACACACACACACACACACACTCTTAGCGAGGGTACACAGGAGGCTTTCTTCTTGTGTTTCACAATCAGTGCACAGGTTATCTGCTGTTACTGCCGATCAGAGCAGGACAAGAAGTGACATTAAAAAGAAAATGAAGCCCACACATTTTGTGTCCAATTACAATATGGGAGGAGGCACACATATTAAACAATCGTAGTAGTGCTCCTACACAGATGATGAGATGTTTTAAATGAGTCATTCAAAAATGCTATATCTCACTCTGCGTTCTGATTGTTTTTATCCCTGACTCACACGGAGCAGACACCTGGCTGAAAAAACACTGTCACTGCTGTGTTTAAAAAACAAAAAAACAAAAACAATGTCTTTCTTATCTGAAGGGTATTTCTTCACGTCTGCTTGGATTTCAATAACAGCTCATGTGCAATCTTATTTCCCCTCAAATTCAAACACATCTGTTGCTGTATGTACTTTGTCTTTAACGAAACAATCAAAATGGAGCTTAACTACCACACTCCAAAAAATAAAGGGTGGACCTTTTATTAATTTATTACACTTGATGTGATAGGAGCATACACAACACACATAGAAAACCTGAAAACAGCCAATAACAATGTCCTAGTGTTTGTAGCAGATGCTAATTTGCAGCATCTGTCCCTAGAACGGCTTTTGTGTAAATAACAGATTAAAACATTTTAAAAACATGCTGTAAACTAATGATACACTCATCTTGTATCCATATAAATTTTTGCATCTATCATTTATTAGTTTGCTTCCTATATATTGGGTTGAATATTCCTTGTGTACAGTATTCCTGCTTCCCATTTAAAAACAGTGATAGAACCAGTGCAACAAGTCCCAGGATGAAGCTCACACTCCTGTTGCTAAGTTACAGATGAGTGTTTTCCTATTTTTAGTGCTGAAACCAGGATTCCTGTTGCAAGAATATATTTTCATTTGGAATATGATAATTGTCGCAAAATGAATAGTTGGATGCCGTTTTGAGCCACAGTAATTAGATAATAGATTAGAGGAAGCTTAACGCAGAGCTGTCCTCTGGGGTTTGAGAGTACCTCTACAATAAGATGTTGAGGGGAAGGATTTTATTAACTCATAATGACTTTTATTAAGCGAGCATGTGATGGAGAATGTATTTCATAGAGAAAAGACGACTGCTTTAATGATTTGAGTTTCTCCTTGAAAGGATTCCGTGATTTTATTCTCCCCATTTAAGTGCGTGTCTGGGTATTTTTTGATTACATGATTGTATTTGTGTGTGTGTGTGTGTGTGTGTGTGTGTGTGTGTGTGTGTGTGTGTGTGTGTGTGTGTGTGTGTGTGTGTGTGTGTGTGTGTGTGTGTGTGTGTGTGTGTGTGTGTGTGTGTGTGTGTGTGTGTGTGTGTGTGTGTGTGTGTGTGTGTGTGTGTGTGTTTTGTATAGTGCCCTGTTGGTCATCTCAGAGAATGCTCAGATTGTCTGTTTGCTGTGTGCAGGTATGGCGGCGTCTTCCCCAGCCTCAACATGGCAGTGAAGCGCCGGGAGCAGGCGCTGCAGGACTACAAACGGCTGCAATCGAAAGTGGAAAAGTATGAGGAGAAAGAAAAAACGGGGCCCATCATGGTCAAACTACATCAGGTACTGTGAGTTAAAAGCGTGCAACAGTGCACGTGTTGGTCCTCTCCAATGCTACCTCTATCTGCACAGGAGCAGAGTTCACTTGCTCTTGCATGTTGCACGTATTGTGAATAGAGCGCAATAAGTGGGAAAAGACACAAATGCTGACTGGGTATGAACAGAAATAGTTGAGCACATGCATACTGTACATGTGCGCTCCTTCACCCACGCAAGCTACCAGGCTCTCAAGTAGTGCCTTTTCAAAAAGGCACTGCTGCACATCTACAGGCACGTAATTGAGAATTGTAGACACACACACATCCACAGTATGAAGCCACTACAGAAGCGCACACATTCACAGATAGCGCTGCAGTGTTGCCTATGCCATTGCCTCTAACACATCCTCACATGGCGAGCCACCCACACACGTTGAGAAAAGCACTGTCAGGGGAACAAAGCCTTGAAGAGGCCCCTGCATCGCTGCCCTTTGAATCCATGTGCACTTAAAGAAATGATCCTAACAAAGTGCTCGTATGCCATTTAAACTGGCATGTGTAAAGACAACTAACTAATGACTGCAGCAGCTAAACAATATGTCGCTTGAATATAGCAGCTACCCCTTCCCCTTAATAAATCAAATTCTCACCCTCTCACACATATCCATTGTGCATTCCATAACTCCATGCCTACAGAAGACTACCCACTAATACATTCACACACAGATCAGTGGTGCTGGAGTCCACTCACAGCCAAGTCTGCCCACATTACCCACTCCTCCTCACTGTGGTCGTGATTACAGCCTTTTTTTGCACTGCTTCTCCGTTGGAATTAGGCAAATATCTCTCTGAACAATAAGAAAAAAGCACAGGAGAGACTCCAGTGTTGAAATACTTTAATCTAACTTGTTTTTCTTAACAGGTTTTTGTTTTTCTCATAATGTTTAACACCAGTGTTTTGAGGAAGAATGTGATGGAAAAAATAAAATGGCATGATATTGAAGGTTAAACGAGGGGACGTTATGTAAATTTAACACTGCCAGTTACCGCTGGTGAACCGTTGATTTTTGTTTCCTCTGCACCCAAAGGCCAGAGAGGAGCTGCGACCGGTCAGGGAAGACTTTGAGGCCAAGAACAAGCAGCTGCTGGACGAGATGCCTAAGTTCTACCACAGTCGCATCGACTACTTCCAGCCCAGTTTTGAGGCTCTTATCAGGGCGCAGGTTAGTCATCGCCCTCATGGGGAAGCGCGCACACACAATGCAGCACTCACGCCCGCATGCTCACCCACCCTACAATGATCTGTTACGCCCTGATTGTTGGTTAAACGGCGAATAAAGTGTCTGATGGAAGGGAGTGTATAATCCTTGGAGTCTGTCTCCCTCTCCGCGGCTCTAATGTGATTAACCCCCAGCGACGGCCCACACTCCTGCGTTTAGTCCAGGAAGGCCTCCGCTGTCTGGCTCCGCTGCAGCCCCGCAGAGAGACATTATCCAACCTGAAGCTTCTCTTAAAGCAGCTGGGCGTCTCAAGAGAGCGCCACCATGTCCCCCTCCCCCGCCCCACACCTGCCTGCCCGACTCATTTCCTCTTTGGGACTGTCACTGGCACACTCCTAATTGGTAAACTAGATTATCCTGGACCTAATGACAATGAAGGACTTCTATGAAGTGCTTTGAAGTTAAAGCTAGCATTAAACCACAAACATGCTTTTCTCTTTTAATGTTAAATCCTGTTTTTCTCTTGTTTCATGCGCTGCAGGAGCTCTTAATAGTCAAAATAACTCTCTTATAATGTTTCCCTATTGTGTTTATTCATGTAGCTTACACACATGAATGAGCAACCACAAATGTTAACACACTCGCAGCCACACGTGGGTGGCCAGTTGAACAGAGGACCTCTTCCCCAGCCTTCTGCTGCTGCTGCATGTGCTCAGTATTATCCTCCACTCCCTTCTCTCCCAGCCGCTGTTGCTGCTCAGCTCCCAGCGGCAGCAGGAAAAGACACAAAGGCTGCTTTTGTTGCGAGCCTTCGGCTTCATGAGTCCCATCCAGCGACTGTCAGTGGGACACTTGGCCTGACCCGTCCACCTGTACAGATGTTCCTGAATTGAGACATTGTCTTGAATCTCTGCTGCATTTGTTCATTCTGAAAAACGCATGATTACATTTTTTTTCTTTGTTTCCTGAAACAGTGGTCTCTCATTGTTTAAAGACTTCCTGAATAGAACACGACTTAAATTATTCATTATTTTGTAGGCTTCGAGGTCAGAGTGTAACCTCTCTGTATAAATACTAAGCCGCTTGGGTCTGGGGTATGTTGAAATGCACAGACAGAAGTCATGGTAATTGAAGCTCTGCTTCACCCAAAGGCTCCTCTCTGGATCGTAGGTGGTCACAGTTGTACAAGGCTGCGTTTACTCCTCGTGGTGACTCGACTAATTGTAATAATAGAGTGTCTTCTCCTCCAGAGGGCACCCAGACACTGATCTGGTGTACATTATCATCACTGGTCATATGGGCATTTCCGACGGTCCTGTCAACAAGCCACTTTTCAAGGAAAAAATATCCGCTTTACCCCCACAAACAGCAGTCACCCGATACTTATGGCCCACTCATGTGGTTTAGGTGGCAAATATCAGTATAAACATCCACAGGTCCATCAGACTGAGAACTTAAAAGCCTGACCTGAACAAAGTCGTTGAGACTTTTTTTTTTTTTTTTTTGCCGGACATTGTCAAATCTCGTCCTGACGGAGTGAGACCAACATTTCTGTATCTAAGCGTGATTCGTAGTTCATTTCCAACTTGACCTTGCTCTCATTCTGTCACGACCTTGAGCAAATCAGTACGCAGTTCTCCGACTGCTATCTCGGTTGGTCTTTCTGTTTTGGCCTACAATAGGAAACGCGTGCAACTTGAGAAAAGCCAACAATGCCCCCTTAAGAGCACGGTTTATCGTACGTATCTCTGCATGAATAAATATTGAGATGTGTGTGTGTGTGTGGGTTTCAAGGGGTTGTATTTCCCAGTACTTTCATTCTCTGCCTACTCTTCTGGAGTCTTGTAATGTGATTAAAGTCTATTAATCATCAAAGCAACTCTCAGGGGAGCCTGACTCATGAACTAAGGGGAAGAAGCAGGGGTGGGAAGTGTCAAGAAAGCTTTCAGTGAACACTCTCTATCTCTTGTTCAGATTGGGAGAGAGAAGCAGGGTCACTACCCGCTGAAGTGCTGGGTTTTTGGGGCTTTGTCGGAGTTGTTTGATATCTGTGGGCTTCCTCTTCTCCCCTTGAATCACTTCTCATTAGCAGGGTTGAAGAGGTTTGAGACCAGCAGCTTCCAAATAGTGTAAGTAAAAGTAAGGTTAGACAGTGTGATAGGGAACAGAGTTTGAATTTGGAGAAGCTTTGAAGAAATGTCTGTGGACCGACTGTGTCCTGACAGGGAAAGACATCCCTTTTCTTTCTACCATCACTAACTCAGTCTTTGTCTTTTTCTTTATGCCCCCCAGGTTGTCTATTTCACTGAAATGTACAACATCTTTAGCGACCTCACAGACCAGATCGACCAGGCAGGGTTGACTGATGAGCAGAGGGAGAGGGAGACCGAGGCCAAGCTCAGCGAGTTGCGTGCTCTGTCCATTGTCGCTGACGACTGAGAGAGGCGAGCAGAAACGGCGAGAAGGGCTCCTTTCATGCCTCTCTAAATGGACTGCACTCTTTTCAGGCTCCTTCGCACAGCTCAAAGAGACAGCAGGAGCCTTAACCTGATTATTAGTTTGTTTCCTTTATGGCTTCATCACCCCTCATTCCTCTTGCACTATATTTTCATGTCTCATTCCCTCTACAGCTGAAATGCCACATTAACTAAGCCATCAGCCAAGTGCAACATTATAAGCCAATATGTTGTTGTTTTTTTTCAGTAAGGACTCAAACAATTCTCGTCAGAACTAATTAACAAGGTTACACTTCTTGGTTTCAGAGATGTCTATAGACAATTGTTTCCAAAGTAGGAAATGAGCACGGAAGTGTTTTTATTGTTCTCATCTGCTATGTTACCAACAATCTGTGAAATACACTTTTTATTACCCAACCCTGAAATTACAAACACTACAGACTGAATGTTACTTAATGCACTGCAGGTTATCAGCAAGAACACGTTCAGCTGGTTATCTCAGTATTTAGCTCTGTGCCATGATGTGTGAGGGCTTTTTACTGGGGTGTACAGGATGGTGTTGTTGGCATCACTCTTTACATTATGTGCCTACCTTTCCTGACAGTGGATGTAATGTTGAAAACATGCTCGTGTTAAGTGAGATGGTGAAGCAGTGTCTGAAGGTCGACCACTCAGGCTTGTGGAGAGAAGAACTTTGTTTACTGAAGAATAACGGTCCAAATCAAAGGCTGGTGCTCCCTCTGGTGGATAACACCAAGCATGACACGCAATTTCTTTTCTTTCAGCCAGCAATCAATGGCAATCAACTGTTGTGCCTCAGTTTGGATGTTTGCAAGAATTTAAATTTGATTTCGAGGGTGCACAACCGCCTACACGAGGAAATAACAACTGTTCTTACCTTATCACTAAGACAAAAACAATAAGAGGAAACTGTAGCAGGCAAGCATTTGTTCTTATGGTCAGACTGTTAAACAGGCGCATACAATGTAAGTTATACATATATATATATAAAGAACTTATAACATCTGCCCTTCTATCCCTTTGATTTGAAGCTCAACAGGTACAGCCTCAGTTTTCTGAACATGCTCCGGCCAATGGGCCTAAAATAATTGTTCACAGATCGTGTCAGTTTATTTCTTTTGATTCGTTACACAAAAAGTGATGTATTTATTTCTTAATAGACGTGTTTTCATTTCAGGTTATCAAAGGAAAGTCTTTGTGTTCTGTAACTGAACTGTCTTCATGAAGGTGTTTTTCTAAAGAATGAAGTTTTAAGATAAGGTAGAGGATATTTTTTATTAACATGACACTTAGTTTGTATTAGAGTCTTGGATGTATTAAAATTACAATCTGTCATGTCAGTATACAATCACAAGTGAAATAAAATGACTCAATGAAATGATCTGTTGCTTTTAAGTCTACTGCATGTTTCAGGGTGAGTGCAAGAGTTGTGGTCTTTAGTAACGTGACATTTAATCACAAGAACTTTTCTTACTAACCTTTATTTGTGTCACGTTTCACTCCACTGTCCACATTCTCAGTATTACCAATATATACAGTTCAGACATTTGTTTACACAATTCATTGCTGGTTAAAACCCTTGTTAGTTTAAAAGAATTTACTTTAAGTGAAGGATAAAAAAAGAATTAGTAAACCAAATCATGAATCTAAACTCTGAATTTGTGACATTGGAATAAAAAAAAGGAAATGTGGTTTGGTTCCACTGCTCTAATCTGTTATGTGAAGAGTTAACACATTTTGAATTTGTGCAAGAGGTGGACGTGAGGTAAAACTTAATATCCCATAATATACCCAAGTATGAGATAAGGCACTGCTAGGCGTTAAGCGGTATCTGTCCCATGTTTCCTCTCTTTGACAACAGAAGCCTCTATGAGCTGTTCACTGAATAGAGTCCTTTATATGGCCGTCTTGCTGTACATGTTGGATATTTGTTCCTGGAAGACTCGGCGGATGTCTGCACGTCTGCTTTTTAGCGTTGGGGTGAGAAGGCCGTTGGCGATACTGAATGTCTCTGGGTGCAGGTAAATGTCCTTTACCTGAGAGACGAAAGAAAAAGTTGGTATCGTAGAGGTTTGTGGCTCCTAATAAAAGAAAAACATTCTTACTTGTTCAAATGACTTTAACCCGGCTTCCTTCCCCACAGCCTTCATGTCCTCTAATACTTCCTTCTTCACATCCTGATGGAAGATCAATAACCCAATCACTTTGGTTCAAAAACATACAGTCATGCATCTTAAGTGATTAAGTGAAGTGATTTGATAAAGGATTTATTAAACATACAGGATTCTGGCACAGCTCTTCATATGATCCCACAATTCCTCGCTCTTTTGCCCAGTCGACAAATACTTCAGGATCGGGCACAACTATGCTTATTAAAAAAGACTGGAAATGAGAAAAATCTTTAGAATTGCACCACAACAGGTTCAATCTGCTCAGCTTTGGACTACATTCATAGTTTGTATCGTACCTGTAAACTTTCTCCATGCACAAACACCTGCAGCACAGGAACACAACGCATGTAGACATTTTCAATCTTCTCTGGAGCAATGTACTCTCCCTGGGACAACTTGAAGATGTGCTTCTTCCTGTCAATGATGCGGAGTGTCCCGTTCTGATGGAAGAAAGTGAGGTGGGGAAAAAATTGCTTACAGTTGACAAGAAAATGGTGATCTTTCAACTATGCTCTGATGATCTTGTGAAATCTTACTGGGAGCCACTGGCCCACATCCCCACTGTGCAGCCAGCCGTCACTGTCCAAGGCCTCAGCCGTCCTTTCTGGGTCCTTCAGGTAACCTCTGAACACACTGGGGCCACGAATACAGATCTGACAAAAGAAGATGTGGAAAACTCCAGCATCAAAAGGCTTTTCAGTCAAATTTGTTGTTTGAAATCTTAATAGTAGCTCACCTCTCCGTCTCCATTTTTAGCATAGTAGTTCATGTCGGGAATGTCTACCAGCTTGACCATGGCACAGGGCAAAGGAGCACCAACATGACCTGACCAAGACATCCACACAACTCCTTAGCACAGGGTTAACAGCAGAGGCGCACACAGAAAAACGTGATACAGAGAAAACAAGTTCAAAATTCTTTCAGGCTTTTAATGGCAAGTTTTGGGGTTTTCAATTGCTGGTTTGACAAAAAAACGTGTGACTCTGGGTGATGTGATGACCATTTGTCTCAGCTGTCTGGCATTTTATTGACCTGCCACAATCGAAAAAATTGCAATACTAATTTTAATAACAGATTGTAACAAATGTTCACAATGTTAAGGTATCTGACCTGCGATCCAGTCTCCTGGCATAGAGAAAGTGCAGCCTGCAGTGCACTCTGTCTGTCCATAACCCTCAAAGATCAGACAGCCCAGCGTGGCTCTTAGAAAGGACAGCACCGTGGGGGAGATGGGTGCTGAGGCCGTCAGAGCAAACCGCAGATTTCCTCCTAGGTTGGCCTGATACACAAGTCGTGCAGGCAGAGTATAAGTATGATTCAAAAACAATTGTCTTGTAGATACAAGCAAAAAATAACTTCTTTTTTTTCCACCGCAGACCATATTTCCGTCTACACTGACCATAATGAGCCAAAACCGTCCTGCTTCTCCAATACTTTCCCACAGGACTGAAGCGCTCTGGGTGATTTTGGCATTGATTACTGGAACACTGCTATGCTTGTAAAGTTTGGATAGAAACGCATTGACTATATGTAGGGCTGCTGGTGTACTTGAACTTTTGTGTCGAATTCTGTCAAAAAAATATATGCAGTGACCACTTTAGAGTCAATGACTGATGGGAAATAAGTCATAAAAGACAGATGGGTAATCACAGTCTCTTTGGAGGTTCATGTCTGACAGGCCTGGTTGCGTAGGTCTTAAGTTGTGATATTTATCGGCAGCAAAATAAGGAAATAACATTGAGATTCAAACAACTGACCTGGATCCTGTTGAACACCAGTTTGTCCCACAGGCTGTTGTTTCGCACAATGCCGCTGCTGAGTTCCGCCTGTTTTCTCTTCACAGCAAAGTGAAGCAAAGCTCGCCGCAAAGGAGAGGTCACCGAACCCAGGATCTTCATAGGAAAAAAGTGAAAATGTTCACAAACAAACAAAAAACATGATGCTAGCCCTCTTAGTGCCCCGTACGTTATAACATGTAGATGTTTTTACTGACCTTGTCATAGATGCGGTTGAGTAAGCGGGGGACAACAGGGAAGAAGGTCGGCTTTAGAGTTTTAATGTCATCCATAAGAAGAGAAATGTCGCCCTGGTAGAATCCTACTCTGGCCCCGTGGCAGAACATGGAGACCTGAGACAGAGATAAATGTAGCTTATGTTTAAAAGACACAGACAGACACGCACACGCACACGCACATGCACACGTCTGTCTGAGAGTTGGATCAACTACCTGAATCATCCTCTCAAACATGTGGGCAAGTGGCAGGTATGAAATCGACACATCCTCCTGCCGGATCACAAACGAACCCTGAGAGAAAACAGAAAAATGAGCGAAGCACAGGGGAGAGATAAAAGCCTCACAGGCAATCAAACACTCCGTAAGTCTTTTTCAGCAGCAGTTAGATTGCAGAGTCTTTATACAGGGGCAATTAGTTAAAGTACCTGGCAGTGACAGGGGCAATCAAACAGCCAATTAATCATACCATTAGCCACAGCAGGGAAAGGGACAGTTTGGAGACACAGAGACACGCGCAGATGGGACGTGATGCTAGCTGTGAGCCTGTTCTCAATTAAACAAGGAGGTGGAAGTGTAGACAGACCTCCAGGATCTTAATGACAGAGGAAGTGTTGGAGGCGATGTTGCCGTGGGTGATCATGGCTCCCTTGGGCTTTCCTAGATAAATAAACAAGGCATTATTGCAGTGCAAAGGAAACTAGAGCGGTGCCATGAGGAGAGGTTAGTTAGTGGGCACTGAAGGACACTTGACTAACGATGTGAGTGAAGCATAATTAGGCAGAAATCAAGACGCTACCTGTGGTTCCACTGGTGAAGCAAACCACAGCCAGATCCTGAGGCTGGGGCGGCTGCAGCAGGAGGCAATAAAACATGAGAATGTGACAACAGGCTACCTCCTCACTTAATTTAAGCCATGTTTACAAGTGAGCGTTAATGATATCTTATAAGGATAACACTGTAATCCTGGAATTTAGCGGAGGATTAGCTATTTACTGGGACCAGATTGATGTAGCAGCTGATAGACTCACCACAGGATCTTTGAGGTTCTGCCTGCCCAGGTCCTAAGAAGTAGACAAGGAGGAGTTATTCATACAATTTACATATCACCATAGATGACTTAATTAAAGGGGAAACACTTAAATGAGTCTACATTACAGGGACGTAGTACTTCCAACCCGCTCACCATGAGCTGCTCCAGTTTCAAAACCTCCACCTCACATTTCTTCGCCCTCTGCACAAAGGCCTCGCTGAAATCGTTAAAGAGAACCAGGCAGGAGAGCGTCGGAGTCACGCCTCTCTCCTTGTTCTCTAACAGAGCCGTGGCTTTCTCCTCCCGATCACAGATCACCAAAGAGATCTCAGCTAAGAAGACACAAAACAAAAATCACAAACTTCACTAAACCC
The DNA here is from genome assembly GCF_947650265.1 of Symphodus melops. NCBI lineage: Eukaryota > Metazoa > Chordata > Actinopteri > Labriformes > Labridae > Symphodus > Symphodus melops. The sequence goes on along the minus strand of NC_136691.1, from coordinate 39,125,334 downwards.
CACAGGAATGTCATAGTACAAAAACAAACACACTGATAAACAACTATTACTAAAAAATACTGTATATTAAAAAGAGCTTTTTAGAAACCAGTTAATTTCTTTACAGACACTGATGGGGCCAGACTTTAAAATATGATTGCACTTAAGTCGGACAGCTGTGTAGCCAAGTGAAGAAGAAGTGTCACCTGATCAGAGTATTTCAGCCAAGGGATTTTGTTTGTATGTTTATTGTTTAAGACCAGCTGAGATCATTTATATTCTGGGAGCTGGATAACAAGATCTTGCGGCCTGCAGGCGGATGTGGCCTGCAGGCCGCCAGTTGATGATCCTTGTTTCACACCATTATTTAAAACTTTTTCAAAGGCCATCAACATGCACTGCAGGTCCAAACTGGTAACCAGTGGTGGACAGTGGGTAACTGTATGTCAAATCTTATTCACATTTTAAATCAAACTGCTTATGACTTCATGTTACAATTTTGACGGCAAATTTGCATTTCAAACATATTAAGTCAATGAAAGAAGTTTAATGAAAAATTAAAGCTGAGATAGAACATGTACTTGACGTGACCTTTTCTCTTAGATAATAATAATAATAATAATAATAATAATAATAATAATAATAATAATTAATTGATTCTACATGCAGGTTTTCTCACCCAGGTTCAGGATGTGGACCATGGCCTCCAGTCCCAGTGTTTCATACAGAGGCACCACAGCCATGGAGTAGGTGTAGCAGGCCAGCTCTGAGATAATCCACTTTGACCACCAGAGGGAGACAAAGCAGCACGGTTAGAATCTCCACTGGGAGCTTTTTAAGATCTTTATCTAAAATTTTAAAATGCATTATGATTTACCTCACCATGCATATCATATTTATGAAACTCAGCAAACATATCAATCTTGACACAACAAACATCAGACACATGTTTTGATGTGTCTGATAAGAGGTAAAGAGCTCTGATGGAGCAGAAAATGATATTTCACTTTCCGCATCATACAGGAATAATAAAAATACCTGATGGTTATTTATTTAAAAAAACATTTGGGAGGAGGAATTCTATCCAATAAGAGTTGCCCTAGAGACCCAGCTGCAGCTCTTAATGAGAAAAAGCTCAATTTCAGCATGCACAATAACAAAAATCCAATTTTATTTTTTTTAATTTAAATCTAAAATGTTATATTACGGTCTTTAAGAGAAGGATACGTATCAAGAAACCTCTGGAGAATGAGAATATATAAAATAATCCTCACAACGATTATTTCATACCTCTGGTCTGTTTTGTGCAAATATCCCAACAAACTGCTGCGAGTTGGGCTGGCAGCCAGCGGCCAGCAGCCCTGATCCCAGCACCTGCGCCCGCTCCGCCACCTGAAGAGGTTTGAAGAGCTCAGTTAACAAACAGCAAAGAGTCAGAGATCAAACATAAGTCATATTTAAACATGTCACACCTCAGTGTAGGGGATCCACTCGTAGGGCTGCCCCGGCTTCCTGAAGCCCAGACACGGTTCATTGCCTAAAGCACAGCAGAAGGTTTCACATCGATGCTAACTTAAGTCTGAGCGTGGGGTCCATGGAAGGTCGAAATGCAACTTTATCTAGGGACCTCTTGGATCATGAATATCCAAATCAGTTGTGTTTAGGATGTAAATGAGAACTGAAATGCGTTTACAAATTCAGGAATAGGGTCAGCGAACTGAGTTAAGAATAAATCAACACCTGCTATCCTCAGGCCCCGCTGGAACATGTCGTAGACCGTCCTGGTGTCATCGTAGTAAAACTCCAGCAGCGAATCATCTTGAAGAAGAGCCGATCGCCTGCAGCTGGGATCTCCCTAAAACACACACCCAATCCAAAACTTCATCACGCTCCTATAATAATGATGTAGGATTCATTCACAAAAACAAAGTAGTACTTTAAAGACAAAGCCAGCATGATCCACTCACGTTGACAGCTACAGACTGGGCCTGGAGATCACAGGGAGGACGCATGGGCCGAGGACGGGTCACCAGCCAGTACGCAGTGAGAGAGGCAAGAGCTCCTAAACCCAGCAGAGAGAAGGTGGACAGATTGAGCGAGGACAGAGAGGACGAAAGAGGCAGGGACGGCAGAAGATTCCAGAAGTCCTCCGTTTCAGATCCTTTGAGCTCAGCGCTGGAACGGAGTGACCGTAACCACTCCTGGAAATGCATAGCTGAGAAGAGAGGAGAGGGGAAGAAGAAAAGAAACAAAAATAGTCAAGCAGAGCTATAGAGCAGAGGAATATAAGACAAGCTGCATCTCCTGCAGAGGGCGCCACACAAACGTGATGCACATTGAACAAGGCTGGACGATCAATGATCACTTTCTGATGAGAAGTTGTCCAAAGTTTAAGCTCTTCTCATTGACTTTTCTAAAATGTGATTATTATTTTTTTCGTAATTACACACAAACTGAAACTGTATGTTTTCCAGCAGTATTGATGTTCATAGATACTTATGACAGAGAACATGAACTCAGTTGACAAAGAAAGACTGTTTTGAATTAGTTTGCACCTTGTAATAGAAGTCAAATTTAGAATGATATCTGAATCGGCCTGAGAAATATCAGTAATAAAATAAATGTCTTTCTATAGTCAAAATGAATATATAAACGTGTGTGTGCAGTAAAATATCCCACAGTTGAAGTGCACAGCTAAATTCTTGTCTCTAAATGCAAGAGTTCAAAGTGTTGAATTTTAATCATAAAAATCAAAAGTAACGTCCTCGCACTGAAACAGTTCACACCAGACAATCACTACTCACATTATGTTCCTGATAAAGCAATTAACTAAAATCGTACAATCCCATTTTATCTGTCGAAACATATTCATAAGAAGTTTCATCTTAAACTAAGAAGCTGCAGGTTGGTACTTTTTAAAGGAGAGAATAAAGGCATTAAAGACAGGAACAAGAGGTTTATTTGGAGTCTGAGTTTTGAAGTTGTTGACGCTTTATGTTTTAGGATTTTCTAGTAATCGACACTCAGTTGAAAAAAAAGTTATTCATCACATGCCCAGAGAATCAGTGTTGGAAGATGAACAAGACTTTGCTATTTCAAGGCGGGACATTTACAAACATGCAACGTCTGAACGTCAGTGTTAAGTTCATGTGCAGGGTAATATTTGGACGAAGCCATTCAATGGCTGCAGAATTGCAATCTTAAAATAGCTTCTATCTGGCGCTTTCTCAGCATGTTCATTGCAGGCGAAAAACCTGGTAACTCTATTACCCAAAATGCAACTTGACTGGTGACATTTAAAGCAGAGATTACTATATATTACGCTAGTAGCATATCATGTTAGCATGTAAGACTAGCCTGGGATGCCAGAGATGAGACGCAGTCAACTGAGGTCTGATGAACTCACTTCTAACTCCCCACACTATTACAAAAGCCCAACTGTTGCTGCCTTTTAAGTTAGCCCAGTTGAGACCATTTACAAACGTGCTCTTTATTTCATAGTCTTCACATCAGCACTTGTATAGAGCTGTTAAGGTGTCAGAAGAGTTGACTTTTACACTTCTATCTTACAACCCACCACTGGAGAATCTATAGTCTACTTTACCTTTAACATTTAAACCTTCAAGGAGACATCTTGAGACACTTTTTCCCCCCACTTGTTAAACAGTTAAACCCCAGACTGAGTCCGGTTGAAAGGCTGTACCACACTGGGACGCATGGTTGTTGGCACTGCTCAGAAGGCACAAGAAGAGAAGCAAAGGCCTGAGCTGCACACTGGGGAGGAGGGGTGAGCGGTGGAGAGACATGAGGAAGTAATAATGATTGGCTTCAAAGAAACAGGCTCCGAGGTTACTCTCAGTCAAGTCGTACCACCCTTTCATTCAACATGAGGACTGTAAGAGAATGAGAGAGACCCCTGGGTGTGTACGGTAGAAAGGGGCTGGCGGTGAGATAGGGTGAGGGAGGGGACCGACTTAGTCCAACCCAAACATTTTATTGTTTCTATCAGAAGTGACTAAGAGTATATGAGAGAGGGGGGCGGGACTTGAGAACATCTCAAGCCCCCAAACAAAAACCTGGCCAAGGTGCTCATCACAGCCCCTTCTGGACTCCCAGCAAGGAATTCACCTCATGAATATATCTCTGCTTTCCCACATGCACTCCCCTCCCCACACACCCCTCAACCTCTCACCCACTTTCTACCCCAGTACCCAATGGGAGAGGGAACACGGGGTGATATCACACCCCTTCCCTCCCCTCAGACCATGAAGCTCCTGCGCTACCTCCCTTCCCTGTATGATGCCACACTCAGAATCCACTTCAAGCCTCAATTTTATCCGAGTTTAAAATCTGCTCCCCTGCTGTAGCAAAAACTGCTGCTTATCCCATCGATTCCTTTAAGTGGGTAACGATATAGAAAACAAAGGCCTTTTTGAAATGTGACAAAATAATAGAAAAAGACAGTCAGCTGTAAGGAGAGTTTCCTGTAGCCCTGTCTCTCTCTCCCCATCGTTCCCTCCTCTCTCGATTTCCCATTCATCAAGCCTATTGTCAGGGCCCAGACAGGGACCATTGTGCTCCAAGCTTTTACTCCCTGGAAGACACCATACAAAAGAAATAGCACACACATGAGAAAACAAACTAGAATACAACAAAAATAAAAACAAATCGTGTCTGCAAAGAGCAGGAAAAAAATGACTGAATGGCCTCTTACGATATTTAACATATACAATGTAAATTTGGGGGCAAAAGTTGTCCGATCCGTCAAACAACCTTTGCTGTAAAAATGGAAAATAAAAGAAAATTCAGCAGTGGCGAACGATAAATGCCATGAAAGAGCAGAACACAAGTTCAGAAGAAGGCAGCAGCCTGAGGCCGTCTGCATGTCTGTGCACATTTACGCAGTCTGACAAGCAGAGGCAGAGCTGAGAGCACAAGAAACTCACAGCTACACTGTGTGACCAAAAAAACACACACAACAACAACAAGAGAGCCACGAAGGATGTGGAACGTGGAAAAACAGAAACTGGTTAGAACATCTGTGACTGAACTGTGACTTTCAGGGATCTTAATGTCAATTGTTATTTGTATACCATATTCTCAGAGCCCTTAATAAATCAAGCTACACATAGGGTGAATTAAGACTGAAGAAAAACAAGTGGGATAAAATTGGAGAAATAACCTAACAGGGTCAAAGGAAGCTTTGGTAAAGTGAGAAGAAGAATGGGTTTTTTTATTGTGATATTGTAATCAAAATCCATATTTGAATTAAAAAAGGAAAGACAAAGTGCATCTCTTACCCCTCTTCGAAGTCAGGCAGCCGTTTAGGTTTTAAATGATTGTTTTACAGATCGTTTTTGTTGCACATTAAAGCACAAAAAAATCCAGCTATGACTCTGAATAAAGCATGTTCAATAACGTTTTGTGATCTTTGCGTCCTCAGTGAGATTTGTTTTCCTAAAAGAGAAATACAACCAGATACACTCAGTGCACTAATTATTTAGCACCAGAACAGAAAGGACTTCAAACAGCACATCAAAAAGGTCCAAAAATACAATCAGTGGCAAGAGCTTAAAAAAAAAAAAAATCATACAAGGACAGACAACACCCGTGAACAGAAGGACAGGACAGTGGGCAGAGTCAGAAATCAAGGAGAAAGAGAGAGGGAAGAACAACATGCAGGAAAGCCTGGCTGCCCACTTGGAGAGCTACAACCTCTGTACATGGAAACCACTAGGCAACAGGTGCCCCAAGAATAAGGTTTTTTTTGACAATTATTTGATGGTTTAAGCCTTACAGAGTTACAGATGCAAAATATGTATATTGTTGAGGGACCCTGTGTTTTTGCAGTTTGTACGTATAGGCCCAGATTTGGGTCCAACCTGGTCATTCCCTACTTTCTCTCTGCCAGATTTCTGACTCTGTCTACTGTCCACTCTCCTGTCTCTAAATGTGTGCATAAAATACCCAGAAATAATACATTTCAAAATATGTATATGGCCTTCTTGTAGAGCCAGACTTCAGTAATATTCCTCCCTCAAATTCAATTGGCTTTCTCTGAATTGCAACTCAGAGATAGAAGCAGCTCGATACAGTAGCCTGCAGAGCTTCTGTGGTGATGAGAGCAGAGCTGGGGAATGCTTCCCTCTGACCTAAAAAACTACAGGAGGTGACACAAGGAGGGGGAAGGATTTTATGGGGGGAAATAGAGGGGACAGTGTTATGTGGGCTGCCACTACCAACACCACAAACACAAACACAAGCAGGACTGAACTCAGAGAACTTCCCATGTGCCCAGAGGAGTGAATCGTCCTGAGGGGAGATGAGGAGAGAGTTACAGAGGGAGGGAGGAGCAGGGACACGTGAGGCTACCCGGGCAGCAAGAGAAGGAAACGATGAATGGAGGAAACAATGAATGAAGGAAACTCACTGGTGTTTTCTGGCTGTGATTTCTAAATGAAGCCTGAAGAACACACACACACCAACACACACATTTGGTCACAATGACACTGTTGTTTTTGTTTTAGGGGGATAAGGTAAAGCAGAAAGGTGAAAACCTCATCAGACATCTAACAGGGCAGAGGTCTTCAAAGTCTATCAATACTTTCACAGACAGTTGTGCCTTTTCTCGCCAGCACCAGGTTCGCACATCACCATGGGAGTAGGGCAGTCTCCCACATTTAGCCTTTCTGTCATCACACCTCACAGGTCACCTCTGAATCAGTAAGTGTTTCTGTGCACCGTGGCAGATCTTGCAGCCATGCTACAGCCTACACTAGAGCTGTCAGATACTCAAAGAGAGAGTTGGAACAAGGCCATGTGGGCAGCTTCAAACATGTTGCATGACCCAGAATATCAGAGCTGCAGGTGAAGGACAACAAAAAGCAAAGCAGGCACAGCATGAGAAATGCACTGACTGTGGTTGGGAGAAAGGAATGTCAGGGAAATACAATTCTAGGCTGACATAGCATCCAACTATAATTATTCCCAGGATCAAGAACAAAATACCACAGCTATGTGCTAAGTTTGACAGATACAAAAAAGCGCACCCCAGTGCCTTTCAAGAATTTGTAAGGACGCAGCAAAAATATCTTTCAAGTGTCTGCTATATCCCAGGCTACATTAATTCTGCAGCAGAGGAACGGGACATCACTTATAGCTTTGGATAACTGATAAATAAGCAGAATACACGACAAAAGATAAATAATCACTCTATCAAATGGTCTATGAACGCAGCGTCACAAAGCAAAGCCTATCACCCTTGAATGATTTGAAGATATATATATCTATATATATTTAATTTTATTTTTTATTTTTTTAAATGCATACAACTGTTTGTTAACAGAATGATTCAGCCGCAGCACAGTCTCAGCTCGGTCGCCGGGTGAAACTCAGTGGGCTGCAACTTCACTTGTATTTGTGCATCGTAAAGTTAACCTTCAAAGCGTGAGCGTTTTTATTGTCTACCGACATTAAATGAGTGAAAAATAATAATCCTGCGACAAAGAAAGAAAGCAAACGGTACCCACCTTGGTGAACTGTAGGCCTCCAAAGTCTCCTCAGATTGTGTTACAAACTTTCTAGTTCAGCAGCAAATCCATCCATAGACAAGCGCGAGATCTCCGACTTCTGTTTCCGGTCAGAACCTTTGTAGTAAAACGTCCGATGAAAACACTGATCGTCTAAACACCTGTGGTTGAGTTTGATAAATAAAACATGAGGGGAAAACGTTTTATTAACTGGCCATTCTAAAAGAAAGAGATTAAAATATTTCTTTAATATAAAAAAAAAACACTTAAATGTCATTTTTACAATGTGATCACATCACTCTTAATGAAATCACAGTCAAGTTGACAAAGACAATGTTCTAAAATATATACTTGGAATTTTAGAAAAGTAGACGTACAAACATAAATTACAAAAAAAGGCAGGACAGTTGTCTTGTGTCTATATTCAAGCTATATATTTTGCATTTCCTCATTTACATCGTGTACGTCATTTAGTTATAGCCTACGTTTTTGTTTACAAGGCGAATATTTTCCCTGCCATTGAGGCAGCCTTCTAACAATAAAGAACATCAATTTCAAGTCTGTCGGCTCCTGTAATTTTAAAGGCTAATCCAACAAGGCCCTTTTATCCGATAACGAAACATCGCGTTGACTAAATCGTTCGGCTACTTTATTTTGAAGTTAGAAAACACTACTTCCTGTATTTAGGCTTCCCGCTGCTGTTCGGTGATTGACGCTTTCTTCCTGACTCTGACGTCACTTTTAAATCACCGTTTATTGTTGCATTTCAGTTCAGGGACATTAGATAATGACAGAGTTGCACCAAAACAGTGAAACACGTTGTGGTTAGACTGCAGATTACACAAACAAACAAAGAGACAGTGTGTTGCAGCATGTTGTTTTACTGAGTTACATTCATCTAGTGGAGACAGTCATACACACAATCGTTTATAAAAAAAAACCCTGTTAGGCTAATGTTACGTCCAACAGTAGAGACAGCACTGAACTTTATAGTCTATAAATCTATAGAGAGTCTGTCATCAGAAACAGTTTGATCTCAACACAGCAGACAACAGTGGGATTCTCTTGTCAATCAATTTCTAATCTCATTAAAAAATACTTGTCATATACAATTGATTCTCAATGGCATCAGGACTAGTGGCAGTGATATTTTTAGAGGACAGAACCTTAAAGTGTTTTCAGACAGATTGTTCCAGCTTGCAGCTAATACATCAGAAATCATCCCAGTTCACACACTCGGATGAGCCCTTTGTATAATGACCATCTGTTTGGCTGTTCAAAGGATGCTTAACCTAAAAGATAGAAAACATCAAAAATCACAAAAATCCTCTGGCATGCAAAGTAGATACTTTATTGCAATAGCAGAAAAACTGATCATCACTTACTTTGGGAATAACTGGGGGGATTAATGTTTTTTTACAAAGTCCATCCCAGTTGAATCCATCAAACCATCTGAAAAATATTCAAAGCATCACAACCTGTAAAGCTTGTTTACAACAAGCATTGGCCCTTTGTGATTTTTTTCTTCGCTGCGATAAATCTGCCTACTTACTTGTGCTTCTGAATGTCCTTGGCCCCGTTTCTCTGACTGCCCACTCTCTCCGAGGGATTGCTCCTTGGTGATGGAAAGCAAACAAGAACATACCAACAAACAAACTGAGTAATCAGATTCTGTCACTCAAGATGTGGTGTTATAGAACATATCATGTCCAATACACCTGCAACACTTAATTACATTGTTCTACCTGTTTGTGTGTTTTATTGTCTGAAAAAGCACGATAAAAAATAGAAAACATTAGGTCAGACATTATAATTCAAGATGTCTAACCGGTCAATTTACAACACCTGCAAAGCTTCTTTATTATACTGGAGGCGCTTTTGCTGATGGTTTTTGGAAAGTCAATGTAATCGATGCCTTGAATAGTAGCACTGAGAATCTTCATCATGTCAAGATCACTGAACGGGAGCCTGCAGAAAAACATGAACCTGTCACCATCACTTCAATCCATAACTGAAGAAAATGAGCTTAAAAGGGTGGACTGCACAAAACTTTCAAACTTACCCACCACTCAGAAGTTCAAACACAAAAACTCCCAGTGACCAGAAGTCTGCAGACAAACTGTGGCCTTTGCTTAGGATGATTTCAGGAGCCATATATCCAGGAGTACCACAGAATGTCCAGGTTTTCTTACCCACCTCAATTCTCTTTAGGCATCTCGAGCCAATCTACAAAAACATAAATCACTTCATTTTGTTACTTTTAATACAACCTAAGAGACTAATCAAGACACAAACATAGGAGATTGTAGTACCAGTTTGGCATAACCATGGTGATCCAGAACAACATTTTCAGGTTTAACGTCTCTATAGGCGACACCTCGACAGTGAAGAAAGGTCAACGCCTCAATTACACAAGCTGTGAAGAACCGGGCACTGCATTCGTCCAAATATCCTCTGAAAAATCATGTATAGAAGAGTTTTAGCCATCAGCCCCCGCCCCCCCCCCCCCCCCCCCCCCCAAAAAAAACAAAAAAAAAAAAAAACAAACAAATGTGATGGTGACAGACGTATTCATATTTTCAAATATTATACATGAACTCGAATTATTCCTGCCAGCCCCAAAATAAAATGTTCACAAGAAGTCAGAGTGAGTGTGTGAATGCAGGAGGTAATAGTTGGGAAAAATTCAGTTAAGATCTTTTTTCACTCATCCATTAATTTTGTCAAATCAAGTGCAACTACTTGTATTGATGAAAAGTTATAAATATCATATATAGGCTGTATAGATAAAAAGGCAAAAACCATCATTCTAGTGCTGGACTCTCGTATTTCCTCTGCCATCTTGGATATGTTATGTTAGAGGATACACTGACTAGTACAGCTACTGACAGGGAATATCTCCTGCTGTGATGTCTATGTGGAAAAGTAGTAAATTGTCAGGATTGAGTGCATGAAAGGAGTTTGTGAGGGGAAGTGTCTTTCATCCTAATTTTCTCTATAACACTTACCTATCTTTAAGTAAACTGCAGAGATTCCCACCAAGACAAGCTTCTGTCAAGATGTACAAGCATTCAGAGTCTCCAAATGTCTTATAAAGCCTGTGGTCAGAAAGACATTTAAAAACAATTTAAAATGGAAATTGTTTTTTTTTTCTCCCCAACTTGGACTCTAATTGTATATGATTAGATAGTATCTTATAGTATGTAAATGACAATGATGATTTCTTAGCTACAGACCACTACAAGTTTACACTATAGATCTGTTTCATTCGTTAGCATTCTATGTAACTGTGATCAACTTTAAATATGAAATAAAAAAATATCCCAATGAGATAACTATTGAAGAGCAGACACCTGACTATGAATTGACAACGAGCCTCCATCAGGATGCGTCCCTCTCTCAGAATGTGCTCTCGTTGGCTGTTGTTGAGGATCAGCTTCTTCTTGAGGACTCTCATGGCAAACACACACTGAATGTTGCTCCTTAGTTGCACCTGAGAGAGATTACATTATAGAAACATAGAATCTAGAAGAAGAGGCAGCATCACAGGAGACAGGGGTCATTGTGAGCGAGCGACCATAAGATTGAGCCTTACCAAGTCGACGTGACCAAACTCCCCAAAGGCCAGAGTGCAGATTATCTGGAAATCACTTAAAGTGGACGATGAGAGGAGTTCAGGATTCTTATTTGACCTGCTCATAGAAAAAAACGTGGGTGATGTTATACCTTGTGTTTTCTAAAAAGCACAAATTGCCCATAAAAGTAGTAGAAAACCAATGCTGCTCACTCGATTATGGATCCCTGGCTTTGCTGCTGCTCATGACTGCAGTTAAATAGCAACCCACCGATGACTTCTTTGAAGGTCCTGAAGCACAACAACGGTTGATTATTTTCCAAGTACCAATCATAATTGCAATAGATAAAAATCAAAGGTGTAGCTGCTGAATCGGTTTGAAATTTTCTTTTCAGTGAGCAAGATATATCTTCTTACTCTTTATCTATGATCAGGCATGTCACTTCACCAGAGGCGACCACATTAACAGTCCGAACCTCCTGTCTAAACACAAAACACAGCACATGATATTTAAAAGGATGTCAAAGATGCCACAAATGTCACTCTTAACCATCATGCACTGCTTTCATTAAAAGCTATTATATCATTTACATAAGTTCCTCGAGGATCTAATAAGGTTTTTTTCCTCCTTACCCCCACAGAGCTTTTTCTCCAAACCACTGTCCTTCACTGAGCTGAGAAAGGACTAACTGCTCATCATGGCTCTGCTTCTTTTCTGTCACTTTCACCTGGTAGATCAAACAGTCAGAGACAGAGAAAGGGAATGAAAGATACGTGTTGTGGGAAAGCGATAGATGTAGAAGTAAATTATGACCATGAAAGCTGTATCTAAAACTGTGCTGACATTTTGGTCCTCCATAATCTATATCGTTTTTCTTTGAAAGCCATGTTTTATCTGTGGTGCAGGCAGAAAGCACACAGCTTTACCTGGCCTTTACTTATGATATAAAAGGTGTCTGCTGTGGCCCCCTGTCGAATTATGTAATCACCATCAGAATAGTGTGTCTGTGGAAATAGAAATTACAGATAGAAGAGAAAACATAGTAAATATGATTAGAAAAGAGCGAAAAAACCCACAATGAAGAGACAGAAAATAAAGGCTGGTAACAACAAACGACTCAATCTGATTCCAACCCAGCAGGTACTTGTGAAATGATGCAAAAACAAAGAAAGCTGAAACATGATTGTTTACACGCGCTCCATCTGCCGCACACATAATCTTCAGGCTGTATTCTGTTTGAATAAATAGACCAATTGATGGTTAAACAGCACTGTGCTGCAGGTTTTAAGTATTCAATTTGTACCTGCTCAGTGAGGTCAGACAGTTTCATGATCACGTCCTCTGGCAACGACTGCAGGAAAGGAACGCTGTAGACACAAAGAAAGTGTGTCACCAAATCAAGCCAAAAGGCAGCTCTAAAGATGGCTGGGTGTCATTTTCCCCAGTGCATTAGACTATTACACATTACACACAAACATATGAAAAAGGATTGTGAAGTTTTGGACAGTGTGATAACACCTAAATGCACCATTGACATGTCTGAGAAAGCGCATGACCCTTGGAAGATGTTGTGTTGAAAATGCTAGATGGCATAGAGGGATCTGAGCCTGCTCTGTGTCAAGTGAATAGGCTCTGATGTTCACCTGCTCAGCAGCTCCATCGAATGAGAGAGGCTGTTGAGTCCACTCTGCATAAGTATGGTCTGGTAGCTCTTGCGGTCAATAACCCATAGCATGCTGTCCGTTTGTGCTGCAGGTTCAAAGACAGAGGACGTGATAAAGGATCTGTAAATGACACTGCAGCTGAAGTGGTAAAACAATTAGGATGCAAGAAGTGATGCAAGTAGATGAAAAAAGCTGCTACAGCCTTAAGAGAACATACGAAATGCTCCTCATGTAGGGTATAAAAAAATTGAATAGTTTTTTTTCTGACAGGGAATAGCTTTTAATTTAAATCTTATCTGACTTCCCTAAATATTATTACCCTTTCTCTGTGAAATTGAGTTTGAAAGAGGGTCTTGTAAATTAATAATGACCCGTATTGATTGGTTCACTGAAGCTTCCTGCAAACGGACGTAGATATCCACTAGACAGTCTAATTAGATCAACCGTCTGATAACGTGCTGCAGCCCTGATTTCTTAATTCCCCCATTCAAACTTGCCTCATCAGTTTTTACTCCAGCACCTTGTGGAAGGGCAATGCACAGCTTTCTTTGCATTGTAATGCTGTGACGGTTGTTATTTTGAGACATCTACTGCTGTATGTCCTCTGTCGCAATGACCCCAATGATACTGTCGTGTTTTCACCTGCACCTTTATCACCCTCAATATGAAAAAGACCACAGCCTTATTGATGGTCTCAGGTGGCAATGTTGAGGGAAAAAAAGTAATTCCCGGTCAGGAGAGGATAAATACAGTGTGTCCTGTTTAGACCAAAGAGAGGAGCCGACGGAGATGAAAAAGAACAAAAGGACAACAGGTCTCTGAGATCAGCATTGTTGCCGGAGAGAAGAGAGTAAAGAAAACAGCAAATAGGAGAGATTAACTTGTCGTGAGATAGAGAAAACAGTTTACAAACTGGAATGAGATGCTTTTGGACCAAACAAGGCAAATAAACAGATTTCCTTTTCAATTTAAACCTCTCTTGGCCATTTCCACAGCCAATTTATTTGTGAAAGCGGGTCAGATTCATGTGGCGATGGATGAGAACGTTTTCCCGAAGGACTCTTGGATCAGCAGCTGAAAGGAAATGACAGCACACCTTCTATTCTCTAAGGAATAACACCCCTTAGACGACACATGTACACATGATGTACATGAAGTTGTCAACAAACCGGGAGGAGAGCAGAGAGAATATGAACTATTTCTGACAATGTTTGTGAAAAGCGGTTAATGTGTGTTGGATTGTCATCAGAAAATGAGAAAGTCAGACAGGTGGGGTTGATGCAGAAGAAGAACATGTCTGAAATTCATCACATCTCTGAGAAAATTGTTTGAAGTGTTGTCTCACATCTAGTGTCCACCAGCATAAATCTGTCTGTTTGGGAGTTGTGTTGAAACAGAAATTATTTACATGTCAACCAAAGCCTCACTTTATTACAATCAAACTCCAACACTGTTCGGATGTGACAAATCTCCAGTGATGTCTGATATAAGACCAAGAATGCAAAACAATGTTTTGTTACCTGAGACAGAGAAGGTGTGGGTGCAGCTATAGAGCAGAGCCAACTCTCCAAACATGTTCTCTGGCTCGATTGTGAGAAGCTTCAATCCATCTTTTGTCACATCCAGCCTCCCTTCTGTTAAAGAGAACGCAGTCAGTTTAGATAAGTAAACACATTTTTACAAAGAACTGTTATGTATGCTTTTTGTGTCAGGAAACAGGGAGGCTGGGAAAATCTTTACATGCTCCAAATCAAACTGTACAACCAACAATCATCCCTGAGCCAAACCGTCCAACAGCAGACATTGATAGAAAGACATACTCTCCATTTGATGTCACATTATTAATGCAGCCAAGATTCCTGAGGACAATCAGGCTCCGATCAATGTGGGCCACACTTCATTCCCCAAAGTGCTTTCTCTTTTCTCGCTCAAACATGCAATTTTCACACCACTGTGTCGCACAGCAGCATAAGATTAATATCTTATCAAACTCTTAGCCACAAAAAAATTAATTGATACACAAAATATCATCACAAATATGATGATGCTTATCATTATAGATAGTACACCGAGCTCAAAACCTATCCTCTTGAACAAATGTAACAAATCAGAAATGCAATGTTATGTAATGTAGAGAAATCTAATAACCATCCTAATTTTAGACACTGAAAAACAAAAATGACTTAACTTCTAAAACATAAGCCTGAGCTCCATTGGTCCCCTCCTGGATGACATAGCAGCCTTGATTGATGGTGCTGGGATACATACAGGCTGTAATGGCTCGGATTTCTCCTTCATCAAGGTTCTTCATCAAGTCATTTTTAAAAAACACTGACTGAATCAGCCTCTGGGACCTGAGGACATGGAAAGAAGATAGTGATGTAACACTGAAGCTCAAGCTATTTATCACACTATCAATATATGTACGACTGAGTCCACAGTATTTAAAAATGGTCAGATATACATTATATTTATTGATCTTGAGGCTTGCAGAAAGGCGGCAAGTATTGTACAATTTAGAGACAGATTTTAGACTTAAATTGTGCTCTTACTCCAGGCTTTTGTCACAGCTTCTGTTTGAAACCATGGCCAGAGTCAGGGGGTCCAAAGTGAAAGGATCAGATATGACTGTTTTCCTATGGGCTTCTTGCTTGTGCTCCATTTTAGCTGAGCAAGCTACAAAAGGCACAGAAAGTATGTCAGCATTAAGGCTACTGTTCAGCTACCTGTTGATGCTTTAACATATATTAAAATCCCATGTTGTGAACCTGCTCCAGCTTCAGAAGGTCCTGGAAGGGTGACAGTGGTTCTGTAGCGATCTAGTTCTTCCTGAAGTCTCCGAATGAGCTCATCCTTTGTATCTAACTCCAGCTCCAACTCATCTATAAGCATGTCCCGCTGGCGGAGCTCCTCGATCTTCAGTTGCAGGGCAAACTGGAGGTCCCGAAGTGTACCCATTACCTGAAAACTCCAGATGATAAAACACTGCAAAATATATGCCCATCTACACAACTGCATACACATGTACATGTGACCTACATACTGTACAGACAATGGATGATATAGGGATTTTTGTCTGACAATGAATACATCAAGTCCATGTTTATCACAATCTCAGTTAATTTATAGTTGGACAGTAAACCTCTAATATATTTGCCTTTCCCCCTACTACTTATATTAAAATGATGTAAATAGGGAAACAATATATTTCCTTGCAGCTTGTGTTGTACTAGGCTTAGAACACGGGGGATACATGTACGGTAAATATATTTGGTAATAAGTTTAATTCAATGCCCCTTTTTTTTCTATGCAATAAATAGAAAACCATACATGTTTTAATTGTGTTCAGGCTATAGTATCAGAGATTGCTTTCATGCACAAATAATTGATACATTCATTGTCTTTATTTAATCACTGTATTACTGGACTGTATAAGAAATTCAAGGACACTTCAAAAAGATACAAGAGTGATATATTAGTTACATCATCACAGGAGAAGTATAATAAAACGCCTCAGACAAGGTCATTGTGGAGAATCTTTATGAAGTCACACACTTTGCATCCCTGCAGGAATAAGATTAAGTCTATAGATGTTTTCATTTTGGGTCGCATGCCTGTAGCAATGAGACACACAAAAGCCTCTTTGACCAGTGTGTGGATGAGTTGGTAAAATCTGAGAACGACGTTTTATGTTCCCAATAAATGCAGGCTATGTAAACACAGCTGCATGCAATCTCTAGTTAAATACAGCATTACCATAAAGTATTTCACGTCACTCACCGCATGCAGCCGGTCTGGCGTTGTGGAAGTCTCACTCACTGGTCCACAACAGATGCGTCCCTGTTCGGCAGCAGCAGACAGTCCACTCGACAGGTGCACACCTCCTGTGCTGCCGCCCGATGGAAAGATGTTCCTCTGTTGCTCGGGGCTGATCAGAGCTGGGCACTGACAGCAGGCAATCACATGACAAAAAGATAGAGGAGACCCTTCGGAAGGCTTTTATGAGAAATGCATGGACCGGATGTCATTTGGGTCAGATGGTCCTTAGGGTGTTTCCGAGCCCATGGGATGAGTGGATCTCAGACAAACTAAGCGACGAGCATCAATCATGTAACTCCTTAGATATCTGGTAGGCCTACTATGGAAAGAGACAAAAGGTTGGCTGTGTGCACTGATAAGAGGCTTCACTCTCCCTTCTCATCATAACCCGATAACCTAAATAACAATGTTGTATTTGGTTGAATATAGGCTGGATGATGTAACCTATGTCGACGAAAATCATTTCAAAAGGGAGTTTGAACCACAATAGTAGACCTATTGTTTTCGGTTTGTTAAATGAACATACATTGTTGTAGTTCTACTTTTCATTTACCCACTTATCAGTTTTAGTTCCAGTAAGCAGAGGTAGAATGAAAATGTTTTAAATCAACCCAAAACTAAACAAACAAACAAACATAAAAACCATGCATGATGCTAAGTCCATCTGAGTGATTAAAGGGGGAGACTTTTTGTTTGTTTACGAAGGAGGGAGACTGTCGTGGATGTTTGTTTTAATGTTAACTCAAATTATTCCAAAGGCCAACCAGGTCCGTTTTACCCTTCATCTTCAAAGCTATTTATTTATTTATGACCTTTTTTTATGGCCTTTTTCTGCTTGGCATGCAGGTTAGACGCAGCCTTAAATTACAGAAGTTACTGGGTGAATATCTTGCACATGGGGAAGACATTATTCCTGTCAGTGGGGGGCAACAGTGTCGATGCAATCTAGCAACCCACAACCATCGAAGAAGAAGAAGATGGGCTGTTGACAAGAGAAGAAGAAGCCCTGTGGCTAAGTCGAACTAGCAACGTAGCGGTGTTTTGATAGATTGTGTTTTTCTTAACGTTTAAACCTTTATTTTAGTGTTTGGGATTTGTTCATCCTAACATATAAAAATGATCCTTACCGTCAAACCACTGCAAGGAAAAGAATGCAGTGTTCAGGTAAGACACGGACCTCACAGCAAGTTAGCTGCATGCTAACTAGTAGCCAGCTAACGCTAGTTAAAATAACAACATAACTGTCTTTTTACATAGAAAGATGTCTCCCATAGCAAGAAACGAGCCTTTCGCATGATGAGCTGACTTCATGTCAAGCAAAAATTAATGTAATGCTTGTGACCAAACTCGTTTTAGAACATCACATTTCGCTCTGTCATGAATCAACTCCAAGTTAGCTAGCCTGCCAGCGTCAGACTAACGTGTTTATAAAGATGCATCTGACCTAACTAACATGTGTTTATAAAGATGCATCTGACCTAACTAACATGTGTTTATAAATATACATCTGATCAGACTAACATGTGTTTATAAATATACATCTGATCAGACTAACGTGTTTATAAATATAAATATGATCAGACTAACATGTGTTTATGAATATAAATATGATCAGACTAAAGTGTTTATAAATATACATCTGATCAGACTACTGTTTATTAGGATACATCTGACCCGTGTGGATCTTAGTTTTTAATGTAAAACTGATGCCAAGGAAGAACTGCACACACTGATTAAAATTGCTCTCTTTGACGTCTTTCATTGGTACTCTTCAGCTAAACAGAGGGAGCATGCTAGCCTCATGTTCAAAATAAACTGTCTTGTTTTAAGATAAGATAATACTTTATTCATCTCGCAAACTGAGAAATTTACAGTGTTACAGCAGCAAAGCAGGATAGTAGAAGCAAAATCGCACAGTGCAAGATTAAATTAGATGAAAATGTAAAAGAAATGTGCATCTAAAAAGAGCCGGTAACTCCAACATGTAAGTCTGTATAAACTGTATGAACACTATCATCATAGTCAGTACATCTGCAACATCACTTTGATCATCTTTCAGGTGGCTGAAGATGAGAAAGTCTCCAAAGTAAAGGAGCTTGTGTCTGAGCGTCTTAACATCCCACCGAACCAGCAGCGCTTGCTCTTTAAAGGGAAAGCACTTGCAGGTAGATTTCATAACCTTTGTGCAGAACTGTAATTGCTTTTCCACACACATCTATTCAGTACATTGATTAAACTTTTACATTTTTGATGAGTGCATGCATACTCTACTTTCCTCCTCAGATGAACACAGATTGAGTGATTATTCCATTGGGCCAGAGGCTAAATTGAATCTGGTGATCCGTCCTGTGGGAGAGAGGACTGGAGCGTCAGGGATGGCTGCCAGCAGCAGCAGCAGCAGCTCTCAGGGAAGAGTGTGGCAGACTGTGTCTACTATCCTTGCTCGACATTTTAGTCCAGCCGATGCAGCAAAAGTCCATGAACAGCTTATTAAGGTATTATTGATAATCCATTTAAGACATGGGTATTTCTAGTTTTCTAATTGTCATTTAAAATGTTTTCTTGCTAGCACTTAAGGATGGAGACTCAAAAGACTTGGCGATGGTATCAATCATTAAATAATGTAGATTTGATCATTTTAATACTTGGATCAATCATATTGACGATGTTGGTCAGATGATAATAACATGATCATTTCTTGCACATATATATATTTTATAAACTAGCGTCTGATCTTTAACTTCTCTTTCTGTTGTAAATGTACAAAATGGTTAAAAAAAATTTAAAAAAGGAGGAAAAAAGAAGCTACACTAAAATTCTGGGAAATATTTCTCAAATGTTTTATTGATATTAGCAGTTCAAGGTGCTGCATATTCCCTTTTTGTAACTATAAAACTGCCGCCACTAAAATGTGTGCGAAATTAATTTGTTTTTAATTTAAAAAAAAAAAAAAAAAATTATATCGCTTGATAGGTCTTTATAATTCAGAGGTATTGGGACTAGAGAAATCCTCACAATGTTTTCATGAAACGTAGTTATCTAAACATGTAGTTATGTTTGACATAGGGATTCAAAATGTGGTCATTTTATAGTGTCTAAAATTTGAACTTAGTTCTAAACCTCTCAGACCTTCTAGTTCAGCAGGCATCTGGACAATTCACTTCTTTTAATCAGGAGAAAGCTTACATTTGACACGTTGTGGGTCGTGGTCAATATTCTTATACCGTGACATTGTATTCTTGAACTTCCCTCGTGATCAATAAACTGTCTGTCTGTCTGTCTGTCTGTCTGTCTGTCTGTCTGTCTGTCTGTCTGTCTGTCTGTTTAAGCTCAAGAACTAACCCTGCAGAATAGGGTGGTTAAAACAAATTCAATGATATATAGTTTTTATCTTGCCTTTTCTCAGTATATATTTGTTTCTCTTCAAGGACTACGAGCGTTCACTTCGACAACTTAGTCTTGATGACATTGAGCGTTTGGCGGGAAGGTTGCTTCACCCTGACGGCGAAGGAATGGACACCTCCTACATGGACTAAGAATTATTTATTGTGATTGTGTTTTGAGCAGTGCTCTGAAGGGCATACAATGTTTAGAGTGTGAGGCACAGAAAAAAAATCACTGAGTTTTCTTACAGAGGGCCCCAGATATGTGCCTGATCAGCTGCTGAGTGAACAGATAGCTCTGACTGTTGATGAGCTTAATAATAGGGCTTTCTTATCCGTGACGAATGTTCTTGGATAAGGAGATCTTGTCACTAGTATAAGTCCCTGTCATTGATGTAGCAGTCACTGACTCAAGACCTCATCAACATCAGAGTCCATTTGTGCTGTTGGTTTTTGCAGAATTTCTGGCTGCTACAACCCCCAGTTGATCCTAACGTCTACTGAAAAGTATTTGTTAGTACCAAGACTTGGTGTTTTCTATTAATCATTTGTGAGAAGGTGATACGTTTTATTCTTAAACTGATTTTCATTGTATGATTTGTAAATATCATGTTTATACAAACATTAAAACACAGAAAAAAAGACAATTGTTGCTCTTTATTTGTGTTGTGTGCTGATATTTAACGTGAATAATTATATATAATAATTATATTTGAATATGCTCAAGAACATTTTTTTTATAACGAAGAGGTCAAATATGAAAAAAACAAATTGGGTGTAAAGCAGTGGTGTCCAAACTTTTTTTCCAAAATTGTCGCGTTAGAATTGCTCACGGGCCACAGGGTTTTTTTAAATATTGGAAGGAACTTTTTGTATTTTGATCTCTTCAAAAAATAATGTAAATACACAATAACTAATTGCAGTGGGAAACTGTTGTGTTCTAATTTTTTGGAAAGAATAGTCAGGCTTTTATAGGTCTCCCTCGCTAACAAGAAAAAGAAAGAAATATGCCATCTGATGAGGCCTCGGGCCAAAATCTTGTAATTCTTCGATTGAAGTCAAGGGCCACAAATGGCCCCCGGGCCGCACTTTGGACACCCCTGGATAGGGACCATACGATGAGTACTTTGAGTGCCGACCAATCAGATGTCGGCAACGTTCATGAGTTACCTAACTGGCCAATCAGATCAGTAAAGACTCGTTTCAGCTCCGCCTATGTTGTGAACCGACGGTTATTTCCTCAATTTATTTTGCACAACAAAAAATAGATACAAATGGAAAGGTTTTAACGAACGCGTTGTTTTTTACGAACTATGAAGCACGGACGCATTGGATAAGGAGAGGTGTTTTATGAAGGTAGGTAAGGAGAGACGACATGAGTCATTTCTGCTGCCCAGTGCTAGCGTTAGCATGAGCCCTCCTCTTTCACTTTCTGTGTGTTGTAGCTTCAGCTAGTTCAGATAGCTGCTGACAGCGAGGCCTGGGCTGCTGCTATATGATATGATCATTATTTCTAATGTAATGTTAACACATAAAATATGTCAGGTCAGTGCCGTGATTGATAACGGAGTTAGATTAAGATTTTAAATCCTAATTTCAGTAAATAATCTACAATAATCTGGTGGGATTAGTATGTGTAGTGATGGCCTGACACATGCTATGGCCTTAACACCCCTCTCATCAGGACCACTGCTTGGCCGTCTCTCCTCCAAGGGGATTGTATGTCGTGGATTTTATTTTACAAGTTGTAGTTGCATGTAATCATGTGTTTAGTTCAGTTTTCGTTGTTTATAGAATAATTCATGCAACATCTATTCTCTTTGGTTTCTGGGATTCATGTTTAAGAGCTTGCATTAATCTGTCTTCAGCTGTCTTCAATAGTTAAACTTTTCTCTCACTTCTTCTATGTTTTTTTTTTTCCGTTTTAGTGAGTCTTCCCAGTCCATCGGAAGAATGGAGACCCTCATTCCCACCATCAACAGGCTGCAGGAGGTCTTCCTCACAGTGGGTGCAGAGATCATACAGCTGCCACAGATAGTCGTGGTTGGATCCCAGGTCAGCTTGAATAATGACAATTATCACAATTGGAAATGTAGTTATTAAGTAAACCATTATCTGTAACCTGTGCTGACACTGCAGAGGTTTCCTTTAATTTGTAAGAATCTTCAAGTTAAAGGTTTTGATCAAATATTGAATCAAAACCTTATATCATATGATATCATATCATCTGATCTGCACTCGCTGGTTTATTTACTGCTTTTATCATGTGCCTTAACAGAGCAGTGGAAAGAGCTCTGTGTTGGAAAGCCTGGTTGGACGGGATTTTTTGCCCCGGGGATCAGGAATAGTCACAAGGCGACCCCTCGTGTTGCAACTCATCAATGTTTCCCCTCTACAGGAGAGACTTAAGATTGAGAATGGTACTTTCACATTCACTCATCTATTATTTATTATTGTAAAAAAAAAAAGGAGAGGTTTTTCTTATTTAATGCTAAGATGGATATCAACATGCTAAAATCTGACAGCAGGTTTCCCTGCCTCTTTCAATTATTGTTTAAACTGCAGACTATTCCTTTCAAGAGCCTCTTTCTGTGGTTGCTAACATTCAGTCTTTCTTCCTCTTCTTCTTCATCACTTTCTCAGGAAATGGGGTAAAACTAAATGTCCAAAACAGCTACCCAGGTCACTGTATTTTTGGTCTGCACGGACTGCTCTTCGTGTAACCTTGTCATTTGTTTTGTGGACCCCCTGAAACATTTGTGTTCGTTCTGATCATCTGTCAAGCATGATATCAATCCATTTGCAATCGTTTCAGTTTCCCTACTTCCCCCCCCCCAAAAAAAAAAAAAAAAATTCACTGGAGGAATATAGTGTGAACCGACTAACATTTCCTTTTATTTGTTTGTTCAGGTGTCAAAGCTGAAGAATGGGGTACATTCCTGCACTGCAAGAACCAGGTACATTTATTCACACAATTCAAATAATCCCAATTCTTTCTTTGTCCTCTGTCCTCTGCTGTTATTTTAAATGCATCATTCTCTCATCTTTCCACAGATCTTCTCAGATTTTCAGGAAATTCGTCGGGAAATCGAAGCAGAGACGGAGCGCAGTTCAGGTGACAACAAGGTGAACGAGAGTCCTGATGTGAGCTTAGTGACACCTTAAATGAAGCTTTTGAAACGACGTACCTGACTCTCCTACTTGTCTCTTACTCTTAAGGGAATAAGTCCTGAGCCAATCTATTTGAAGATATACTCCCCCAACGTGCTGAATCTCACCCTTGTGGATTTACCTGGAATTACCAAGGTAAAATCTCCCACTTTGTGAGGATGTTTACTTTCGTTAATTTTGTGTATATGTACAGACATAGTAGCACTCGTTCATGGTTTTTGCTGATTGTATTTGATATGCTTAATCATCATATTCAGTGCAGCACCCCGTTGTGTAAGGCTTACAGTGACACTGGCTCTTTTTACCTCAGGTTCCTGTCGGGGATCAGCCAGAGGACATTGAGACTCAAGTACAAGAGATGATTGTATCCTTCATCTCCAATCCAAACTCGCTCATACTTGCTGTCTCCCCTGCTAACTCTGACCTGGCTACCTCTGATGCCCTGAAGTTGGCCCGTGAGGTTGATCCAGATGGTAGGACACTTTATTTAATGCTCCTCCTCAGACATTACATTTGATTTTCTTTCCGCTTCATTATTGGTCATTAAGTAACAAGCTTCAAGTAGAAATGTATAATGAATGATTAAATGTGCATAAAAAATGCATTGTGCTCAAGTCATTTCAGGCTATTTTACCTTCCAGTCTTTGTTGTGAACTGCATACTGTCATTAAGAGGTACTGGTATGTTTAGCTTTCATTATCACATTGAGAATCGGCCTGTACAATGTGTCTAATACTTTTACAATATGATGTTAAGATGTCATTTGGAGTGGGTGCAGTTTAAAACATCTGCTTCTTTGCCCAGATGTTCTCAATACTTTGTGCCTTGGGTGTTGTACTGTACACTTCAATTTGTTTCAATACAAAAACATAAGAAATAAATTGGGATGACTGATAACTGTCTGTAAACATCTGTGGTGACGGTTTCTGTGTTGTTGTGTGTCTAAGGGCGCCGAACACTGCTGGTCGTCAGTAAGCTGGACCTGATGGATGCAGGGACGGATGCACTGGAAGTCCTTCTGGGTCGAGTCATTCCAGTCAGACTTGGGATCATTGGGGTAGTGAACAGGTCTGCTTTAAAACAATTCTTCATCAGACACACGTTGCATAGCTGAAAGCTCGCACAGGACTTGTCGTCATGCATTTATGGAGAGATGTGAGCGTGAGGGGGCTGCACAGAGATTGGCAATTCTACACTTCTAAAGTTTAATTTAGCAGATGCTTTTGTCTGCAGCGAGGTTCATCTCAGAGGGACGTGCAGTACACAGAGGTATACAGGGTAAATAAATACGTTTAATCATCAACAGCTTCATGATTACGATCATCATCAGGAACATTATAATCAACCTTAACACAGCCCTCGATATCATCATCTTTGTCGTCAATGTAATCAGTAGCATCACTTTCATTTAGCTCGTAGTTGTTTATGAGGGAACTGGGTCTTTACTTTTCAAGACGTTAAAGGTCTTTGCATATTCAGGGAGTTTGGTTAACTCATTCTGTGGTGGCATACAGAGAAGGGTGAGCTCGCATGTTAGGTGACTGTTGTGCGTGTAGGAGCAAGCGCCTGTGGACCTGGATGAGGGAGTTTAGATGAGCAGGGTGAGGAGGAGCTGTTTTTGTTATATTCTGGCTCGGGCGTTGAATTTGATGTGAGCAATAACTTGGAGCCAGTGGAGTGATTTGCTATTTTAGGTAGGCTGAAGACCAGTCATGCTGCTGCGTTCTGGATCATCTGCCTCGAGCAGTTGCTGGTTCAGTGCCTTGCCAGTGCACTTTGGCAGTACTCAGAAGCATTCTGGCACTCACCCAGCAACCAGACTCAGGCAACCCTCCAGTTCCCAACCCCTGTCCCTACACTCTGAGCTTCTGCCATCCCCCTTTAGATTTGTAATGTTTTAGCTTGACAGAACAGCAAAGTATCAAGTTGTTAGTTTGCTTGTTACCCTGATTATCTGACTGCACTTCCTCTCTCCCTAATTGTTGTTTTTAAAGGAGCCAGCATGACATCAATACTCAGAAGAGCCTGGAGGACTCAATAAGGGATGAACAGGCCTTCTTGCAGCGCCACTACCCCTCTCTTGCCTCCCGCGCTGGCTCCCGTTATCTGGCCAAAACTCTCAGCAGGCTTCTTATGCACCACATCCGGGACTGCCTGCCCGATCTCAAGACCCGAGTGACTGTGCTGAGTTCCCAGTACCAGGCACGGCTCAACAGCTACGGCCAGCCAGTAGAAGACCACAGCGCCATGCTGCTGCAGATAGTCACGAAGTTCGCCAGCGACTACTGCAACACCATCGAGGGAACAGCCAGATACATTCAGACCACAGAGCTGTGAGTGCGTCCTCTCTACAGTTACTGTATCTCTGTTGAACACTACGAGAAGAGCAGCCTTTGCTCATGTCGGTGTTAATGGTTTGTGATCATTTGGGTTATCATCTGTAGTTTTACCATGCATCTCCCTGAAGAAATCTTTGTAAGTTTAAGTTGGGTCCGCAGCTTTTTGTGGCACCTTCTCCCCGACAGCTCTATCACCAAACTAATTGATGTATTTAAATATGTAGGAAGCAAATATTGACCTTTTTTCGTTGATCGCATTTAATTTTGTCAAACACTGCTGACGCTCAGCATTGAGATTCTACGCTGGTGTCACAGCTGAGCCCGTCTCTTCTACAGCTGCGGTGGCGCTCGGATGTGTTACATATTCCATGAGACCTTTGGCCGCACTCTGCAGTCCATCGATCCCCTGGGAGGACTGACTGAGCTTGATATCCTCACTGCCATCCGCAATGCTACGGTGAGATTCTCCTAATCTCTGTTCTAGCATTTTGTTTGATCCAAATTCGAGTGATCGTTCGTTTATTCGGAGGAAAAAAGCAGACGGCTTTGATGTACGAGTGAGTCTTTGCGTGTCCGTGTGTTGCCTTTCAGGGTCCGCGTCCAGCACTTTTCGTGCCAGAGGTGTCCTTCGAGTTGCTGGTGAAGCGGCAAATTAAGCGACTGGAGGAGCCCAGTCTGCGCTGTGTAGAGCTTGTTCATGAAGAGCTGCAGAGGATCATCCAACACTGCTCCTCCTATAGCACACAGGTTTGACAAAAGAAGTTTGATTGAATTTCTAAAAGAAAGAAAAAAAGAGTAGCACTGAATGAATGCTGGCCGTATTAGAAAATGTGTTTGTCTGCTAGGAGCTCCTACGATTCCCCAAACTGCATGATTCCATTGTGGAAGTGGTGACCGGATTACTGAGGAAGCGCCTACCGATTACTAATGATATGGTAATCCACAGATTAACTGAGTCTTTATACTAATTGAAGTAGCTAACAGCTGAGGTTCAGTAACTGTGTTTTTCCCTCTTAGGTTCATAATTTAGTAGCTATCGAGCTGGCATACATCAACACCAAACATCCAGACTTTACGGATGCAGCACAAGTCTCAGCAACTGTCAACAGTCAGCAGGTAGCTATTTGTCCTTTACAGCAGGTACTTTGTATCTTTCATTTATTCTATCAGGGTAATCAGAGGAAGTTGTGTTGTTTAAAGCAGTAAACAGTGTGTTTCACATCCAAACAGTAAACCCCATTTAAAGCTTATGGTGGAACTCCAAGCTCAGCCCAAATTGCTTTGACCCTCTGACGCTCGATTTCTTGCTGTTAGGCGGAGGGCCTCGATGGAGGGAAGCGTTGGAAGAATGAGAAGGTAGCAGAAGACAAAGCCCTCGCTGCAGGTTTTGGCAGTCCCAGCAAAGGCCAGGCCATTAACCTCCTTGACACAGTGAGTTGTGGGATTAGCAGCGGGACCAAACACTTAGTAGTGAATACATTGCAGACTGTCAGCATCTTACCTTACCTCTCTCTGCCAGGCAGTGCCTGCGTCCCGCAAGCTGAGTTCGAGGGAGCAGAGGGACTGTGAGGTCATTCAACGCCTCATCAAGTGCTACTTCCTCATTGTCCGCAAAAGCATCCAAGACAGGTTTGTCTGGGAGAAGTCCAGGATAACTGGGGCGGCTTATCTCCCTTTTTCTATCTCTTACTCTTTGTCTATTGTACACTCCCATTAGTTGTTATTGATGCTGACTTTCTAACTTTTTCTCGGGGCTCTGTGTGTGTGTC
Organism: Symphodus melops; assembly: GCF_947650265.1. Lineage (NCBI taxonomy): Eukaryota > Metazoa > Chordata > Actinopteri > Labriformes > Labridae > Symphodus > Symphodus melops. The sequence goes on along the minus strand of NC_136691.1, from coordinate 39,098,106 downwards.
CACAGTGTGCCCAAGACTGTGATGCACTTCCTGGTGAACTATGTGAAAGAGCATCTGCAGAGTGAACTGGTGGGTCAGCTTTACAAACAGGCACTGCTGCAGGAGCTGCTCATTGAGTCACAGGACACGGCACAGCAGCGCACAGAGGTTGCGCAAATGCTGGAGGTAAAACTGGCTGATGCTTTTGTTCTCTGAATAGTTTTCTGTGAATATCAAGGGAAAGCAAGTCCTTTCTCTTCTTCTTTCATCTCCTACTTCAAGGCCAGTATATTAACTACTCTCTTTTCTTTTTTTTTTTACCTATTACAGGCGCTCAAAAAGGCCAATAACATCATCTCAGAGATCCGAGAGACCCATCTGTGGTAGCCGGAGGACACGAACAAATCCACTGTCATAGGACAGCTTTGAGAGTATGAGAGTGTATGTGAGTTTACAGCACTGAAGGCAAATGTCCAAGAGTGTGTGTGTGTGTGTTTGCCATTTGTAGCAGTACCACTGTGCTCTCATGGAACAATGACCATAGAACATTAAGATGTCTTTTATTCATGTCAGTTGTCGCCCTGACTGATACACTGGGGCTGACCATTTTCACTATAAACGTGTTCGATGTGACAGAAATTATTTACAAACTCAGGCCGAATGTGTCATTGTAAAGTTGAAATAAGAACAACAGAGCCGAGAACAAAATCATTCTTTAAACAAGAATTTTTGTAGATTATAAGGTTGTTGCTGTGATTGTAAAATATAGAGGATATGTTGAGTATTTGTGCTGATCTCAAGGCTGCTCTCTCTCTCTCTCTCTCTCTCTCTCTCTCTCTCTCACTTTCTGTTTTTTTGTGATCATTTCCACACTCTCCTACAACCTGGCTTCTCTGAGCAACTTCAGCAGGTGCTAAAAGGAAGTTAGATTAGATGTGTTCCAACTTAAATCTCCTACCTTCAGAGAATTCACCAGATTTAAAAAAAAAAGAAAAAAAGAAATTAAATTCCTACTCAATCACTGCAGACTGCAATGCAACACTGTAGACAGAGCATAGTCATTTACACAACTCTCAGAATGATGAATGCAGATGGTATTTGTTCCCTGCTAATCAAAAATATTTATTTCCCAAAGATACATTTACATACAGGCTCATTAGACTGTTGCACTGACCTTTAAGTGTGCTGTGTACTAATGTAAAAAGAGACCAAACATTCCCTGTGTACTTTCCTCCTGAGTTTATATAAAGTGTCAAAATAATTCCCAGGTAAATTTTGACACCTTTCCTGTGAATTGTATATATACACTTGAGTACTTAGAAAACAGGAAAAAAATGCAATGATTAAAAAGGGGTTATAAAGTCAAGGGGATTAGGATACTGCCATATTTGATGGATTTAAGATGGAGGTAATAGAAATGCAATTTTCTGTAGCTTCATTTCCTTTCCTCGAAACCATTTCTTCACTGGTTTCCTCTTCTGGGATCAAATTCTCAATCACTCATCCCTGTCCAGTACCCAGGACACTTTGACTGAGTATAAGAGAGTTATTATGCTGATATCACCTGCATGCCATTTCCCCCAAACTTTAGCTTACATCTCAACTTTCATTTCTCCTGTGCCATTAGTCATTTGATTGTGTCATGTTTCTTGACGTTAGCTAATGATTCATCTTTTTCCATCTGTTCCAAAATGAAATTGTCGTTCCACCAAATTCCCCCCCTGCAGCTCAGTCGTGTTTAATGTGAATCTCTTATCATAGCAAAAACAAATAATAGTCCTCAATCATAGGCTTTATCAGAAGACCTGCCTTAACTGGACCATCGAAAAGTTGCTTCTGTGTGTGATCACAGAGTGAACGCAACATTTTGCCAGTCTCTGAAAGCCTCTGTGTACGTTAGCATGTGTGTGATCATTGTGCATGTGTGGCCGTATGAATGACTCTGATGTATATTTTGTATTATTTAAATGTATATTATTATCAGTGTGAACTGTCTACTGCCTCTGAGTTCTTGCCTGCCAATGTTTGATACATGTTTACTGATTTGAAGTCTGCAGAGATTAGGGGACTCATTAAACCCTAACAAAGGAAACTGTACTGACTCTGTTATTGATGGCGTGCGCTTAAAAAAATTGATCAGTTTTTATGAGGTCTGTTTGTTTGTCTCCCACAGTGCTGCAGCAGTAGATATGGTTTTGCTCATCCTTCTTCCCTTCATTGATCTGAAGTGGTTGAAAAAAGTCTGTTAGTCTGTGGTTGCTGCTTTACCAGGGTGAAGCTGTCCCGGAGGGAGCAAACACCCATGTACCTAGTCAGCGTGGCTCCAAATCTACACACTGAACCCGCTTTTATAGAAGGAACTACATCGAGTGATCCATCTCCCCTTGCATCAAGATGATAGATAATTAAAGTCTACACAATCTGAGTTAAACCTGAGCAGAGGTGGAGGAGTGAGCTGATGGATGACTCGAACGGTGCAGTGAGAGAGGCAGGAGCTTGTCATTAATGTTGGATGAGAGTGAGCACTTCAATCCAAGCATTTTTTTTTTTGCGCAACATGACAAAGTCATCAGTGAACTTCAAAACCCTGAAAAGTGTTAGTTTTTCCCACGGTAGTCAGATTGCATGAAGAACAGATTCATTTTAAACGGCTTGATTTGATCTGCTGTGAGAGCCCCGAGTTCACAAAGAAGATGAGCCGCAAGCGAATGAACTCTAACTCCAGGTGATTATTTCAAATTGCTTGCACTTTGTCCCCCTACTGTAGCCAGTTATTCTGATCACCCTCTTCTAACACACCCCATCTCCCCACCAACTGAGGCTAGACTCGACCATACCAACTCTGACAGCGATGGAGGGGACTCGGTTGCAGCATTATGACATCTCTATCCTATATGTCTCGTAAAAACCAGCTGCATGTAAGTGGAATCAAACAAAATACACTTTTGAATTACTTGATTTAGCCCTGCAGTCTCTTTTTTCTTTCGGCTGATGTGTAGAGAGGATATGAGGCGGCACTCCCTCCCACCCTCCACCCCTCGCCTCTCCTCTGCTGGTGAGCCAGTCAGCAGAGCAGGCTGAACAAAGCCATGGGAGAGAGAGGAGCTTCTGGGAAGAAATGTCTCACTGACTCTGTCGCCTGGACAACCGGGTAAGAGAGGAGGGGAGGGTGCACGATATAGATAAAGGACCGGGGAGCATAAAAGGAGCAGAAAACAACACATTATTAACTGCTTAGATTGCAGGATTCCTTGAGAATCTGTGTGTGTTTGGGGGGGAATGGATATTTCTGTGTTTTTCTCTTGTGAGGATTCCCCTGATGTTTCTCTTTATTGATGAGTTATTAACTATGACAATAAAACAGTAAATGTTTTTTTTTCCTGCAACAATAGAACATGGAAGGGATGACATTTAAAAGCACAAGTTTAGCACATTACAAGTGGACCCAGGAGGCCTGAACGCTCCACCTGTATTTCTCTTCTCATCAGCCTCAGGTAAGAGTCTCCTCAGTGTTACAGATGTTCTCTCCGATAGAAGCGCTTTTGTTCTTGTCTGATTTAAGGCTAAGAAAGATCAGTTACTGACCTCAGTTAACCACGCAACTATCCATGAAAAGTAAGAAAATTGTTTGAAAAACAAACGAACAATAACAGCTCATCCTATCAGCTTGGATAACAAGTATGGTTCATGAGAAAAACTCTGAAGCATGTCAGTTCTGGGAGATGTTGTGGGCTTTATTATGTTTTTGAATGTGTTGGGTTTTTTTAAGCTGCCAGAAAAATGAAAGGGCCATTCGTGTTATATGGAGCTTATTTAATCAGTTTTATTCAGCAGAGTGAGAGAAATTGCCTGGTTCAGCCCCAGGAGGTTTCACACACCGGGCACAGAGTGAGCATAAATTCATCAACAATAAGAAAATGAACGCCGTTGTTAGGTGCAAATGGATCTCAAGAGTTGGACTTGACTCCGTATTCACCACGCGTGACAAAAAAGGAGGCACGTCCTCTGTAAACAAACTGCTGAGCACTCATGCATAAGGAGTATATTCATAGGGCACTGGTGCTGAAATCAATGCCCCTTTAAATGAGGTGGTATGCTGGCTGCCTTTACACCAGGCTGTGTGTGTGTGTGTCTGTGTGTGTGTGTCTGTGTGTGTGTGTGGGGGGGGGGGGCAGCATGTGATATCCATATTGGATGAGATGGAGAGGAGATAAACTGAAGAGGATGGGGGTTATTTTTAGCTGCTGTCAGCAAAAGAAGGTTACAAATCTCTCACCTTGGTCGACAGGGTAGAGGTGTGGAGAGAGAAAAAAGGGTGGAAAGATTGAAGGGAAGAAAAGGGTGAGAGAGTGAGGCATGGTGAGCTAAAGGAGGAATGATGGAGATGTTAGAGGTGATGAGTTCAGGCTCACAGCAGGCTGGGATTGCTCAGAGCTCCTGCCTTACCAACCTCTAACACTCAAAGAGATAGAGTGGTGGGAAAAAATTGCTGACACTCTGCTTATCCACCTTTTTGTTGGAGGAAAAAAAAACATGAGAAAACTCAGGTCCAGAGGAGCTTATGGTTCACTCCCATTTTTGCTTACAACGGACTAAACACCACACAAGCAGCTTGAAAACAGCTGTGTGCTGCGAAACACTGTCCGTCATATACAGCTGCTGTACTTCCACCTGGTTTAAATGGATTAAATTATATCTATACACTACATGTATAGATAAATATAAAGAAAGTTAAAAACTGAGTTTTTTCACGTGAGATAAGGCAGGGGTATTTAATACAGAACCACAGAACATACATGATGCATCAGCAGCTTCTTTTTAAAATGAGGTTTTCATATCTAAAATGTGCTCACAGTTGTTCATTTTAGGCTTCAGTGCATTTATATGTCTCTCTTTGGAGACTAGAACAACATCAAAGACAAGGAAACAGCCTCATTATGAAGAACAGCACAGCTTTAATATGAGCTGTGTCATTTAGGCAACAGATTTTATAATGAATAAAGACTGAAAGCAGGGCCAAATTACCCTCAATTTCCACACCTGCAGAGTGCGTAAACAGTTTGTGTACTGCTAATCTGGAATAAATGATTGTGGGAGCCTGTGAACACATTAGTTAGGCTGGGCTCTGCACCGCTCTGCAGCTTTACGCTGCTCATGATTATTGTATATAAGCTGCAATGCTTTTGACTGCGAAGACACGTCTGTCTTGTCAAGCGGAGAGAAAAGGATTTTACCCAGAGGCCATGCATCACTGTACATATCTCTCCTCCACTGTACTTGCATGCTGTCTGTTGCAAGGTGCACACAAGGTGATTGAGGGTTAGAGCTCTGCAGGCACTAAGTCTGCATACCGCTCTTCAATTAGTTCCTCAGACTGTCAGACTTTGACATCTAGGTACTGATCAGTCTGTTTGGTGTAGAAACAGACAGAGAAATTAAGATATGCTGAAAGCCCTCTCATTTAGATTTTCCATGAATAATAAACAGCAGGGAAGCACAATTTCTTTTCGCAGATCTTTGAGTCTGCTGGTCGTTTGTTTGAAGAGTGACGGCTGTGTTGTAAGTGCGCGCGCGTGTGTGTGTGTGTGTGTGTGTGTGTGTGTGTGTGTGTGTGTGTGTTTGTATTTTTGTTTGTCTACAGTCATTCCCCAGGCTTATTCTCGCACGTTTACTTCACCCCACCTCTCCCTCACCATGTTTTTGTGCTTTGCCTGCATGCCTCCTCTCATCTCCTGATGATGAGAGCAGCAGCATCAAAACAAGCTGTTAAGGCAGAGATGAAAGTAACAGGATTAAAATAATCTAATTACCAAAATTAGCAGCCGCAGTTTGTTTAATTTTCGGTAATTGCACAATTATGCCTCACCTAAGTCTTGCAAATTGGTCTCATAATTAGTCATATTACTGTGACGTATGGAACATTATTATACATGTTGGAGGGGAAATATATTTTAGTTTTTAACTTAAAACATTTTAACACAACGTGTGTTTTCATTTTCAAACAGCAGCAATTGATGGGTGCAGATACCAAGTTGCTGTGTTTTTATTTTAGAAACAGTGTCATATTAATAAGAGGAAGTGTTGCACCAATAAAAAATGGTCCAAAATAGGCTGTTCTATCAAAGCGTAGTAGACACAGCAGAGCGCTTAGTTTTCAACTCAACAGGCTCTTTTAATCTCTTTCATAAAAGGGGAATCCAGCAGAGAACCACATTAGCAAATTGCTGATCCTGGGGATATTTAGGAACATTAAAGCTGCTCCTCTTAAGGGTGGGAAAGTGTTGAGCTCAGGCTGTAAAAGATGAGAACATAGAACATCCATGAGCTTAATGATCATCAAACTGGAGACTGACCAGTGACTTAGTGACCGCACATGAGCTGACTTTCTACAGCTGGCATGAGCATTTATTCTTCCTTAGCAGAACCATGAAATAAAGTTCAATCATGTGTAAGAGCACAAATTAAAAAATCCAATTAAACTCCAGCTCATCTTTATCTCCAAGGTTAGCCTCTCATGGTTCATTCTTTGCTTTTCAACAGTAAAAGTAACTTTTGAAAATATCGATTTAATGAAATTATTTTGTATTCTTCTATTCTATGATGGATTTTCTCCTGAGCACAGCTATCTTGAACACACAATCAGATCGCACTTTCTTACCTGGCTGACCTTAAAGGCCCTGTTTTTAAAGTGATAAATTACTGCAGTTAGTAGGCTCTCTGCCACTTGAATGCAAACTGTGGAGAGCATCTTTAGTGTGGAGGAGGAGAAGGAAAAAAAGTGGCACCTATTGACACTGTTAGTCAGAGGGTGTCTGTAACAGGAGATAAACCCTTTCTTATTCCTCAACTCTGTCTAATATCACACTGGCTCTTCTTGTCAGTAATTGGACATGTGAGATGATTTAATTTGCTGCAGAGCAGAAGCTGCTACCTTGACTGCTGATATGTAGAGAGTCACTAACAGACTGTCCCTGGGTGATATTAGCAGGCACACATAAACAAAAGAATTAAATCAAAGCCTTTCGCCTGTCTCACCCCAAAGCTCTTGTGATCAGCATCTTAAATCAGGTTTAGGCCAATCCAGTGTCATTTCACAAGAATAAAAGTCTTTTCTCCTCTGTTTTGTCCCACTGCACCTTTTTTTTGTGACAGCTGCCCAAGGACAGACTGAACTTTCTTGTCCTTCTTCACTGATTTCAACTTTTAAGACACCTTGCCCTTCGTTTCTGTCTGACGCTTGTGTCAGCTGCATGTAGTTCAAACGTTTGTTTTGTGTCTGTGTTCCACAGCCTGAGGAGAGGAAGATGGTTGGTACTTGAAGTGAGTGATGATAACAATTTGTGGTATGTGTCCCTGACAGGTGCCAGCATGGACGTGGAGGATGATCCGCTGCTTTTTCAGACCAGCTGGGGAGGGTTGGAAGATGAGGAGGAGGAGGAGGAGGATGACGACGAGGATGGAGTAGCTCATGCAGAAGGACAGAGCTGCTTGTCTGAGGAGGCTGGAGTTTGTGGGCCGTGGAGAGTGCTTGGATGGGTGTACACACAGCCCTGTGCCAGTGGAGTGGTTTTAGGGGCAGCTATCCTGCTCCCATGTACCCTGTTTGCCTACATGCTCCACTACTGCCCTCCTCTGGACATAGACCTCTCCTACAGTGCCTTTGAAGTCCACAGTCACTTCTCTGCCGAGCGCTTTGACGCCCTCACCATCGCTGTGAAGACTCAGCTGGGCTCCTGGGACAGACTGAGGCGGGACTTAGATAACAGTGAGGCTGAGGCCCTGCAGGAGCTTTTGCTGGAGAAGCTGGGAAGTCAGGGTGCATTCAACAGGACGGATAATGAGGGCGAGAGGTCCTCTACGTCTCAGAACGACACTGTAGACTCAGGAGATGATCAGAGGAGAGACTCTGCAGCGGGCAGAGATAAAAGGACAGCGTCGGATGTGACTCAAGAGAAAATGAAAAAGCACAAGAACTCAAATAAGAAAGCAGAGGAGGACGAGGCAGGATCATGGGATGGAAATTCAAGTTTGTCGCTCATTAGAAGGAGAAGGTTCGCTCCGAATTACTACATACAAAGCCAGGCTCTGTGGAGGATCGAGCTGGTGTTTGTGGCTCAAGGGAAAGGCGATCGAAACATTTTCACCCCAGAACGTCTGCAGACGGTTCATCATGTGGAGCGACTGCTCATGCAGCATCCGCAGTTCAGTCAGTTCTGCTGGAAGCCTCTCGAGATGTTGAGGGATCTGCCACTGGGGCCGTCCTACTGCTCCCCTCCCAGCTCCCTCCTGTCCTACCTCTACCCCAGTGAGAGAGGAGGGAAGATTTACTACGATGGCATGGGCCCCGACCTGGCTGATATTCAAGGTTTGTTCATGGACAAGAAAGGAAGGGTAAATTACAGCTTTCAGACACAGAAGGCTACCTGTTAAGAGCCGTTTTAGCAGTGCTGTGTTTGTCTTTTCAGGTTCTCTGAGTCTGGCCATCACCCACCCTCAGTTCTACTGGTACGTGGACGAGAGTCTGTCACCAGAGCATCTTTCCTCCTCTCTCTTACGCAGTGAGATCCATTTTGGAGCTCCTCTTCCCTCTTATTACTCCCTGCAGGATCGAGCAGAGGAGCAAAGATCTCGCTTCAAAACCTTTGTGGTTCAGTACGCTGAAATGCTGGCCAAGCAGTCCACCAGGTCAGCAGTATATCGCTTTATTATTGGTCAGATATTACAATACACAATATAACTTCAATGGTCCTAGATTAATAGTTTAATTATAGTGCACACTGATGTAAAGGGCTAAAATGTAATGCTATTCTGTTTCTCTGCATGCCTGGCTCCAGCCAGGTGAAGGTGCTGTATGGAGGAACAGAGCTGTTTGATGATGAGGTGAGACACACCTTCCACAACGACATGATGCTGGCTGTCATCAGTGGAGCCTGCATCACGATGCTCGTCTATGTCCTTACCTCCTTCTCTGGTACAGTATGACCTGTTCCCTGCTCTCCTTACATACCTTTGTAGTTGAATTGTTTATTTGAGTTATTTAGATTTTTTTTTTTTAAATGTTTTCCCTTTGCAGTGTTTCTGACTTTCTTCGGACTTGCAAGTATCGGACTGAGCTGTTTGATGGCTCTGTTCTTATACCATGTTGTCTTTGGTGTGAGGTATCTTGGCATTCTCAATGGAGTGGCAGCCTTTGTAATCATTGGTATAGGTAAGGGGAAAGAAACTTAGATTTTAAGTTCTACAATTAGAACATAATGCTCAGTAGTTTTCTTGTCTAGTGTCTGTATTGAATATGATGCTAAAGCCAGCTGCTGGTTATCATTTTATATATAGTATACAATATGATTACAATGTTATGTTTATTTATTATATTATATCTACACTATCTATATTATATATTACATTATTACATTATACTCTTGTATTATTATAACTGTATATCTATACTCTAGTCAAAACTGCACTATATTTATTATACTTATAACTTATTACTTATAACTGTCAGTACTGTTTACATAACCTTCTGATCACAAATGTCACTTTAAATTCTTCACTGGTCACTTTAACATGCCATTTACTGCACAGTATTATTACTATCCTTTTCATTGTCCTGCTAAGTCCACCACACAATAGTCCTCTGTATATATCCCCCCCCTTACTACCTGGATTGTATTTATGTTTATGATATTATTTTATTCGATTTTTGACTTTTTGTTTTTGATTCTGCACTGCTGCTGTAACACCCGAATTTCCCCATTGGGGATCAATAAAGTTATATCCTATCATAGCTTAGCAAAAATGCTGGGAACAGGGGAACTCCTGGCACGGCTTCTTGCTAAAACCACCAAAAAATCCAAACATCTGTTTAATAATAAAAAAAACCCCTCAGTGTCAATAATGGAGTGATTTAGAGTTTATGGACTATTTCTTGGCCTGACCTCTTGCTCCACATGTTTTTGGTCCACTGTGAGGCAGTACTAGAAAAAATAGTGCAGCACATAAGCTCCCTTAAGACAAACTCCATCACCTGGTTAGCTAAGATAACATGCATGAAGCCACCATGTGTTAGCGGTAAAATTGGTACAATTTTCATTCTACGCAAAAGAGTTTTATTTTATTTTTCTTCCCCAGAAATGTGAATCAGCACTTTCTCCCAGTGTATTTATCATCATTTATGATGATGCAACTCTTTTGTTCTCTCACTGTTGCTCAGGGGTGGATGATGTATTTGTGTTCATCAGTACCTTCAGACAGGCTTCCCATCTGCTTCAGCCACAGCAGCGCATCATCTACACAATAAAAACTGCTGGCAGAGCTACTTTCCTCACCTCCTTCACCACTGCGGCTGCCTATGCTGCAAACACCTTCTCTCAGGTAAAGGGACAAAAAGTCAGCCATTTATAGAATCTGTACTGGCGGAGTTGAAAGACTGCCCCGCTATGGATGAATAGAAGTACCTCTCTCAGCAGACTGCCGTGTTCATGCGATAAGCACAAATTAAATGTTTCAAGGTCCTTGACAATGTGTTTCGTTTAACTGACACTTAGATCCCAGCCGTGCATGACTTCGGCCTTTTCATGGCCCTCATTGTAAGCTGCTGCTGGCTCTGGGTATCCATCCTGATGCCAGCTGCGCTATGCATCTGGACTGAGTGTGTGGAGCAGCAGGAACATGCCTGGCTGAATTGGTGAGCTATTCATTCCTTACTTTTTTGTGCGAGATGTTATTTTTTGCATGCTGTGCAACACCGCAGACACAATGTAATCCCTTCAGCTGTCTCTCCCACTAAACTATCTCCTCGCCCTGAAGCTGGAAGCTGTTTTCAGGGCTGTCAGCGAGCCACGGCCCTTTGTCAGATGAGGACGATGATGTGGCGCTTCTGTCAGTGGAGATGGAGCCAGGTGAGATTATTATCTCCTTCGCATTGAATGAATGATGGGGGCAGAATGGGGGAAATGGATTGAGGTTAGGCTGTAAAACCCGCTGTCCAGCCACCATTAAGCCCCTGTCTTTGTCTCTTCCAGGCTCCTGTGACACAGACAGTGATACAGCTATTCTTTCCCTGTCAGTGGAGACACCTCTGTCCCCTCCAGGGCGACAGCATGCGGGTGTGGTGAGCACAAATCTCCAATGGGCCCTGAAGCATTTAGTGGCAGAGCCAGCTGTGGAGCGGAGAAGAGCTGTTCTAGGTGAGATTTGATGTGGACTGAGAATTCACCTGGATTTTGAAATACATTTCTCACACTCTAAGTTATTGATGAAGACCTGCTAATAAGAATCTTTTAATGCCACAGCCCAACGTGAAAACTGAAATTAATCCAGGACCCCATAAATAATCCACCTACATATGTAATGATACCGTGTCAGAAGAAAAAGTTCAATAATGGCTTAAAGTGAGTTGTAAAAATGAAAGAAAAAAACTTTTATTTTTAAAGTCTCTCTTGTGGCCAATTTTCTGTCTCTTCGAGCGACACTTTGGGAATCACTCATTTAGACATAAGAGGAACCTCCAGCTAGCACAAGAACTGTTGAAACAAATCTGTAATCTCTGTGCAGCCTGAGGGGGATGAATGAATCTATCAGAGAAGAAGCAAGTCCCCATCATGCAGTATTCATCCTCTTCCTTTTCTGGAGTGGCTGCAATTGATCCCTGCTCCTGATCTGTCCCTTAGCTGCTCTATCTACTCCATCAGTCCCTCCTATCTCTGCCATTGTTCATCATACTCTTCCTGTCATCCCAGGTGTCTTTGTCCTGGTTCTGCTCTTATCTGCCGGGTGCTGCTGTCTCCTGAGGCCGGCTACTCATGCCCCCCTTCTTTTCCGCCAGGACACAAATCTCCAGTCTCTGCTGGCTCTGAGGAGCAACCTCAGCGGTCAGGGTATCTCCTGCCCCATGTGCTCAGGTATGACTGTGGCAGTCAAAAAATATTCCTCATTTATCCTCTGAGGACTGAAGATAAAACATCTGAAATGTACATTTTGTCATACAGGTGTATTCATGGAGAAGCCCCACCTTTTGTACACCCACACTTCTTCATCAGCGTTTAAGTTTTCAGCACATCAGAGAGCTCTGGGCACAATGACCTCATCTGCTGCTAGGAGCTCAGTGAGACCAAATTTAAGCACAAACCAAACAAGTAAAAGATTCAGCTCAATTCATATTATTGAACAGAACATGTTTTGACATTTAAAAATATTAAACTTTGTACTGTTTTTTTAAGGCTCTTTACTTACAGTGTACATATCAAAGTTGGACCTTGGAGCCTCTACAACCCTTTACCGCTTCTCCCTTAACACCAGCACTCCCTCCCCCTGGAAACTCTGCAGCCCAGATCATGGAGAGGTTTCATCATTTCAGGTTAGAGGAGCAAAAGAGGAAACGTAATAATATTTATAATTTGTTGTATGACTACGTCTCCCTTCTTTAACCTGTGCTACAAAAGTGGTTTAAAACTAATCCTGTTTTATCTCCATAGGCTCATAATCAGCCCTGCAGCAATTACACTGGCAGAATGACAGTGTGTGTTTCCCATGTGTACCATCCATACCCCAGCTGGATGATCACATCCACCTCGTGTGACCCGCGTCACGGCTGGACGCCAGAGTTTGCTTTTTATGTAGCATTGTCTGCGCAGCAGAATAGCAGGTCAAAACTTGAATGTAAAAAAGTTTCAATTAGATGTCATGTTGATTTAGGGAACAATCTGTCATTTTAGCTTTGCTTCCCCTGTTAGGAGGCTGTACTTTGCCCAGCGCCGCCTGAGACCTCATCCCACCCGTGTGTGTGTCAGCCCGCCTGGCTGTGGCATCAGTTCTGGACCTGATGGACCCACACAGGGATCCTTTTATGTCCCTCTTCCTGGTGGTGAGCGAGCAAGTGTTACAGCATCACTACATAAAGAGGGTGTTTTAGCCCACCAGGACAGCTACTTCCACACTTCATGGAGCTTCTTTTTATGTCATTTAGTATCATTGAGTCTTATAAGTAGAGAAAGTGCTCTGATATGACTCCTTATTCAAATCTAGACTCTTAAAGTGGAACTCTCTGAACCCACTTGAGAATTTTCAACAGCACTTCACTTGTACATATTTTTACTCTGCATAAATAAATGCTGTTTATAGATTTTCTCTGGTTCTGTTTTTCGAAGATCCCTCATCTGCTGCCAAGAAGAAACCCTCCAAAACTTCTGGCTTCAACCCATGCAGCAGTGGTGTGTGTGGCCAGCCAGCGGTGCGTCCTCTGGTGGACACCGGGGCCATGGTCTTTGTTGTGTTTGGCATCTTGGGCGTCAACCGAACAGGGCGCAGGGACAACCATGTGATTGGAGATGTGGTAAGGGTCACACCTGTGTCAACACATTCTAATAATCTAGAGAAATGCATCAGAGCCAGATTGTTAATTGTTTTCGCATGAGGTTGACGTGGTGTTTGATTCTCTTCAAAGGGCAGCATCATATTGGATCCAGACTTTGATATCTTCCAGGAAATGGGGTATCTTTGCCAAATCTGCAAAGCGATTAGTGCAAACAGAAAACTTGTGAAACCAGGTGGAGCGCAGTGTTTGCCATCAGGTAACAGAGTGAAATCTCTTTTTTTGCAGAAATAATAGATACAGTTCTCTGATTATACAATATTAATACAAGACTGTTATATAACATGGCTAACAAATGAGTAAAAATAGTCCTATTAGACACATCCTGAACAAAAAGATAACAAAAAATCGTACTTAATCCATCAGTCCTGTTTTAATCTTCTTATTTTACCTTATTTTTTGAATTGTGTGGTTTGTGGGGACGGGAATTGTGTTGTTTCTGTTTGATTTATTAGTATGTAAAAGCACTTTGTGATACATCTTTGTATGAAAAGTGCTATACAAAGAAAGTTTAATTGATTAATTGATTGTGAAATTAAATTAATGTCATTTAATCTTTTCCCTTTTTCTTTAGGTAATAAATTGTCGTCCATTCTGCCGCTGCTCCACCCTGATTGTCACTCTCTCCCTGCTCCAAACCTGCTCCCGGGGCAGCTCTCACATGGAGCTGTGGGAATGCACGGAGGAAAGGTCCGCTGGCTGTCCATGGCCTTTGAGTCAGTAAGTCTCTTCATCTTTCTGCTTTAAACAAAAATAAAAATCTCTCTTCATCACACAGCTGTCCATTATCAACTCTCTCTCTCACTCTACCTCTCTCATCCAAAGACCACATACAAGGGGAAATCCTCCTTTCAAACCTACTCAGACTTCCTCCAGTGGGAAAACTTCATCCAGGAGCAGCTCACCTCTCTACCCAGGTCCTCCGCTCTCCAACGGGGTTTCCAAACCTGCGAGCACTGGAAGCAAATCTTCATGGAAATCATAGGCAAGTAAAGAGATGGCATTGTATGTCAAGAGATGGGTTTTTTTGTTTCTGAAAAGAGGGAAAGTAGTAGTGTATGAAAATCTGCTAACAAACTGCTCTCTGCTCTGTTTGTAGGTGTGGAGAGTGCCCTCTGGAGTCTGCTGCTGTCTCTGGCCATCTGTGTGGCAGCTGTTTCTGTATTTACCGCTCATCCTCTACTGCTCTTGCCAGTGCTCATCACCATACTTGGTAAGACCTGACGTTTTTCATTCACATCGATTTGTTTAGACCTACAGTACATGTGGATGGTGTGTTTTATTGTGAGTTTTGGACTTTGTGCAGGAGTAATCTGTCTAGTGGTGGCCATCATGTATTTGCTGGGCTGGGAGATGGGAGCAGTCGAAGCGATTTCTCTCTCTATACTTGTGGGTTCTTCAGTGGACTACTGTCTGCACCTGGTGGAGGGATACCTGCTGGCTGGAGAAAACATGCTCTCTACACCGGGTCAAAATTCGGTACGGGAGTGTTAACTTGTTTCCCAACACATTTATGACCAATTGAAAAAACTTTCCTCTGCTTCTTCTGTGCACGTATATACAAGCTAATGACTAAGATTTGGATTTTTTGAATGTGACAAGCGCCCTGAAGGCTTTTGAGTAAAGAGGAGCAGCTTTTCTTACTTAATCATGTCTTTGCAGGATCCTGGTACTGAGAGGCAGAGGCGGACATTGGAAGCAGTCAACCATGTGGGCGTTGCCATAGTGTCCAGCGCCGTCACCACTGTGATCTCCACTGTCCCCCTCTTCTTCTGTGTCATTGTGCCTTTCGCCAAGTTCGGCCAGATAGTCGCTATAAATACCGCCGTCTCCATTTTGTTCACCCTTACCGTGACTGTGGCCATGTTGGCATGCATGGCCCCTGCTCGTTTCAACAGACCCCCTGGTGCTGTGCTGAAGGCCAGCCTGGCGGTGATGGCTGCAGTAGCCTTGGGAGCTGCTGTGTGCTGGGTGGGAGGACAGCTGGGTGCGTTGGCCTGGTAATCAATCAGCACCTGATCCAAAATTTACTCAAATTCCCACTGATGTCAGGCCGAGGAGACCCTCTGTATGCAAACATGAGAACTGTAAGCACTCAGTTCTCCTCTAAGTTCAGCAGGATTATCAGATCACTGAATGATTTGAACTTTACAGCACAAAGATGTCAGAATTTATCACACAATCATAAACTGTTTCCCATCTCCAAATCCATCGTTTTCACTCGTCATGATGGATGGAATGTTAGTACTAAAATATTGTGTAAACGATATGTGACTCATATTTGTGAGTTGACCAACTACTTTCTCGGTTGATATGATGATTCACCTTTTATTAATTTTAGGTGGAGATGATTGAGTAATCGTTGTGAATCAGTGGCTGACTCACAGTTTTCCTCAGTGTTAGTAATGGAGTTGTGAAGAGCCGCTGAATGTGCCGTGGTGTACGGTTGTGAACGCCTTCAGGGCAGAGCGCTCTGATGTACGAGAAGATTAGTGTTACCTGTTCACTTTACTCACAGGCACTTTGAAACGTTTTCTGTCTGTGTGTTTTCTCTAATGGATATTGAATGTTTTTAAAAACAAAAGGTTATGATGTCCTGATGTGGCTGGATTAAAAGTTGTACTCAGAATTCAAGCTGCACAGTTTTGGTCAAAGTAATGTTTGATGTAAATGTTTCAACATGCTGCGCTGACACATTTAAGGCCACAAGATACGATCCTCTTTTGTGACCCGTAAAAGATGTTTATAACTTAGATCTATTTTTGCCATCAGAACCAATTGAAAGAAAACCTCTCGTCAGGTCCTCAGGTGTACTCCAAACTCACCCTTCAGCCCACTTGTAAGCACTCACGACGAGTAACTTTGCTCTCACATAATTTAGAGCACCACTCACACACCCATCGAAGCGGGCTCTGCTCTGCCCCGCGGTGAAGGTGAGGGACATTTGTCAAGCCACATTACACATTAATGGTCAGGGAGAAAGACTCCCTCTATTGCAAAGTGAGCAGTACATTTCTGTTTTTGTGTGTTCCTTGTAAAAGTCAAATAAAACAGGTGCAGAAAGCCTGGAGTCGTTTGTTATTGTGAAGGCTCAGCACTGCTTTCTTCTCACTTGTTACATAACGATGGAGACCTGTCACCGCTCGCTTATAGTCACAAAGTTACACAGAGAGCTACAGCAGACAGCATCTCATCTCCAGTTGGCTGATGTTAATTATTTATAAGAAACGGCTCAGATGTTACATCGAACTGCAGATCATCAATGTTTCATTGAACAAAAGGAAGGTGTTCTGCATACACAATCGTTCCTACTCACTGTGCTGGAAAACTAAAGTACAGGTATGTTAAGAATGTATTTCTTTTTGTCAATTTAAAAAAAACAAACCTTGGCAGCCTGTGTTAAGCAGTCTTCTATTTTATTCAACTGCAGCAGCATTAAATACATTATGATGCAGTGAAAAAAAAAGAAACTACTGTTGTAAGTTTCTTTACTGAGGCGTTTCTCAACAATCTGAAGATCTGTGCTCCAGTTTAGATCAGAAGCAGTTCTTGTATAGATATTAACATTCAGTTTAAATTACACGTATGGCCAGTTTATTATATTTAATTTTTTTTAAAGGGAAAGATGTATCCTGGTGCGGAAAGCATGAACTTACGATGCTCTATTTGTTTCACATTCAAATATGTATTGAGCTAATTTGATGTGCGGCCTCTTTGTTTTGCTTCTGGTTAAAATGTTATATTAGAGACACAACAAAGACACATTTCTATTTGATATCTTAAAGAGTGGTTAAGAAAGATAATATCAAACTAATGTAAAAATTGCTGAATAATCTCCATGACTACTTGTATAATTTCAATGTTTAATGTGGAATTAAATTAGGGAATACAAGATTTAAAAAAAGAAAGCACCACTCAGGAGTATTTATCAATGTGAAAGCTGTGTCTCACCCAGGGAAACAGAATATTGTTATATCTGAGGGTTTTTTTATCATTTGGTAAAGAAAAGTCCCCCATTTACATTTTGTAAATAGGGTAGTTTTTGTGCACCACCACGGCTATGCACTTTTCTTTTTTTCACTAAAAAGCATGAACTTAATGGAATAATTATTGAGGTTGAGCGAGGTTGCATGTAGGGAATGAATACCTAGCAGGATGGAAGAAGAAAAAGCTTTCATACCTGAAATGACAAGCTCAATCTATAAATAGTGAATCAAAAATATCACAAGTGAGAGGTATTTATAGTTGGTTGTTTGCTGGGTGAAAAAAAAGAATCCTCTGAAACTTTTTTGAAACACAAACCCATGTGCAATTTCTGCTCTGTTACTCTTCGCCTCTTCGCATGTCCTCGACTGCACTCAACTGCAGCTCAGTGAGTGCAGAGCAGGACAAGCTCTAACTGAATGTCCTGTTGGCCACTGTTAATAATACGAACAAAAGGTCAGACGTCAAACAGATGTGTCAGACTGCCGCCCTGTCGCACATCTTCCTCATCATCATGCTGAGTGAGAAATAAACGAAGGAAAGGAACGAGTGTGCAACATCGTATATTCAACATAGACCAATGGCTACATGTTAGAATGCAAGTAGAGGGTTAATTTCAACAGTACCTTTCCACCTTTACATTATATATGTCATTCTTTTAACAATAAATAACCAGGCTCATTTGGTTCTTGAGAAATACTTCATTGTACCATGAAAAGGCAGCTTCTCTGGAGAAAAGTTATTTTACATCAAAACTGTAACTCAACACTGAAACATAAGTCATTTCTTTATTACCCCATGTTGCAGGGCACACACAATGTTCAAGTATGCCTGAGGGACTAAATGGAGCAATAAAAAACAATGAAGAATAAAAGAGATAAAATGCATTTAAAAATAAGTGAACTGGCATTGCATTTCACAAAAACTCATAAGCTCATGATTTTGGAACAATTCACTATAAAGTGCTAACTGGTTTGAGCTATGAAAAGCACATGTTCCCTTTGAAAGATCATACACATTTCTTTTTACATGGAGGTACAGTAAAAGCCAGTCGTCAGGCGTGCAATTACCAACCAGAAGACATGGACCACAATTCATGTATTAGTCCTTTAATAAGATAACTGCTTCCTTAATTTCCTTGTTAATGGTAACAACGAGAATCTTGCCACTGGTTGCCAGGACAATGCCAATTACAAATGCTGGTGTTGTCACTGTACAGTTTTCCTTCTCTCCTTGTAATTACATGCAATTGACTGACATACAGTATCAGAATCTCAAGTCAAGTCCTTCTTATCCTCTTACAGATAGGAATCCTTGAACCAATGGGATGAAAGTGAGAGGAGAGGAGAGCAGGAGACCTTCCCATACTCCTCTTTCTCTCCTACCCCCCCCCCCCCCCCGGATGAGGTGGGCTGGCCCGACAAAAGCAGGGATCTGTCCAGCTGATGCCTGCCTTCCTACAGGTCCTGAGAATCCACTGTTTTCCTTTGTGCCTCTTATTAGGAGGCATGTTAAAAAATAAAGAAACAAACAAAAAAAGATCTGGAGGGGA
The DNA here is from genome assembly GCF_947650265.1 of Symphodus melops. Lineage (NCBI taxonomy): Eukaryota > Metazoa > Chordata > Actinopteri > Labriformes > Labridae > Symphodus > Symphodus melops. The sequence goes on along the minus strand of NC_136691.1, from coordinate 39,079,219 downwards.
CTTGGTCAATTAACTTTCCCGCCTAAAGCGGACGTTCCTCCTCACACCCCAACCCTAACCATAGAAAGGTAAAATCAAGGTGTACTGCAGAATGGCTTTACTCCTCACAGTCTGCGGGGGGAGCTAGATCCCCTAGGAGCTGAGGTGCGGTTGGTGGTCTTGCGGCTGTTCTGTCGTGTCTGATTCATCTTGGTGGCCGAAGGTTTCCGAGCGTCAGGCTGGCGCCTCCCCTGGGGGCCCCTCCGTTTGCCCCTTTGCCCTGCGCGGCCCCTTCCGGCCCCCGCTGGTCACTTGCGTGAGTGCAGTGTGTCCTGGAACTTGGTGCTGGTGTAGCGGACGTGAAATCCTTTCTTGTTGATTGTATCGTCAGAGCGGAACTTGATCACAATGGAGTCACCAGCCGAGTAGATCTCCTCTGGAGGCTGTGACGAGACACAAAACAACAAATTCATTAGTGCTGCTGCTTTCTGGTTCTTTGACTGCACTTCAATTCAAACTAAAGACGTGTCACATGTTGAATCTGAAGTCAAATCAGCGACCATGACCAATGGCTTCTGACTGCAGAGGATTCACAGTTCTTTGAAAGACGGGGGCCATCTAAGGGACCAGGACTAGGACTGGCCCTTTATAGCTTTATTGGAAACAAGGCTTTAGCTTCTATTGAAGTGAGGATAACATACAGTCTGATGATTAGTTCCAGGTGCACCTCAGCACAGAGCTTACTTCCACCCTGAACAAAACCACATACAGGTCAACACATCACATATTTCTGCTGCCACAAATGAATAGTCCCCAAACTGTTTCCAGTGAAACAAAAAGAGAAATAACTGCTTTATGTGAGCCCCAAAGCTATGCAACACTGCACCTGGCTGTTTGTCAGAGGAGTGTTATCACATGAATATTAATTCAGACATTATACTAGAAATTAATTAGCTGGTTGAGGTGCTCGGGCAGCTGCTCGGAGACTATCAGAAAGCACTGCATCACGAGCGTGTGCAACCAAGAGTAAAACATTCATCGTGAATTATGTATATACAATAGGTAATAGGTCTTGTTTTATTAGAACAGGGGAAAGTGTGCTTTAAACTGGATTGTAGAACAATGTGTAGTCTCCTATTAAACAGAGAAAAGCCCCCGGGCTAAAGTAAGCCTCCCCTCACTATAATGAGCTTTCAACGACCAGTACTTTTGACTGAATTGTGTCAGTTTATTTCGATCCATTTTATAAAAAGAAACTTGATTGAGAAGCAGCTCCCTGGGGGGTTCTGAGGGTGTTATGTCCCCTCCAGCAAATGATGTGTGTGAACAGGCGTGAGTGAAAAGCCTGAGCTTATTATTGAACTGTTTAAATGAGATCAAGCTGTTCTCTGACCTGAGGAAACTTGTGTTTCTATTCCCTGCTGGTGTCATTGTTCCAGCCTCAGCGTTGGCTGCTTAATTCGCAGTTACAGCCCAATGCCAGAGGCTCTGATAGGCTTTCAGCACCCAGGAAGAGAAGCAAGTGTGTCACCTTACAAGCGCCTCCACAGCTACAATCAGAAAGCCTGAGGAAAACCCTAACTTTAACATAGCCATTAAAGTTGGAGTGAGTCAAAAGCCCAGAGCAGTTCGCAAACCCCTCCTAAAGTTTCTCTAGAAAAATCTCTGAAATCCCGAGGAGTTACTTTTACTGTAAAACTGCAACAAAAAAAAAGGGGCCAGAAGGCCAGAGAAATGATCTTACCCCAGAGCCACAGTAGCGTCCCAGCCGAGGGGATTTGGTGTCAGCACCATCGAAGAGCTCCATGTAGTCATAGCCACAGTCCGCCTCCTCCTCAATCTCAAAGGTCTGGAAGATGAGCTCCACCCCATACCCTTTCTCAGCAGATATTACCCACTGACAGTCAGAGGCTCCGGGGTAGTTGTTGTCCCCAAACTGGGCGTGGGAGAACAGGTCCTTGGTTTTGACTTCAGCCTTCAGAGGACCACCGCACTCTGCGAGCAGAAAAGTTGAGATGAGTCAGACATACATGGTACAAAGTTGGAAAAACAGCTGCAGTGCGTATTGGTCTCTGGCTCATTTGTGGTTTTCACAGTCATCCAGATACAAAGGAGACTAAATCACGCTCTGTTGTTAAATATGAGTCATAATCATTCTCAGAAAGGGTGGTGAAATGTAATGAAAACATAACTTGCATGTGTTCAGTCCAGACACTGATTTGTTCGTAACTAACCTGATATCAACTTGATGCCCCCAAAACATGATGGTTTCAAGGTTTTATGGTAATCTGTCTTGGTTACTATTAGGTTTTCCATATAGCAAGAGGAAATAAGCGCTGTTTTAATAGCATCTAATTGTTACCTGCAGTATGGGAAGCCTCAAAGCCTTTCTTCTGCACAGAATTATCAGAGAAGAAGCGAACGAACAGCTTGTTTGCAGTCGACGTGATGGGTGGGGGTTTCTTGGTTCCACAGAAGCGACCCAGACTGGGAGCTTTTCCATCTCGCCCGTCATAAATCTCTACGTGGTCATACGCACACTCCAGATGGGCCTCCATGTCGATCTCGTTGAAGGCCTGTAGTCAAAGAGGAGCAAAGAGACCAGTTAAGAAAGTGTTAGAACATAACTTCGTTTTTCCATTAGTGACAGTTCTTGACTGCGAATAATTAAATTTATAGAAAAAACATGTACACACAAAGGCAAAAGAAAATTTGAAAAGTTAGTTAGATCTTTTTTTTTTTAATGTTGTATTGCACATACAATAAAAACAGAAGAGGGAGCCACACACATCATTGTTTCTGTTCCAGCTACTGATATCAGCACAGTAAACACAGATGTCATCAGTGGAGTTTTGTTATGTAATCGTACAAACAGAAATACAGTAATGACTGGCCAAAGGAGTTATACAGTGAGCAGGAGGAAGTGACACCTACAATTTTGATGCGGTGGCCTGGAGTGGTGGTTAGGGCCCAGGTGCAGGCCTTCTTGCTGGGATATCTATCCGGCCAGTTTGGGCTGGTAATGGTTCCACTCACGCTATTCACAGTATGATCACAGCCGGCTGTAAATAGACAACATTTAGTCAACACACAGACAAATCTGACTGCGTTCAATCAGTTTTCTACTTGGTACCTGCTCCGGCAAAAAATAAATAAATTAATAAATATTTAAGAAGAGTCTGAGAAAATGTGCAACTCCAATATATTGACAAGAATCTGAGGTCAGGTACCTTCTTTGCAGTCGTGTTTGTTCTCATGCAGCACAAAGCCGCTCCTGCACTGACAGCTGTAGCTTCCAAAAGTGTTGACACACTCGTGTTGACAGCCTCCGTTCTCCTTAGAGCACTCATCTTTGTCTGCGGGAGCACAGAGGACACAACCTTGGTGACTGTTCCCTTCGAAAAATGCCTGATGGCAGCTTAAGTGACTAAGGAGGCCTGTCAGGAGACTCACCTGAGAAGAATTGTGCTTTAAAGCCTTTTTTGGACACTGTATTGTCTGATTTAAACTCAATGCGCATGTTGTTGTATTGGGAGGTGATAGCTTCGGGTTTCTCCGCCCCACAGAACTTCCCATGCAATCTTGAATCAGCTGAAAGCCCGCTGCGAACCTCCACATAGTCATACTTACAAACCTGTGCAGAGAAACAGAGCGTGTGAAGAGGCTGGGACAGTGTATTCGGTTTTCAAAATGAAACACTTGGAGGCTTTGTTTGCGATGAAGTTGTGCAATGACAGAGAGATAACACAGAACAAACCCACCCCGCGCCGATTCAAAATAACCCCAGTGCTCACGTCATTGCCCTCAGTCTCGAAGACGTCAAAGAGCAGAGTGATGCGATACTGTGTTGGGGCGACTAGCTGCCAGATGCAGTTCTTGTTTGGGGGATACTCTCTGGGCCAACCGGGGCTGGTAATGGACCCGTTCAGCTTGGTGATGAAGCCTCCACAGGCAGCTGGACAGATCACACGACATGGGAATAGACAAGTACAAATAGTTAGCTTGATAGACCTGCGGATGTGCAGAAAAGAGAAAACATATCATCACCATAAGTCTCCACAGGAGGTTCTTCAAATGCATTGATGTCATAAACCATGCAGTGAAAACAAAAGCCCCTGTGATGTATCCTCCAATGTCCTGAATTCATCTGGATTAGTGCTTGACCTGCGTGTGACAACTCACAAAAGCTTAGCAACAGTTATGCAACGCAACATAATGAACAAACTGGTGTTACCCATTTTTGTACATTGTTTTTTTTCTGCCAACATTTCAGTGAATCATTGTTTAACCAACTGCATACATGTTTCGATGACACAGGGATTTAAAGTTATTTGATGTGGCCAAATGTTGCAAAGAAAAAAGTTACGTTTTAAAAGCAATACCACAAACTAAAAATATACTAGTTTCAAACACATTTAATGCTTCTCACTGTGTATTAATGCAGATATAATTGTCCTTAAATACCAGCTTCTTTGTTCGTACGTGTTTCCACTATCACCAAGATATGCTGCCCCCTTGTTTTACATGCAATAGAAACATCCTGTATCACTGTATTTAAAAAGAGTTTTGCGACATGCAAATATATACAGTATATTGATATGCAACATTTTTTATGTTCGACAGTTACATTTTTTGACTTTCTTCACAGGATACTAAAATGAGCTTATTTTAAGAGCTTATTTCTCTGTGATGCTGATTTGTTGGCTATTTGGTGAGATTTCACCACATTATTTTAACATAATTCTGTCAGATAGCATCCTTCCTTTCATTTGATTGATAGAAACACTGTGACGCTCATTTATGCGTGCTATCTTTGTTCTAAACACAAACTCCTTAATAAATTAAACTCTGATCTGTCAAACATAAAGCTGTATTGACAGCCGAATTCCTCTAGAGGGGGTGGGCGGTGGTTAAGTCGTCAACCAGATATTTTACAACTTGTTTACTTATAGCCAGGTCTGAAACAACATTTAGTCTGAGCTAAAAATAATGCTTGCATTGTTTGTCCCAAATCTTTAAATGCCAGTAATCAGCACAAACATCACCGTAGGCTTTATGGAATGACTGAGCTCATTGTTTTTGGATGAGTAGCACTATAAAGGGCTTTAGGGTGTAAATTCAAAGGTGAGTAGAGCTGGTGACTTGTGTCCCTGTCCTTACCCTCGCAGCTGCGCTTGTCAGCAGCCAGCTCATAGCCCGGATCACAGGCACACTTGTAGCTGCCCAGTGTGTTGACACAACGTTGCTCACAGCGACCGTTGTCCGGCTTGGAGCACTCATCCATCTCTGAAAACACAAAGACATGTTAGTACCCTGTTCACCGGCCCCCCTGGTTTGCTGGTGTACAAAAGAAACTCTTCAAAACATCCCCAAAGTGAGACAAAAAAGGGTAGCACAGAATCTAGCTGTGAACGTATAACACAATAATGTGTCACAAATGTTAACTGCTGTAATATTTAAAAGAAAACAGCCGATTGCTGGAACTTTTACAATAAGATTAGGACCCTTAATGTCTGACCTTTAAAGAAGTTTGCAGCAAAACCAGCCTTGTTGACCGAGCCATCTGAAACGAATTTCATCCACAGCTGGTTGGAGCTGGTTTTGATGTCATCTGGCTTGTCGTAGCCGCAGAATCGGCCAAGCAGGGGACTGTTTTCAGAGTTTCCATCTCGCACCTCCAGGTAGTCATAAGCACAACTGTCATGTCTTTCAATCTGAGAAAATAAGCGAGGGACATTAGTCAAAATCTACAAATAAGTTGTGTTGTTTCTATAGCGCATTAAAAACAACATTGGTGGACCAAAGTGCTGTAAAGGCAAAAAAAAGCACACTATAAAAAACAGTAAAACAATAAAAAATACAATAAATAAACACATGGCAGAGAATTATATTTATGAAAATGTTGAAAGATGTATTGATAACGTACTTCAAAAGACTGGAAGGTGAGTCCCACATGGTAGCCCTGAGCTACAGTTATCTTCCACACGCACACTTTGTTGGGCCTGTAGTCATCAGGGTAGTTGGGGGATTGGATCTGGCCGTTGTCTTTCTTCACCTCCCCACCACAGATAGCTGCATGTGACAATAAAAACAACACTGAGTTCCCTTGATCGTAATATCACCAACACATGCCTGGAAAAACCCCACCGCTCACTGTTCTGATTAATGAAGGGTGGATTAACCTCCAAACACGCAAACATACACACCAACCCTTTGCACTGTCTGGAAACAATAGAGCTTAATGTGAAGGCCGGCTAAAGTCTAATTAATGCAGTGTAAAAAGCCTGACACATCAGCAGTAGGGGAAGCCAATAAACTGGGGATATTACTGCAGCTTCTAGGCACATTGTTGGATGTGTGAGCGGCCATGCGTTCAGTCAGCTGAGCCACCTACTGGAGCAGGGTTCAGGGAGGTCGGGAGAACGGGTGCTTACCCTCATAGACTGCGGAGAATCCTTTTCCCACCCAGTTGCTGCTGCTGCGGAACTCAATCCACAGCCGACTGTCAGTAGAGATGATTGGTTCAGGCAGCTTATCACCACAGAAACGACCTGGGTCACAGGTGAGGACACAAACATGAAAAGCAAGATTTTATCATTGTGACACCTGAGATAGCTGTGAGAATCCTCTACTCAGCTTTTTACTTTACAGAGAACAAATTCAGCTGTGAGGCATTCGTGAGGTACATGAACAAAAACTATATTCACAATAAACATCTTAACTTTAGTATTTAATGTTTATTTATTAGTGTGAATACCTTGAGCTAATGGAAGTGTCATTTTGTTTCTGGACCAATCAAAAACTTGTCATGTTTTGAAATGTAAAATCTTTAGAATCAAATAATCTAATGAAGCTTTTGTTTCATGGGTTGTTACTTGGAGCCCCAGTTTGAGTACAACTCCTTAAAAACCAACCTTTTAGAGGTGCCTTCCTCCAGTATCCATCTCTGATTTCCACATGGTCGTACCAACATAGGTGACTCCGGTAAAGATCCATTGAGGTAAAGTTCAGAATGATCTGAGAAGCAAAAGATAAATTTGATACGGACACAGTTTGGACTAAAAAGTAAAAAAAAAACAAAAAACATCCAAGCACTTGGTGAAGCTTGATTTAAGGGGTTCACAGTTGACCCTGCATTTTCCACATTCAATACCTTTTCGCCTGGTGTGACTGATATCCTCCAGATGCAGTGCATGTACGCTGAGTAGCCATTTGGAAATCCAGGCGAGGAGAAGTTCCCACTGCTGTCCTGCAGACTGTCCCCGCATCCTGAGCACAGAAACAAACACACACAGACCCACACGTGAGGCCTGAGCTTTGAGCATGATGCACTGTCAACTTGTTCCTGCCTGAATAACACCTAAGCCACTCAACTCAAGCTCTCTAGCCATCAGCTCGTAGGTAAATCCCCTTAAACCTCGCTGAGCGGAGAGATACTGGAGCTGGAATTATAACACCAAATGTGAAGTACAGGACAACTCTTTCATGTTCAAAGGCACATCTGCTGATAATGTTCACACACAACCCTGTACCTCACACCCACTCATCCCCCCTACCTTCTCCAGATGACGATCACACAAAAGAAATGAGAGTCTGAGCATCCTCTGAAAATAAACGTGGCCCACTAAAAATAAACAAGCCCTCTGGAGGATGTTATGCATTATGTACATGTTGCCTGTGAAAAAAAAAAAAACTGATGAGAGGACTGATTCCAAACACAAAACACAGCCTCGTAAAACATCTGAGGAAGAAGCACGCCAAGTGGGGGAAGATGTGTTTCATTAAGACTTAGAGGAAGTGATCGAGAAACTGATGCATCTTCAGTTTTTTTGTCTACAGAACTGTACTGTCCGTTCATTCATTATTACATTTGTGTGATCTCCATTTTGAGCTGGGAGTAAGAAAACATTTCCCCTAGACTTTTCTTTCCTTCCATTAATTGTGCCACAGCGATAAAAAGTTGTGTGTAATAATGCTCGGTAGAGATGTGCCAATTACTAGCCCCTTAACAAGCGTCAGGTTCACACCGGGAATGACAGACACTACCAGGAATGCTGCATGAATGGGAGATCCGTGGATCTTTAAGGAGGTCGTTTTCCTCAAGAGCATGTGGATACTCACTACCTCATCCCCCACAAAGTGAGTCACATCATCCAGTCAGACTCTCGCTCGTGAGACAGAGAATTTTGTGAAGGAAGAGCAGATTCACGTAGGCTTAAAACTTCGGGTCATACACATAAACCAAACCGGCTGGTCCAGCTCTCGCCACGATGTTTATTCAATAAGCTTTAAAATAAGGCCAACAGCTCTGATTGTCCTGGACTGACCTGTAATTAAACTGTCTGAAGCAAAATCTATTCAGCAGAGACTGGTCACAATGTACATCTGTTAATGCAATAAATTCTGTTTACTCCAACATCCTTATATCGTCTCTCTCTCCTCTCTGTAAGCGTACACACAGTGAGTGGTTAGGAAAGGCTTATGCAACGCTCCTTAGTGTATCGTCTCACAGTTTACGTTGTACAAGCTGTGATGTGTGGACATGAGCCCTGTTCCCAACATCCTTTTCTTCATTCACTTCTTAATCACAGCTTTTCCTTTGGGTCTATCCGGGAACAAGTGATGACACACTTCCTGACCCTAGGTAGTCTTTACACTCCTCCCAGCTCGGGATTCTATGACGTTGTCACCAAAGAACCACACCACATGAAGAGTAGCTGCGTGGCTATTTCCGCACAGTGTGAGCTACATCAGGCCTCTCTGTCTCCCAGGGCGATGTTGCACACAGATGCAAAAATAGAAAGGAAAAACCCACAATACCCATAGTCTTACTGGAGCATTTGTAGAGTTTGCGTGCCTGTGCGATATCCCCTTTGCTCAGCCTGGTTCTCTGGCCGATGGGTGGTCGCACTCCATTCACATCGTAGCGTGGCAGGATGGTGTCCAGGAAAATGCCTCTGTAATTCAAGGACAGAGACTGACGTTAATGTGGAATAAAACACTGATGTGCACACAATGCTGAACCTTTTTCAAACACTGTTAGCCTACTAAACAAATCTGATCAAGAACTAGGAGATTTAAAATCAATCAGTGCATTTCAATCATAGTCACCAATTGTGCTACAATTTTTAACCTAGTAGAAAAATATATTGATTTTATTTATTTAATACTTTTTCTTTCTCCATTTCTGAATTGTGAGGATACAATCGGGTGTGTGTAGGATGGGGTTATGTCATTATTTTTCATTTCATAATAAAATTAAATCTGTTTGTTTTGACTCTTCAGATCCATTTGTCGCGGGGCTACATTGTAACAGATGTACAGTTGAATTCACTTATCACAGTCTTCTTGAGGTCAAGGGTCACACTGCAATTTTTCTGAAGTTAATGTTAATTAATTAATCATTCTTCACACACGTCTGCTCTACAGATGGACCCAAACGAGGAACTCTTCTCCAGAGTTACAGAGAATAAATTGGGAAAGGCAGGAAGGTGAACACCCGCCACACACCTTGTTTGAAGTCTAATATCAAAACTGTGAATAAAAAAACAACAACAACCAATTGCAGCAGATCAGAGCAGTTAGTCAAGGAAGAGACTTTTCATACGAGTGTCTCACTTGACACTTTGCTAGTTTATCATCTCCATTCATCTCAAGGTAATGGCGAGCAACAGCCTGGCTCCGCAGTCGTTCCCATGGTGACATGCCTATCAACGCCAGGCATGTGCAAACAGAGCTGCCTGGGCTAACAGTTTAGACTCTGCCTGCCTGCCCGACTGCCTGCCTGCATGTCTGTGAGCTTCCAGGAGCCGGTGTGCTGGCTGCTGGTGAAAAACGCTGCTGCAGCCAGTGTCAAAGCACACAAAGGGCAAACTGGCAGGTCTCTATTTGAGTTGGCACCACTCCATGCACTAGTACTAAAAAATATCTCTGGAGAGAAGGAAAGGTGGGGGCAAAGTTGTGGGTAGGGTAACACGGCTGAGACAAAAAAGTAAAGGGGATCAGCTCTGCTTGTCCCTAGGAGACACTGCAAAACATCAAGACAAGCCATGAAATCTTTCAAACAACACCCGCGGCAAAAGCCCTGGCTTCCCACGGTGATTTACTGTAAAACACAGAGCAAACACCCCGGCTAATAATGGGGTAACAAAGACAGCCACTGGCACAGGTACATGAGCCAATCGGTGCTCAAGAAAATAAAGAGCTGGGAATGACCTGTGAAAAGCTAACAGGAGCCCCTTGTCTGCTAATACAGCTCTGTGAAAAAATTCCCCAGCAGTGGCAGCCATTCCTCTGCCATGTCAGTGTAAAGCGGCTTTTATTGATCAACATGGTTACACAAAGAGTTGGAGTGTTGGATTAAATGACATAAACATACTTTAGGGCAGGCCTGCTGATTGGTGGTTCATACTGTATTACTTTAAGATCACAACTCTTGACCTGAGAGCGAAATCTACTCAATGTCATTAGAGCTGAACAGACTGTAATCTAATAAGAGATAAGCCTGTCCTCTGAAACACCTCTCTTCTTTAATTAAGCTCTTTTTTATCAACTGTTAGCTCAAAAAGTACTTTTCATGTTCTAACTGGTTCTAACCTGCTAATGAATTTATTATATGCCTTTGTCTTCCATATTCTTATTCTAGTTTTACTGTATAAATCTATTCACTAAAACCAAGCATGATGTATTTCTTGAAAAGCAAGGGTGCAGAATTATAGTCTTATTCTATGTGCAGTGCATTTTTGACCTACAGTTAGGATGCACGGGGCCAGACAGGCATTTCTGTACATTGGCCTCCACCCAGCTGCAGCCTCAGCTTAGACAAAGATTCCCTCTCTGCTTCCCAGACTCTGTTTGCCGCAGGAGCATTGCAGTTGATTCGGGAAGAGGCCCATACACTAAGAGAGTCACACAGGGCATGGGAGAGTTGGTGGGGGAGTGAAAAAATACATATACAGCTGACGAGTAAGAACAAGGGGAGAGCTAACAGCTGGTTTTCCTATCAGAGTTAGGTAAAAGAGAGTCAGGACTTACTTTTTGCTTTAACTTTTGTGTGCACATGGACTGTATTACACCAGATCTGGCTTCCTGGCCGACAGTTATTTTCCAGCTATAGGTAAAACATTTCAAAGTGACTGTTCCTATAGCTATCCTAAAGATTACCCCACATTGTTTAACTTTGTAACAGAGTCAAAGGGTCAAAAAGCCTTTTTCATACACAAAACTAATAAGGTCAGATCCTGCCCATGTCAGCAAGTCTTTCCCATAATATTTATACAACTTGATGTATAGTATGCTCACACGTTTCTTGTGTTTATAGACAGGCTGAAATGAAACCACTTTCTGTTCAAGAAGATTAAGGCGCTGAATCTTAGTAGTCAACTCCTCCCAAAAGGTCTTTTTAGGCTTTGCAGTCACCCAGCTAGTAAAAAACCCTTAAAATCAAACGCAGCCTGAGATGACTGAAGTAAGATGCTAGACTGACCAATGTTTGTCACTGGGATTTTTCCAGTTAGTATCGCTGCATGACATCACAACATCTGGAGGGACTTCCTGTAGCATAGACAGGGAGTACTAAATGAGGTCAGCTGGCGACAAAATAAAGTGCCATCATAAGTATGACACATTCACAGATCAGCTTGTTCAAACAGAGGACCCTCTATGCAGGTTGTTTCCACTGTGCAGCATTTCAATACCAGGTTTGGCTACATGCAGCTCTCCACAGTTCAGCCACTTTTGTCTATTTATTTTTTTACAACCCAAAGTCTAAGACACACACATTTGAAGTCACGTGAATCTTTTAAGGAGCCTGGGGAGGAAAACAAATGTCCACTTGTCCATTTCTTATCATAGGCAGGAGATTTTCAGGGGTTGGCCTAAATAGTGCTGCAGAGGATATTTATTAAAACACCTGAGTGCTATGACGGTGCTATAGGAAGACTTTGCAGCAGGCGTATATAAATAAATACATAAATAGAGTCCCTGAAGTGGCCTCAAAGGGCGACCACGAAGCTACTTATCATTAATGCCTCTTCAAAAGGCCATTTGGAGCATAATGAGGTGGTGCATAGTTTGAGGCAAAACTTTTACAGGAAGCTTCCAGACACACCTCGAAAGTGACGTGCAGAAACTATGTTGTGAGGAAGCAGGGCTACTGTAAGTGGGCTAGCTCAGCAGCAGGGCCAGGACTGGTGCTGCTTTACTGCGGCTGCTGGTGCAAAAGCAGCATGAACCGAGGAGAAGGGCCATAATTTGAACAGGCTGTGGGAAGGAGCTGGCACTTTCACTACTGCTACAAAAACTTGGCTTTCACTTCTCAGAGGAAAAAAAAGAAGAAAATAAAATCAAGTTTATCAGAGGTGTTTAATTTTTTATCATTTGGACACAAAGCTCAGAGCTTTTGTTTAGCTGAATGAGACAGTAAAGTGGAAAAAAACATTTATTAGGATGCAAGAAAAAAATTATGAAGCCAATACTCAATGAAACTGGAGTCGTCAGAACAAGCTGTTTTACACCAGCATATTTTTTGATCCTCCTCATTCCCAATGCTGCAATACGCATTTAAATCAAATCAAAATATTACATAATGATCAAAATAGTGCTCCCCAATCTATTTCAACCACATGGCTGTTCAAAAACATTTCAGCCAAGAGAAACTTCGGCCAGAGAAGGAGAGCCTTTTGTTCAAAATAGAGCTTTTGTAGTAGCAACATATAAATACACACTAAAGACCCACCTTTTCCCAGGAAAGACATTTCTGTCTCTTTGTACTCAAACTCTGATAGTGAAGAAACAATTCACATCCAAGACAGACACTGAAGGAACAGTAAGCCCTTTTCTGTCTTTGTGTCCTCAGGCTACGCGTTAGTCTTCTAGTGATTTATTATTGAGGGGAATTAAGTGTTTCATTCTTCTTCTCCAGCTTTGGGAATCATGCCACATTTCTCAGCAGCCTCTCAAAGACACAGACCTGGTGCATTACAGATCAATATAGTCATAAAATGATGTAAAAACAATGAGTCTCAGCAGAAATGGAAAACAATAAAATGGGTTAAAAGGTTGCAGTAGAGTGGGAAAACTGCTCAGCCTTGATCTAACACCAGTTTTTAAGTCTGGAGTGCACGCAGTGGAACTTGGCTTGGCTCCTACCTGGAGAATGTATTCCTGGCATAGTGCATGATACTGTCAAAGTCATAGACTTCTCCCAGAGAGTCCACCTCCCCCGGCTCCATCTTCAGAAAGTTATACTCTTGCCCTGTGAGAAGAGACAGGGAGAAGAACAGTTGGAACATGAAGCTGAGTCATACTGTGCAACCTTATGTATGTAAGCCAAAGGTGAAGACAGTTTTACTCCATCTGAATCATACAATGAAGCGAGAGACTCCAATAAGCCACCTGCATTAGTGCCAGTGATATTTCAGGCTTTTGAGGATGAGTAAGGTTGTAGTTGATGGTGTTTGTCCTGGTTACTGAATGTGTCATGATAAGCTTTCTGTACGCAGCTGTAAAAACACCTGGGTTCATAGAACGTGGCAGGCCTTGCATGAGCAAAAACTGGCTCACAAGTCTGTGTCTTTTTATCATTTTGTCTCTTATTTCCAATGTTGCTGTTGAGACATCTATTCTCCTACCTGGCTGAATGTTGTCCCTGATAATGCTGACATGTTCGTCTCGGTCAGGCCTCGTGTGCTCGTGCCAGAATCCGATCACATGACCCAACTCGTGCACCACAATACCAAATTTGTCACAGTTTTTTCCGATGGATATAGCCTGGGGGCCCCCTCCACGACGACCCACGTAGGAGCAGCACCTGTGTTTCAACAGCCAAATACACACAGAGACAGTGTTAACAAAGTCGAAATGTAGTGACTACATTTTATGGCTTAGTACGTGAAAAAACTCTAACAAGCGAGTCGTAACTACAGCAAATGGCCAGAAAAAGAATCATGTTCCCCAGGGGTGAAGGAGAAGCAGGAATGAGTCTCGGGCTCTATAATGTCTAACTGGCCTATATTTCATCCTGCTCTGAACATATATAATGAGTCTTTTAACGAGAACGACATTATCTTAACAGCCTCTGGTCTGTTTTACAAGAAAGCTTAATGAGGCTACCTGTCATCCACACATACAGCAATGACATTCATTCATCCGCCTGCCAATGCGAATGCTGTGAGTGAGGATGGAGGCTGGTTGGCTTCGGCGCTCCATCTCAGCGTGACATGAAAGGTTCAGTGTGGGAGTGTGGAGGACGGGCACACACATGGCTGCCCTGTGGGCCAGACAGCCGCTCTCTAATTACTGTGAGCCCAGCCAGGCTCTCCTGAGACACGCCTTGAACTTTGCACAGGACAGATGGGGACCTGCTGAATATGCAACAGAGTCAAGTATTCCCACTGCTAACCACTGCCGCCTGCATGGATAATGTCATCTCTTTTGCTCTGGAGGCCAGGCTAAAAATGGCTTTCAACAGTTGTTTAGAAAAAAAAATGAAGTTAAGTTTCATTATCTGCATCCTCTTTCGGTTAAGCTGTTTGTTTTGAATGATACCTATCAGTGGGAGAGGTTTATTGTGTGTAATGACATAATGGTTCCAGCTTGTGTTTCTAAATCTGTGAGGTTAAAACATGGGAACATTTTAGGATTTTGTGTCCCCTGGAAACCTCTCTAATACTTTCTCTAATAGCTCTAGCCTCTTTTCCCTTAAACCCTAAATTATAAGGATGTGCTGGTTCGTGTGCACCAAATGCTTTTATCTAAAAATATTTTATCATTAAACAAACAGACCTCTTAACGTCCAAACAGATTGTCAATTGTCGCTTAGCAACAACTAGAACTACAACCAGAGCTTCCTCTGAGTGTCTGTTTGAGAGGAAATGCTGAGTGGACACTAAATCTAACTTCAGTGGTAAACAAGGTTATGGAGAGGCTGAGGCTGAGTCTCCCTCTTGGGTGCAATTCTGTACATCATGCATGACACCAGTGGTCAGTGACGGATGAAGAGTAATGATAAGGCACTGGAAACATTCCTGACCACTGATTGGTCACCTCTCACAGGAGCTGCAGGGGGTTGAAATAACAGCTCACACACAGACCACGAGCAGAAAGTATCAACAATGGGGAAAGGATGCTGAGCGGAAAGCAAGGAAGAGTACTAAGACGCTAAGTAATTAGCTGCAGATAATGAAGGCTCAACAGAGGCCAACCATTGTTCAGTGTCTTCATGTGGGAGCTGAAAACCCCACTGACTCACCCACATGGTCGATACGTGAAGACAATATAGCTCTCCTCCTGCGTCCTCTCTACAAAGGTCACGCAGGTGTGCTTCTCCCAGTGCCGCATGGCCTGCCGGAATATCGCCCGCTGGCTTCCTGAATAAGATGAGAGAAAGTGAGATCAGCGAAGCTGACAAATTAGTACACACACACACACACACACACACACACACACACACACACACACACACACACACACACACACACACACACACACACACACACACACACACACACACACACACACACACACACACACACACACACACACACACACACACACACACACACACACACACACACACACACACACACACACACACACACACACACACAGCATTCTTTAGAGAAGGGGAGATTAATGAAGAGGCAGACAGCTGGAAACATTTTAAAGATAGGGCTTGTAACAAAGTCTATATTGGTTTTATACAATCAAAACGTGAACTATTTTTATGATTATAGTTTCATAGTATTTTACTTTCTTTTTTTTAAATACTTGTTTTATTTTTGTCCAATGACCCATCACAAATCAACTCACACACTGTCATTGAGAGCTGTGTACTTCTTTATTTGCTGTTTTATTTTGAGGAGTTACAAAAAATGCAAAAGCAGTTTTGGTTCATTACAGAAGCAACGCACTGTGTTCTTTTTCATTTTGGACCACCAGAGCTTAAAAATTGCTAACATACAAAGTGTTTACTTTGGATTTTCTATCATATTTTATTTGTCATAAAAACTGAATTGACTTTTTCTAGCAATGACTGTCAGGAAAAAATGCTTTACTTACCACTAAAGTTCCCACTGATGACATAGGGAATAACACCTTCAGGCCACACACGCTCAGATCTGGAGGTGGCTGCTCTTTTCCTGCGGCGTGAGCCCGGCCTGCTAGTGATACTCTGTACGGTTGATTCTGAAGAAGTGAAAATCAAGACAACAAAGAGGAATAATTTAATTCCTGTCTGACAGAATAAATGTTTCACCAGCACTTTCATAATGAGCAAATATGTTTCCTACTTTCACAGTTCCTTAGCAGATAAAAGTGACTTTTTATCCTTAAACTAAAGGACATTTTTCAGAAATTCTAATTATTACGCTCATTTAGGAAATGACTTTTTTTTCTTCAAATAACATTGTTCATCCTATTCACAAAGGGATTGCACTGAAGCTTATTCCTTTCTTCTTTTAATTTAGTTTCATCAGTTTTATGTCACTCAAATGCACGTTAATGCAGAGTAACCATGGAGACTAAGCTCCCACCTAAACCTGCTCATTATAATTAGACACATCCATATATGAAACACATGCAGTGTAATCACCCTGCTGTTCTTCATTAGGCTGCAGAACAGGCAGACCTTATTTTGAAGCAACTACTGTTAATTAAAGTCCTTCAGATATGAACCCATTTCACAGAAATGTTCACAGTTATAACAAAGAAAACAGCATGCATGTTTTTAATGGTTTTGATTGATGAAATGAATGATGCAGCTTTACTGGAAAATAATATACATTTTCCATACAGTGACATTACCCCTTCAATTCTGAATCAGCCTTGAATGTTAAGCCTGAGGTCAATAAAGTAACACAAAGAAGTTTTAAATGGATTGGATTCTATTATTTCCATGAAGCTGAAAAGTTAATAAAACAGTTAGATATCATCCTGGTCTATCTCAGCGAGGACTGCATTACTTCAGCAGACGTGAAAAGATGCCTCAGCAGGTAAACATTGATTTTCAGCAGGACGTGTTGACAAATACAGAGACAGCATTAGCTTATAAACCACAGAAGTCTGAAGTGTTTACAACAATGTTCCTAGCCTGACCTTTAAAGGGACTAAATGCTGACTTCTGATTATGTATGCTACCTTACATCACCCTTTCTTACACACTGTAGACTACTTCTCCTTATAAGGTAGGATATGTTTTGTTTTTCAGAAATAACTGAAGCAGTCTGATTATTGAGGCTGAACACTTTTGATGTTTTTTTTTTTTTTTTTTCATTCTTGTACTTTAGGAACATCACACATGTGATTGAACCGATTCATGATGTACATGCAAAGACATTTTTTAATTACTTACCAAATCATATGGCTTGAGCTAAACATGTTTATGTGCTTGGAGGGCTTGGCATCTGCAGATTCTTTCCACATAAAGACCCAAACATCTGATCTCACTCAGTTTGAAGGAGATAAATAAATCTGTCAGTGTTTCACTTTAGTGAGAACCTGCAGTAACCTATTGTACACTGATACAAGAACCTAAAAAACAATATAACAATTCATTCAGTGTTTATTTGTACAGAGCCAACTATGAAGCAAGTAAACGCTTGCTCCATACGCTACGCATTACAACACTTACAGCCTGTCCCTCGATAAGCAATGTCTCCCAAATAGATCATGAGTGCATCATTTAGCATTAAAACAAAATGTCTGTATGGTAACCATTGAAAAGCTTTATATTAATGCTGCAGACTTAATCATGGAGCTCTCTCTTAATATGTGTAGAAGAGGGAAATAGGAGGTCTTCACTTCAACATAATTACTAACATATCAGCACATGTGTTTTCTCTCCTTCACAGGTTATGTACATTTATGCAATATAAGTTTAAGTCTAATGCTAATGCTAACTGCACAGGTTTAACCTGTAATTATGTTTACTCTCAGTCACATAGGTGGGCTGTAAATCTTGTTTGGGGATTATTGTATACAGAGGGGAGGGGGACAGTCTATCTATCTATCTATTTATTGTATAACTTCACCTGGATGACCTGATAAAAGACAACAAGCCAAAACATGCTGGTTTCACAATAAACTTTATCCTAAAAGTGCCAAGGCGGAAACAAGAAAACAAGTACATTTAGTTTTTAGTACATCCAGCAGCACAAAGGTTGCTATTCCATTACAACACAACCAGCCCTCATCTTTTTTTCCTTTTTCTTTTTTTTAAATAGATTTGATTCAGATGTAGGCCACAGTTCGCGGCAAAGTTCCTTTTCTGCTTGGACAATGTGTTCTGCTGAATTTCAGCCTGCAGAGATCAATTAGCATGTCTACACTTGTGCATGTGTTGAGGAAAAGTCTGATAACAGCCAAATCTCCTCAGCTAACTGATAAGAAATATCGCTGGAGAGACAAACTCGCAGAAGATGTGTTAATTACAGCAACATGATTAAATCTACAGCAGTCATTCTTATTGTGGTAGGGAATGCTCATAGGTTGAGAGATTTCATTATCATTTTTCTGTTGGCATTATTTTTTTGGAAACCAAATTACCCAACTGTTTTAATAATGTAGGGAAGACAGGAAGAGACACGACCGTGCTGAAGTATTCTTATTGACTTTGCGATCATTAAATGCACTCAATAACCTGTTCAGAGATCAAATCAATTTTTAGAAATAATTGTATACACCGTCTGAATCCTAAGGCTCATCTTAAGTCTTTGTTCCAGAGGTCACTATTCAGTCTGCAATCAGTCTTCCTCAGTGGGTACTTTAAGTACAGGTCTAAAGTATTTTTAATCCTCCAAATCTCTTTTTACCCCAACATGCTCATTAAATCGGATGAAAAGAAGCTAACTGAAACCATTCAAGCACAGACAACAACATGCAGGCTCATGTTGGTTCATGCTCACCTATACTTTATAGGACTGCAAAGACTGTTAGTTTCTGTTGACTCACAGCTGTCGCTTAAGTACTGCTTTTCATTTGAGAACATTTTACAAAGCCTAGAAATGACAGTCCCACATGGTGGTACAGGTGTAGCGATGTGCAGCACAAACATTACAGCTGTCAAACTTTAAAAAGAGCTAATCAGAAACCTAACGCTTTTTATCTGACAGGTGCCAACATCAACTTTCAACTGTAGATGACATAGCACTTCGGACAGTTAAACAAAGTCTGTGTCCAGAAAGCTTCGTTCAACAGGCCACATTTCCTCTTACATTTTTTAAAAATGTTTTTCTACCATATTGAGGAGTTTTCCCCCTTCTTGTTTTGTTCTTGAAAGGAGTGTTGTTACCTGGGTCTGTGCGATTAACTGTGTGGACAGTTCTCTGAGCCAAATCTATGATTCTGTCCACTTTGAACATTCGGAGGTCCTCTTCATCCAGAGCTATGTCTCCCAGAAAGGCAACTGAAACAGACAAACAGAGATGGCAGATGTCAGAAGAATGTTTGAAAACTGCACAATATGGAGCATCGTTGTGAGAAAGACAGTTGCCTCAAGCTTTTCCTGCCACTCAGACAGAGTAAGTCTGAATAGAGGCCAGGTCAACACACTTACAGACAACCTGAAGCATGCAAAACCAACTCATTTACAAATCTAAACGTCATTCTTTTCCTAAGTTGTTGTTTTTTAACCAGTAAATTGAGAACGAGACATGAAAGTGCAGCATGTCGGTCTGGAAAAACAAAAGTCCTTATAAGGAGCATTTCAGTCCTTATGAAGACTGTAATATAAGCAACATATTGCAAATGGCTTGTGAAAGTTTGTGCAATACACAAAAGGTTTGAACTCAGAAACCTGCCCCCTGATGTGAATAATTAAACCATGTTCAATCCAGATGTTACAAAAATAAAAAGAGTCACGCTGTGTGCTCTGGCGCCTCTGGATAGTTAATGAGAGCGATCATACTGTATATAATACTGACACTGCCTACATGGAGTAATAGAGTAAAATAGGGCACCTTGAACATGTAAAAGGTCCTTAATGAGGCCAAGGAGAGAGAAAAAATAACCAAACAGTCTCACTTTATAAGGAATGTGCTTTATGGGATTCCATGCTATATGCCTCATTTCTATCAAGGATAAGCTCTGAGTCCTCTTACTTTTACAGGCTTTTAACACCAACACGACTCTACAGTTTATGGCCAGGTTTGTATGCAGCAGTGGCGAAGTGTGTGTGTGTGTGTGTGTGTGTGTGGGGGGGGGGGGGGTTGAAGTAGGCAGAGATGGGGGAGAAGGGCAAAGAGTTGGCATTGTAATCCCTGTCTGAACAGAGGACGACAGCGAGAGAGAGGGATGGGAAAAGAAAGAAAGAAGGGACATCCTCTGGTCCCAAACCACAGCCCCGAGAAGGGAAGACAGATGTGGAGCAGAGACAAAATGAGAGCCTTCTGGATGTGTGTTTGGAGGTTAGTGTGGTGAAGCAGAGACAGACGTAGAGGGGTCGGAAGCCAAGGGACCCACTCAACTGTAGATTTAATGGTGGTGATTTAAAAGTTGCATTTGTTAACCATCTTAATCTTTAAACCTTTTTAGTGTCAACCTGACACAAGAAATATGTAGATCAACTTCTCTACCTCTTAAGTGTAGAAGGGAAACATTCAGGGAAAGGCTCTTTTATATCTGGAACTGCTATAAAAGTTTGACAGAGGTCTGAGACAAGGGAATATGGAATAAAAGCACAACAGAAACAAAGACCAAAAAAAAACAATAGTTGGCATGCATGCATCTCCATTCACTGGAAGAGTATGATTGAAACAATCTGGAGTCGGCTCCGGTTTAGAAAGGCCCGTCTTCCACCCTGCAGGTCGTAGAGGTTGCGGCAGAACGGCTTTGTTTGGGATTACAGGATAATGACAGCAATAAGAAAAAGGTGTAGATCACTGATGGCATGACAGGGCACGCACAGAGGACAGGTTTAAATTCCAGAGGTCAGAGGGATCCTTTAATTTGTGCTCGCAAAACACACTAATTCCCTCAGACTTCATCCCTGAGATACAAAACAGAGCACTCACAATCAGCACTCACACTGACAGCCATTGCCAAAAACACTGCTGATAAGAAGAGGCTTCCAGATGTCACGCAGTGAAGGATGGATGGGGAGGGGGGGGGGGACTACAGGACAGTATTCTCTTTTATCTTCACAATTTTATGATTGATTCTCAGAACTGCACCAGAGTTCAACAGAACAGGCAGTCCTTCAAACAATTAAATCCAAGTTGCTGTCATAAAATAACGTAAGGGAAAAGAAGAAGAGATCAAAACAATTCCATGAAACTTTTTTTTCCTTCGTACTGACTGAGGAGAAATGAAGTAACACTTGGACGAGATTTCTTTACACGTGCAGTGTTAATTTGCTCGTATTAGTAGTTTTATGTGCGGCCTGTGACCAAATAACAAGGGCAGGCTTTCTCCCATCCCCATGAGGTTCACAGAGGGCTGAGCTCTCTGCCCAAATCTCCACCGCTGTGCTGAAGGCAGGCCCGGCTAATCCACAGTGTCATTGTTCTTAGACAAGAGCAGAGATTGAAGTGAGCAAATGCACGGCCCGGCGGCATTAGGACTCATTTCCCCCGGGCACAGCGATCGTTCTGGAGACGCTGTTGCAGGTTTTATGGAAAGACTCATAGGGATTGTGGATTAACCCCCTTGTCTCTTGGCTTTAATTATCCACAGACACATGGTTTTAGGGAATCTTTTGTACACAACTCCAGGCTGGGATTGAGGGCAGGCTATGAAGAAAGGTGATAAACTCATCTAGATCTGCAGCTCTGTACTGATATGACACAGGGAGACTCGTGTGGTAGTCCGTAGATTAAAAACTCAGTGATTGCGGCAGATGGCAAGTGATCGCCATAGTCCAGGGTAGCATCTTGTTCCAAGCATTGTTCATTACCTTAATTACAAAAGCTGCACTGTAGAAATAACCATGCTGAATAGTTAAATCACAGGGTTTTTAGTAACTGAGTAGTTCATTTTACCATTTTGCATCAGAGAAATCTAGGAGAAAGATGAAGCGCAAACCTATATGTGTGTCCATATAACACAGATTTATGAAGATGTGACAGATATTTTGATGAAACGATGGAATGAAAATGCCCCCCCCCTTCATTAATTTTTTTGAGTTAATCTTAACACTATAATCCTCCTCATCTAAAACCCCCCCATCTATCAGCCTATCCAGTCAGATTACACATGAGATCTCAATCAAATTAATCCCATTGATTCATGTAATGCCCTATCCTCGACCTCTGTGGTGTCAAATACTCCAGGACTATTCCCATAAATCTCCTTCTGTGGATACCAGACCACGACATCTGCCACTGAAACCTGCACAAACATCAATACTAAGCCTACGCAGACACTAACACCAGCCTATATTTAGCAGTCCAGCTCGGCTAAAGGCCTCGATTTACTCCTTGCTGTGCTTATAGAGACGTTTCAAACAAGCTTTCTCTATACAAGACCTAATGATGAGGGATGAGAAAGCTTGGCCAATATGTAAGCCTGGAATGCATCACAATACCCTGGCACCGCCTTTCACAGCCTGTGTTTGGAAACAAACCCTGCATTTGAATTCCAATAGAGGCCAATAGTGTATTGCGTTAAGGTGATTACCATGAGATGACATTGTGAGTATCACTTTTCAGGTTTCATTCTGTAGCAGCCCTGCACGCTGGCTGCTGTGGTCAATGTCCCTACAAACACGGTGAGTTTATATCTGGATTTAAAAAAGCAGAAAAAAATGTTTGTGAGACGAAAATTAAACACACTATACCGAGGAACGATGAATTGTATTATGCAGGACTCCCATGCTACCTCTGTCCTTCTATGATGTTATTTTTACAGCACATACTTACCTCCATATTTCCTAAAACTGCAATTTGAGTCCGAAGCAGTCTCTACTCATTTCAAAAAGTGAAGTGAGGTATAATTAGAATAGACAATCTGCTCAAGTCTCAAGCTACAGGCCTGAGATTTGAGTAATTATTTTCAAATAAAAGAACTGAAGTCTCACCAAGACACTGAGTCATTGTCAACACACAGCAGCTTCGATCTGAGTGACAAAAGAAGAGCCAGATGCAAAGGGCACACGGCAAGATGCTGCCTCCCCTTTAACATTTCACACTCCATCAAGCCCATTAGAAGATTGGATTTCCCAGCTCATCTGTGCCTACGATTACTGATATACCATACTGCCAGTCAAACCCCCTGTAATGACTCATCAGCTCAGCAGCCATTTGTTTCTTTTCATGTCAACAACACGCAGCATTTGACCTCATTACAGGGATAAATAATTCATCACTACTCAGTCTCTACTGCAGGGGTTTTCACCTTTCACAAAACTCAGTTTGACCTTCCAGACTTCTCTGGACAGCAGAATCACTCATACAGCCTGGTGTGAGGAAAGATCAGGCTTTCTCAGAACAGATCCCCAAAGAAAAGTTTCAATGAGGTCGTTGACAAACTAAATCTGGTAGATTTCCTCCAACTTCAACCCCTTCCCATAAATAAAAGTTATCTGCAGTGGGGGGAAAAAAGCACCACATGTAGAAAAACAGGACAGAAAAACAAAGAAGCATGAAGATTTTTTTTTAGATGAAATAAAATGTAAGTAATGAAGAAGTGGCTATTAAACTGCTCATTATTGAAGGCTAATTGGACGTTTAAAGTAGCTCTCTCTAAGCGTTTCTTAGACTCTGCCCCCAGACTTTGTTACGATGCAATGCAAGATTAGTAATTACTTAGCTCTGACGACAAACATTGCTCCAACTAGTGCAGCGAGATCCGGCCATAGATCGGCTACCTAATCGCCTGAACCCTGCGGAGAGAGAAGTGGCAGGGGTCCTCTAATGTAAGAAAAACACCCAGTGTGGGCTCACCTATAGAGGCTGAAATCCATGATAAAGGCAAAGCAGCAGGTTAAGTCGTTTAAAAGCCGTTTAAAAGCCCAATCATGAAGTTCAACAGGCAGCCCCATCACATTAGTCTGAGCAAGACTAAAAGGAGGACTAAGGAGGTTGGCCATATTTCCAAAAATCAAATGAACAAAGATACATTGGTAAAGCAAACCTCATAGTTCAGGCACTGACTCATGAAAACCCAACTTGCTTAGTGTTCAAATATGCATGTGGATGCTTTTAAGCAGAGGATTGTTTAACATCTTAACATCATTTTATAAATCTCTCATGCTACAAAAGTGCCTGTCTGCTAAATAATCCTAATGTACTCTGCCACAAAGGCTTTTCAGAGGCTCTTAGCAGCAAGTGAGTGACACTTCAGAGAATTTAAAACAACGCACTTAATAAATAGAAGCTTTGAAACTCAATCCTAAAAAAAGAACCCATCTGTTGTCATTTAAATGACAAAATCCCATCAGGCAAAACATTGTACCTTTAAGTCAGTCTTTCTCATGTGGAGAAGGAGGGAGTGAAACACTCTTTATATGCAGCTAATAGAACACTGCAGATAACCTGCTAAGCCCCCCTCATGAATGGGCTGCTCTCTCGTCACCTGAGCTGGTGTGGCACAGTCAGACTGGCCTGCTCTGCTTTCCCCTGGCACGAGTTGAATGACCTACAGTCTGTGTGAGTTGTAAGAGCCAACCAGAGCAGAGAAGAGGAGCGCCGAGGGCCAAGAGAGATGAGGAAACCACCCGCTTTAGAGAAGACAAGAAAAGAAGGCTGTGTCCAGGGTTGACCTGTCTGCAGCCGAGGCCACAGCAGCTCCCAATTGCCCTTTGGGATAAATAAAGTTGTCTAAGTCTAAGCACAGGAGCTGAATCACCAGAAAAAGAAAAAATTCTGTAAACAACACCTAAATAAACAGAGAGAGAGAGAGAGAGAGAGAGAGAGAGAGAGAGAGAGAGAGAGAGAGAGAGAGAGAGAGAGAGAGAGAGAGAGAGAGAGAGAGAGAGAGAGAGAGAGAGAGAGAGAGAGAGAGAGCGCGAGAGAGAGAGAGAAAGAGAGAGAGCAGAGAGCTGTCAGTGAACTACTTCAAAATAAAGCATTTGTTCGCCTCAAAACACACCCTGCTCTCATAACTACTATTTAAGCAGAACAGACAATAAACTCAACTGGTTCTCATCCATTTTTCATTATGAAATGAGGGGATCTGATCTCAGCATGCTGCTAGGGTCCTAAATTACTTCCTGGGAAGCTGCCAAGTCTGGAGTTCTGCAAACTCAGGAATTTTCCACTGGTTAACTTCCTAAATAGATGGCATTACTTCAGTGTTATTGCACTGCTCGCTTCCATCAATGCACATTTCTATCACGTCTGTGATGGAGATGAGTTATTTAATCCTGTCTACATGGGAACATTTTTGAGGGATTATATGGGTTTAACCAGCGAGGAGTGGCAAATATGCCCAATGAGGAAAAGTCAGGAAGTTATTCAGCGTGTGTTAAATTATATGAGGACATTAAACTTAATATTCACAACTTGTTCTATGAGCCATCTGACCAAACGGCCCTAATGAGCCGAGCATCACAAGAATTGCTTTCCTTTTTAACGCACACGTAAAGTTTAATTAATTGACCACATTCTGTTATTGAAAAAAAAAGGAACTGTGATGCAAAACAGAGGACAAGCACAAATTGCTTTTCTGAGTCAGAAACTTCACACAGCCGTAAGCCTTTTCCAGGGTGGAAGCGGTGTGACATAAAATGAAGAGCTTGAGGCGAAAGAAAGTGATCAAGGTGACTCTGCGATGATGTGCTGAAAAATGGAGGAGGAGAAAAAGAAAAAAAAGATAATCTTTCAAGAATCATCAAGCCCGTGCTAGCCGAAGATGAGAGATGACAGGCGAAAGATTTAGTCTTTTAGTGTGTTGAAACAGAGCTAGGAGGAGGAGGAGGAGTAAAAGGGAGAGCTAAGAGATCTTGGCTACTTTGTTGCTTTGTAGGAATGAGAAAAGCAGGTGGGTGTTGGACACGCTGCAGACTGGGAGGTTTTGCAGAGTGGGAGTTTGTGCTTGTGTTCGTCTTTCAACCACCTGTCTGGAGACATGCTCAGAGGAAATCATAAACAAAGATGCTCGGCACGCAGATGGCGGTTTTAAAACTTTATTACTAATAATGATAACATCCTCACACAAACAAACACCAAGCCTGAGTGTTCCCTGACGTCACATCGTCATCGATTTCTTGGAAATAAAATGAAACGCTTAAAAAGATAAACATGGTGCCATCGACCCTTCAACAGTTTACCTCTGTCTGAACATCATGTCCATGTTCTTAAAATTCCACACTGCTGATGCACAATGATCTAATGTCACCACTTGCATGGCTCCCATTAAACCAAACAGGAAGCAACATCTTCAGCAGCTCTTACGAGGGACGTGGTTCATCTGCAGTCTGACCTTTTTCATGTTTATGTAAAACCACAACAATCCTGAAGCTTCAGTGACACTTTTACTCAGCCTCTCAGGGGAGAGATGAAGAAAACAGATCGTAGATGGGAACTGGATGATTGAATTGTGTGTGTGTGTGTGTGTGGGGTTTTTTCCCCCCTCTGCTGCCACATCAGAAATTGTCAAATGCCAAATCGGTAAGTACTTCCAGGACTTTAGAGGTCATTTTGACTGAAGCCAACTCTCAGTATCTGTAACCTGAATACTTTCACCAGATGGAAAACACAATCTGTTCAAACTCCCCCAAAGGGATTTGGCAAGACAGTGAGTTCACAGTACACTCACACACAAACACATGCACACACACACACACACAAACAGATTACAGTTAAACAAACATTCAGATATTCTTCGGCTGAATAAAAAGAAGAATGTCCAGACATCTGTAGCATACACCTTGAGCCACAAGAGAACATCCAACAGAGTAAAGAGTACAATTTCTGAGCTCCACTGTACTCTGCTCTCTCCCCTCCTCCACTTTGTTTTAGTGGCAGTGTGAACAGACGGTGAAAAAAAGACTATTTGTGCACTGACAAACACCAACCAGAAAGGAAAAAAAAGTCTTTAAAAAATTCAAAGTGCCCGGTTTTCTTTGTTTGACCAGCAGTTTCAGATTTGTAATAACTCACAGCAAGCAGGAAGAACAGGAGTACATTTAAAGAATAAAATAGATCTGCTGCAAAGAGCCGGCTGGAACTTTTCAACAAAAACTTGAGCCAAAACTTTTTAAGTCTGGATACATTCACCCAAAGACCTATCCTGTTTTATTTTCAGTCTTACAACTATGCACCCCGCTCTTTGTGCTTTGTTATTCCTATGCGCGACTCAAGTGTGTGCTTCAAATCTTTCAAACTGCAAAAACTATGCCATCCAGTACAAAACAAATGCACATAATGTTCCCTCAAACCTTTTACAAACTACAACCAGTGCTGTCATCCCTCTAAAAAGCGTCTCTCCGATCGCTCTCTCTCCCTCTCTGTAAGCCACCCAAACAGATTCGTGGCATGTTTCAGCCTCCTCTTAAAAGGTAAATCACACAGCAAAGGAAAGAGAAAAAAATCTCACCAGCTTTACAGGGATCCTTATAGTCGATCGCCTCTGATGTGGGCTCCACATAGTAGCCCGGATCAATCGACTCCAAATCGATCGCCAATATCACGCCGAGACAGGATAGTAGAAGCAAACATCTCGCCGTGAGATCCATTATTGTGGTGGGGGAGAAGGCGAAAGGCGAGGGATAAAAGGTAAATGAAGAGAGATGGACAGAGAGAAAGAGAGAGAGAAAGAGAGAGAGAGAGAAATGGGAGGTTTTTTGGGGAAAACGAGATCCCTCTAGAGGGCGGGTTTTAAATCCAGCCTCGCTCCGGCGTCTCGTGGGCTTTGGAGGCAGTGATTTCTCCTTCAGCTGGAGCTCCGGGCTCGTGCACAGGACTGCTTGACAAACTTTGATGATATGGCAGACCCGTCGTCTCGGTGAAATGAGCTCTCACACGTCGGTAATGCCCCTGCGCGTATTCATTGCTCCCTTGCCGTTAAATTAGGGGCCCTTGAAGAGGACACGGGGGACTATTATTTGGTTTACTTCATATTGACTTTATATGAGTTATTATGATGTTTATATTTTTTTCCTTCAGCTGCCTTTACACTCTGTGTTTATAGTAATGGACCGTCTTATTCAATCTAGAAAAGTAGAGATATAATCAGCTTTCGCTCCTTCGAGCCAGAGTTTGTGAAAGAAAAGGGCTGTTGAAACAACCATACAATTCAAAAGTTCAACAGAAATTGTTCTAAAGGAGTTAAACGTTTTTCTTAGATTTGATATTTTATCTTTAACCTTAGAATCCCTCTCTTGGTTGTTTGGATAATTCGCAGGGGCGCAGAGAAAAGCGTAGCTTGAAGGCGGACTGTACGCACGCACAGAAATCCACACGTGAGGATTCGACTCCAGCCACGCAGTCGTGATGTCACACGCACGCACACGCACATGCATAAATAAACAAACAATCAAAACAGCAGAATGAGCTTGACCTTAGGTGCTGCGTAAATTGGCAAATAACAACTCTTCAGTGAATTTGAGTGATTTGAGCGCCACCTGTTGGAGATTTCAATAATATAGGTAACCGTGGGTAAAATAATAGAGCAGTGAATAGGGGTAGGCCATAATGACATGAACAGAAAAGGGGTTGCCTCTTTGGCAGGGAAACCTAAGGTTTTATTATCTGATCACTACACTACAACGACAAAAAAAAAAAAAAATAACGTTAAATACTGCATCTTCTACATCACATTTCCATTAATGTTTCATGTCTTCAAACAGCCTGTCTTTGCTCTTGCACTTTCCAAACCCTCTATATCAACTATAGGCCTAATCAAATTTAAAAATGCAGTTGCACAAATTGAAATCTAAACATTAAGAGATAACTCTGGAAATGTGTTACAAAGCAAATTAATTTATTTTATCAGACTATCGCCAAATTTGTACTACTTGTATGTGGAGAGTACTTAATGGCTAAGACCTTAGATGACTCTGTCTGCTGCTGCAGCTGAGGAAGATGATGATGATGATGATGATGCTGATGATGGGAGACTCTACCAGCATTCCTGTTGTTGTTGTCTGTCTGACAACAGCCATCCTGTCTGTAACTATTACAAACAAAGTCTGGTTTGGCTAAGCTGGAAGAGAAACACTCCTCTCTTTATCTGATCTGACTGTGTGGAATGTAAGACCGGATGTGTGCTGAGATAATTAGGCTGTACAGTATCTCTGCTACTGTTAACACAGCAGTTTAACCACGATGCATTAGAGTAAAACATGATTTAAATAAGAAGAGTTTCATGGCTTGTACAATTCTATAAGAACGCAATGTAGGGGTCTTGAGGCAGATTATTTTTTTACTGTGGCAGTTTCAAACAAAAATCAATTTACAGTAAAATTATGACAATGTACAGATGTGAAATAGTCTGTAGGCATAATATGAAATTAAACGTGGGGGGTTTACCAATCTGGTGATTGACATGAATGCTGACAGACTTGGACTGTCAAAAGTACGGCGGCTTTTCAGTAAATAGTTCTTACTAAACAACATTAGCATCACACATTTACATTGCAATTCAACATGGCTTCTGAAACCAAAAGATTATGACCAATCCTGGTATTTAATTAGCAATTAAAACAAGTGTTTCCGCCAACACATTATATGGTTGTCATCTTTTTATTGTGAAAGAACACTGCTTCACAAAAAGCAATTATGATGAAATGCTTTGATGATGTGAATATAATTACTGCGATAAATAATAATGAAGGCATGACGTTCTAGTGAAGTCATCTCACAAACATGGAAATATTCAGTTGTGACATCAAAATGCTTCACAAACAAGCTGACGTTCAAGTTAATTATTCCTATCTAGTCCTTTAATTAATGAGCGGCAACATCTTCTAAGTGTTGATACTTTTGTCAACTGTACAGTGGAATTATTTCACTCTGGGGTTGCTGTTTCTTCTTACATGAAATAATTCTCAGAGGATAACGTGTTCCCATAAAACCTAAATGTGTAGATAGAGAGCACAGACTGTAGCATAGAGACCAACAAAGCAATGTTATTAGTGTCTGTGCTTCCCATCTGCACACAGAGGTGATGTGTCTCAGCAGCTCAGCCCCAGTCAAGGAAGACTGCCCAACCCTCTCTCAGGAGGATGGGAGGCAGGTGTTCTGCGTGTTCTCGGGTGGTGTGTTCATCATCACAGGGAGGAAACGTCTCATCAGCAGGCTGTGGCTCCCAGATGCTTCTGGCACAGCGCCAACTCAATCAGATGCGTCACCAGATCGAAAACCTTGAGCAGACTTTCACTGCTGTAAAAGGGCACAGAGAAATGAATGAACTCACAGTCCAGTAACATGAATGAACTTATTTATATGAAAGTCTTGACCACCATTTCGTTCTTTTGCTCTTAAAAAAAAATGGCTCCAGAGTGCATGCAGACTCTTCAGAAATAATGTGAGGATATTTTCAGCCTGATCACATGAACATTTTCTGAAGTGCAGCTCCCCGTTTGTGGACAGCCTATTAAGATGGATGGTGATAACACTTAGCTGAGGAAGTTGTTTTCACTCTGCAGTCATAGCAGGTTTTTATGTAATTCTGGAGAAAGATAGTACATTAAACTGTGATTTTTAATGTGTTTGTATGCATATAGTTTAAGTGTATATCATACTCTAAACTCATCTGTACATTCATACGTGTTCTACACTTGGTGTGTAGTGTAAACTACAATAACCTGGTAACTGCAGGAGAGGATAGTCATTTACAGCAGAGCTCATTCGTGATTAAACACAACAATCCTTCTTGGCTTTGACATGTCATGACTTTATGGAAGCAGTCAGTGAAGGTATTCAAGAGTAACCCAAACAGATACATTTTTTTGTATTGTATGGACGATGTTAGCATTTATAAAACAGAAAAGGTAGATGTTGCCTCAATCAACAAATACAGATCTACACATGCAGCTATGTTTAAGTTATTCTAAAAAGAGCTATAGGTCAAATATGCCTTCATGACGAATGGTCAAATGGTTTAAACACACCTTAGGCTCACTGGTGCGAGCCGGCGTCATGTCACCAGTTTGGCTGAGAGATCCCCCTCTACTGGTCTGTGCTCCTCGAAGGGTGACAGTTATGGATGTGGGGGCTTTTTGCCCTACTGACACACAAACAAAACCACTCAACACTAACAGCTTCTCACGCTTATGCCCAAAATTCAACTTTTAGCGTCGCACTCCGGCAAAAATGTTGCCAAATATACTGTTTAGAAATCATCAGGAAGACCGGTTTGGTGGTTATTAAGCAAATTAAAATAACAGCAGAGGGTTTAACATGAACACAATGGAGAATAAAAAAACAAGTTTGGTGTTTAAGTCAAGCAAGAGGAGTGAGCAATATAACAGATTCACACTAAAATAAATAAAAAAAACAGCAGCAATGAAAACACACTTGATTCCAGTCTTTATTGTTACAACAGGGACACAACTTGAGTAATCATGGGCTGATTTTGTTGCTTTATAAACATCTCTCTGTGAGATGTTAGCATTAACTTATGCATATTCTAAGCAGGTGATTGAATGAAAGGATTTACAACATGAAGAGGCAAACAAAAGGAACACAAACATGGAATGACTAATGCTGGCAAAAAAAAAAAAAAAAAAAACCTGACACACAAGAAGCTCCTTGGATTCAACTTTTGAGTTTCTTATTACATTTTGTTAACCTCACAAGCCTCGTATTTTACTTTAATCATGATGTTTCTCTATCAAATAGTTTCATACGATTTAATTGTTCATAGGCTTCAATTTTCCACTTCAACACTGGCTGGAGCATGAACTTGAAACTCAAACTTTTCACTTTATGATTTCCCCATAGCTCTTCTGAAAACGAAACATGAATACGTTTGAAGTTGTCCTCTGATGCTGAATAGCTGCACGTCTGACTCTGGGGTCCAACACCAACACACACGTAGACTGAGCTGCTCTCTACTGTCCTCTACAGTGATAATCCTCCCTGGCCTACAGATGTCCTGAACTACTGTCATCAAAACAAAGGATGAGTGAACCCTGGGCTTTCAGCGTGGCCGTTGTGTTTTGGCAGCGCGAGACATACCCGCAGACTGATTGGTGATGTGCGCCAAGCCGGGTAAGCTGCTGGCAAGTTTGGCCAGCCCACCGTTGGTCAGCAGCTGGTGGATGGCAGTGTTTTTAGCCACTCCTCCAGTGGTGACCACGGGCACCGCCCGTAGAAGAGTACCGCTGCTGGTACAGACTGAGCCCAGGACCTGACTCTGAGGCTTCCCACAGACCGCCTGAAGAAGGAGGAGAAGAAGGCACCTCGTGTTACGGACTGAGGGTTCATTTCATTTTTTACTGTCAGAACACTTTTGTGACAGTAGGAGAGTTTTCTCATGGTGTGTATACGAGGGACTGCAGCTGTAATACATCTAATGGCAACATTTATGTTTGTACATGATCCCTTGACAAATAAAAGTTAAATCATTACTGCTCGTCCTGATGATTTCCCTCTTTGTTTGTCTTAGAATATTCATCTTATAAAACTAAATAAGACTTAATATTGTAAAAGAAATGAAAATGATGTGGAACCAACAGTTCCTAATAACTTCAATTAGTACTAATAATAACTTTTAATGACGTGAAGACACATCACAGCTTTCCTGTGTAACCTTATGGGCCGGAAAGTCAAACTCTTCCATATCCAGGCTGATGTAAATGCACACTTTTGTACACGCCTGCCACTTTAAAAAGCATCACAAATGTACACTTTCTTGAGTTCAGGAAGCACTTGACTTTAGGGTTTCGCATTTTGAATATAGCAATATACATAAGAGGTACCTGGGTGCTGCCTGTGTTTGCGGCTGAGGAGGGCAGGCTAGGAGCTTTGGTGACGATCTCCTGAAGAGTGAAACTTAGACCTTGAAGTAGACTGCTGGCGGAAGCCGCTGCATACAAACAAAAAGACAGTGAATTGATGGGGGGGGGGGACTAAAGTGAAATGAATGCTAAATACATTATTCCAACCCAATCTTCCCCAACAGGTCTAATCTAGATTGACACACGCACACAGACACTCACACACCACATGAAAGACGTGTCCAAAGGGTAAGGTCTGGGACCAGACATACAGCAATGGCGCAAGAGGTGATCAATGATGATGTTTGCTTTTATATGTTTTCCCCACACACTGATCTCATCCAGAGGTCCAAACTTTAATCTCTCTCTACAAAGCTGTTAGAGGCAAGCTGCTCGGTGTGCTAAAGCAACTGCATTGAGATTAGCCGCACAGTTGAGACTTCAAACAGCGTGCAGGGCAGGACAGGACAGAGATACCTTGGGCCGTAGCCGGAGCTTGCGCCTGGGCTGTTGTGGACGACCCTGACACCATGCAAGGCTGCACGCTGCTGCTGAATGAGCTGGAGCCTGGGGACAGGGCACCAGACACCTCTGAGACACTACCAGACCTGCAGTGACACACATAACCACCAGTCCACTCAGGAGGTACCCCAGCAAGTGCTGTTTGGCCATCACTCGGCTCCTCTGAGCTCCTCCACCTCTCATTAATCCCTCTGCACCACACACACTTTGTACAAAAGGTTGGGGATTGGGCATGTGTATAGGCAGGTTTAGGGTGCCTGTGTGCAGCAGGGCAGGTTAGCTTACCGTTGGCTTGTGAGAAGTCCTGAAAGCTCCTTGGCTCCAGCAACAGTCTGTCCCACTGTCACTGTTAAGGGCTTTCCAGAGACACCCACTGCAAGACAAGGTATCAAATCACCTGTTATTTAACGTCAACATTACTAAACGTACCCGTTTCATTTTGGCCTTCAGAAAAACACAGAAGCAATCACCAAGCACAACTCGGTAGTCACGTGTTGCAATTGGTGCAATACTTGTTGTGAAATAAATTGACCAACTTTCTTTTGAGCAATATTATAAAGACAACAAAAACATGTCTCTTTCTGATCATTTTATCCAGAGATCTCTTTTTACTTTGAATTCCTGTGCAGTCTACTGATTTTATCAATCCACGTCACAACTAAGAGGAGTATCATCTCTGAGTATCCACTCTGATCCAGACTGTTTTTAAAAGCCCTGGAAAGTTCTCTCAGTGATCAACGAAACCAGAATCATCCTTCATAGTAAATGTTAATATACTGTTTCTAAAAGGTCCTACCTTCCTGTGTCGTCGGGCTGGTGGTGCCCCCTGCTGACTCACTTTGGGAAACAATGGTGACCTTGATTTTTGCTCTCTTTGAGGCTTTGCTGGGTGTGGGACTCGGCATCTGCCTCTTCTTGCCATGCGATCTCACTTCATCTCTGTCCAGACCATCCATCTGATCGCTGGTCACAGGCACTGCACCACAGAAACAAACAAGCACAAGAACAGATAGGCCAATGAAGTGTCTTTGATCTGGACTCCTTTAGCCTGTTGTATCTCCTATAAGTGATTTTAAATCCAAATCTTTCCCCATTTTTATTGTCTTAATTCCAACCATTAGCTAAAGTGCTTAGCAATATCAAACATGCAACTTTTAGATATTCTACTGTGACACACATTTGGGTGTTTAGTGAGAGCAGTGTTTAAATATGTGACTTTCATTTTCAAAACTTGGGCAATGGAAACACAGAAAAGAGTGAAAAAAAAAGAAGAAAGAGAAAGAAGAGGGACAGAGACTTACCAAAAATACAAGGAGGTGTGCCAGGAGGAAGATTTTTCCTCACAAGCATGTTTTGTTTCATAAAAGCAGCAAACTGAGCTGGAATGATAGGGGGGGAAAAAAGACGGAAAGGAAAGTTTGAAGTAGAGAAAAGACAAAAAGAGAGGAGAGTATTTCAGTCACGTTCAGTCTTGCCCCGTCATATCTTGTGTTGTGATTATTGCTTTAATTTCACAAGCAGTCATTTTCACATCTTATGTATCGTTGTCTGCTCAGCTGGTGCCGAAGTCGGGGTGGAATGACTCTTTGTAACATGTTTTTACTAAAGAGTACAGAAAATGTGAGTGGTGAGAGGTACCAAGGATCACTCTGCACATGTGGGTGAGAGTGAATTTATATTCCTTATCGCGAGAGCTGACGCATTATTGCTTACAAAACTAACCTTGAGCCTGTTTGTGGGTGAGTACTGTGCCCGAGCGCTGCATGTGTGTCTTGAGGAGCTGTGTGGCTGTGATCAGACTGGACTTCTGTGCGGGTGACAGGCCAGACGTCTTAGGTTTGGGACTTGAAGTAGGACTGCTGCAGACACTAGACAGTTCCTGCATACAAGATTAGGATGAGGAACACACAAGTTATTCATTCATGCTTTAATTATTCATTAGAAACAGAACTTTAACTTGAAGATAGTTGAACTTGAAGTGTCGCGAACAGAATTTACACTGAAAAATTAAAGGTGTTAAAAGCATCCAATGAGATCAGCTCTTTAAGTCTTAGCCCTCTTTGTAACTCGGTGCAATTAAAGGGAGATAGAGATAGATAGATACTTTATTGATCCCGAGGGAAATTCAAGAGAGCAGCAAACTTGAAACGCCTTTGTCCCCAGTTCAGTTCTGACTTTTGGAACAGACAATAACAAAAGGTCCTGGGGTCAAAGATTGTAAGTTCCTGTACTCTTCTGACTGATTTTTTTAGTCATTTCTGGATATAGTCTGATAGTCTGAAGCCCTGGTTGGTTACCGAAAGAAAAAACGTAGACATTTCAAACCTCTTAAAA
This sequence comes from Symphodus melops, assembly GCF_947650265.1. Lineage (NCBI taxonomy): Eukaryota > Metazoa > Chordata > Actinopteri > Labriformes > Labridae > Symphodus > Symphodus melops. The sequence goes on along the minus strand of NC_136691.1, from coordinate 39,043,566 downwards.
ATGTGCGTTAACGCTCGCTGATGTCACTGACCTCAGAACCTGAAGGTGAGATAGGGACTCTAAGAGCAGGGGAGGAAGGCCGTCCTCGCTCCATGTCAAAGGGAAGTTCACGTCGAGGCCTTTTCTTCTTCTCCGTGTCCATGTCCCTCATCTCACCTGAGCCATGACTGTGTCCCTCTGCTCGCGTGAGGACGCCTGACAAGAAGTCAGCTATCTCATCCTGCCAGTCAGAAATCAAAGAAGCAAAAGTCCTCAGCATAGATGCATTTGCTTCAAAAGATATCACAAAGGTTGAGAAACACTCCAGACATAACCTTGTGATTTTTTTTTTTTTCAAATACGATGACCAACCTGAACACAGCGATCCACCATGGTCTGTGTTAGTCCCTCTGATTTCATCTTCGCTGAATTGATTCTGTTGGAGGGAGACAATGAAATGTTTCTACCACAAATAAATGACATCAAACTCTTTAAACTTTGACTCCTCAAATCAGAGGTTGTGACTGACCTGAGGTTGTCGTCTGCTCCTCCCACCAACACCATGCTGTTGTCTGCCCTCAGCTTCTCCCTGAACTCCTCCATGCCTTCGATGCTACACTGCAGAGCGTTCTGGCCGACCACGAACAGCACTGGAGTCTTCATGTCAAGCAGGGGGTCGTCCACATCCTGCAAACAAACATCAACCTTTACTTCAAGAAACAACGAGAAAAAAAAGTACTAACATGAAAAGGGAGGGCTGCAGATGATTGGAGGGCTCAGTTCTTACCCCTCTTGGCCCATTGACTGTTAGAAGGGGGAAGCCGAGACATACTACAGCTGTCAGATACTCCATAAGAGATACCTGTAATCAAGCAGTGGTGAATCAACTCATGTGACCTTAAACACAAAAAATATCATCTGCTTCTTTGCATAGATCAGACGTATAAATGACTTACGTGACAAGCAATGAGAGCACCTGTGTTCCAGCCAACGAGGATAATGGGTTTGTGAGGAAAGTGACTGTGAACCTGGTGGAAACATTTTAAACACCATCAAGTACAAGAGGAAATATAAGACGGCTGAAGAAGCATTTTACAGAGGTTTTTTCTTCCTGTGTTGTCCTTGCAGACAATGATCATAAAACCTTTCAGGTAACTGGAAGTACAAGATCATTTTTTGTGTTATGAATTTCAAAGAGCCATTTAAATATCCACTCATTAATCTTTTCTCGCCTCGATTATTGCAATTCCCTTCTCTGCGGTTTAACTCACAGATCACTTTCCCGCCTTCAACTGGTCCAGAATGCAGCAGCTCACCCCTGTTCTGGCTTCTCTCCACTGGCTACCTGACACTTTTAGAATTGATTTTAAGATCCTTCTGATTACTTTTAAAGCCCGTCTAGGCCTCGCCCCATGTTACATCTGTGACATTTTAATCCCCTATCAATCACCCCGAGGTCTCAGATCCTCAGGCAGCTCCCTTCTGGTCGTTTTAAAGTCGAGGCTCAAATCTAAAGGAGACCGAGCCTTTGAGATCGGGGGCCCTCGACTTTGGAACGACATGCCTGAGGAGATAAGGCGGGCAGAGTCAGTGGCATCTTTTAAATCACTTCTTAAAACTCATTTTTATAGACTTGCTTTTATGTGCTCTCTTCTTTTAAGATTTCCACTAATCTCTCCTTTTCCTCATTTATTTAATTGCTTTTCACTTTTTTAGTATGTTATAATTCCTACTCCTTTTAACGTTCAACTCTCCTGCCGTCTGCTGTCTTACTCATTTTACCTTCTCTTATTTTATCCTTATTCTACCTGTGATGGGATGTTGTCCCCCCCCCCCCCCCCCCCCGTCTTATTTTTAGTTATTTTATTTGAGCCTTTTATTTTTTGGTCCATCTGTTCTTCTCAAAATGCTGATGTATTTGTATTTATATGTAAAGCACTTTGTAAGCAGTCATTTTTAAAGGCGCTATATAAATGAAGTTATTATTATTATTAAACTCTGAGGTGTGTTGAGGGTGTTGTGTTCCTAACAACAAAAAGAAAGCTTGCTACAAGTTGTAGCCTTATAAATATAAAACGTTTTCTTTAAGTTTAAGATATAAAGCGAAGACTATTTTCTACTAATTTGGCCAAAACAATATTTGTGAAGCACGACTTTCAGCAACATCACTATGAGGGGCGTTGGATGACGGCTATGTCGTCCAGCCAATGCACTACAGAGGCTCAAGTCCTCGTCGCAGTGACCACGGGTTCAAATCCGACTTCAGCCCTCTCTCCTGCCAACATTTCCCGTCTCTCCTCTGCTGTCCTTTCCAATAAGAGAAAAACCAGCACTCCTCCCCCCCTCCCAGAAAAAAACAAACAAAAAACCCACACGCATGACATCACTATCACTTTAAAAAAAAACGTAGATGATTTGCAAAACAGAACATCCTACCTCCATGACCTTGGCCCTCACAGTGCCTAACATGTGCTCTAAGCACTGAGTGATGCCAATGTTTGCTCCGCTGTTCACATGACTGTGCACTGGGATGACCTGAAACAAAAACAGTTGGTACAGGATATTTATCTCATATAAAAAATATATAAATAAATGATTATTTTTCTTAGACGTGGATTTATTTAAGAAATACCTTTCCCAAACAAGAGAGCTGTGATTGCCAGAATCTCATTCGCCGGGAAGTAGACAGGGCCGGATTGGTGGGGCTTGATGGCGCTATTAGAATGAGTGGAGATCCAGGAAGCTTGCACTGAAACATTAAATCAACAGATACAGTTTTCAACTGCTGCAAATCACTTAAAACATAAGGGGAAACAAAAGCTGGATCTTCAAGTGCTTACTGGTTTATTCTGGGAGAGGACTCCTACAGCGGGGTCCCAGGGCCGTTTCAGTAGTAGCGACAGGGCCTCTGCACTCGGAGCGCCAGTCTTTGTCGTGGTTAGAAGCATTCTGTCGATCAGTAAGGGCAACTTCACAGACACAAAGAGTTATAGTGATGAATCCAGAATCACGGAGCACACACCTGACACGATACACAGACTATTTCATCATTAATTCTAACAGACAGCTCCTACCTTGCTTTTGAGAGTCTGCAACACATCCAGGTATGCAGCCAGCATAGCGAGGCTTAACGATTCAATCATGATGTTGTGCAACCACTGCGTCAATTTGATGTCCCAGTTCACACTAGCTAACGCATGGCGCACCTTCCTTGCACACTTGTCGACAGCTATCCTCCGCAAGATTGGCTCATTGGAAGCCTAAGGTAAACAAACAAATGACATGGGATTATTTGAATCATTCAATAAAAGCCTGATTAAAAATATTCACAACAAGTCAGAAAGTAAATCTAAAAAACTTAAAAATATAGTGACAAAACTAGCATCACATCAGGCTCTAACTTCCCCTTCAATATTAACATTAAACATTCAATTAGTGTTGTTATCAATATTAAACTACTGTACTGATTTTCTCCTGTTGTGTAAGGGTTTAGCGTAATCCCATAGAAAGGTTATATAAGCTATAAGAAAACTAGTGTCCGACTGCTCTTGAACTGTTGCAATTTGAAAATAAGAATTGCACATCACATATGCTTAGTGATTACACACAGAGATACATGTTGAACTCGATTCATTTCAGCACTCACACATTCTGCAGAAGGACATCCAAAAATCCTTCAAAATGTACAGATCTTAAAAATCTGAATAAAGAAATCAAAACTTACATTTTCGTTGGCCAAACGGGCTAGTCTTTCAGCTTGCAGAGCTTTAAGTACTTTATTGAACAGTTTATTTTGGGCCACTGACCATCCTATCCTGAAACAGAATAGTCATGATAAAGTTAAAACAAAGCACTTAAACATAGATCACAGCTTCTGTCATCATTGGGTAAGGTAGTACAGCAGAGGATCCCGTGAAGAGGTTGAATTACTTGTTTATATGTTCCTCCCAGTCATCAGGTGGAGGAGGACTCTCAGCAACTGTTCGAGCAAACAGAACATGTCGCTCACACTCCTTCATCACACTCAAAGCTTTCTGGTTATCATACAGAGGAACAGGTCTCGGTGTGACCGTTTCCACATCTAGGACAGAATCACTGTCTCTGCAGACAAAGAAAGAAGATGAAGTTACTACAAGGAAAAAAACGGCTCATTGTTTGCATTGATCACCATTAAATTCATTCATTCACATTAATGACATTAGCTTGGAAGGCTAATGACAACTGTGTTATGATACCCAGTTCAGGTGCAGATTATGATTCATTTGGACTCACAATGAGGCTTCCGGCTGTCGACGGGGGGTAACAAACAGCGTCCTTGTGGGACGGGCACTGCTGGCATCTGGGTGGGCATTCCATGGCTTGGCATAGCTGTGGTCCAGAAAAACCAAATCCAGCTCTCTCTCATGAGCCGACAGCTGGAAAAGCAGGGATGTCCCCATCTTTCGTGCCGATAACTGGAAATCCTTATCCCCACCTCGTTGCATCCTCTTCCTGGGCCCAATGGACCCTGAGAAGGGCTCAAACGATCTTGTCAATACAGACCAAACTAGCACGAAAGAAAAAAACATGTTTAGGAGACAAACAAAACATGTCTTTGTAATCCACCATGATCCCTTTACAAGGGGAATCTGAACTTTTCAAATAAGATTGGGGTCACTTTCATCTGTAGATCCACATGTTGGATCTTTTACAACATGACCTTAGTCTGAACCAGGTCGGATAGCGTGCAACTTTGACGTCACAGGCTGGCAGAACCAGAAAGAGAGGGGAGCTTACATGAAAACTGTGTTCAACAGAACCAGGCTTTCACAATAAAGGACCAGTCTGCCATCAGCTGAACGTCATATTTAAAAAAAAAAGGAAACTGTGATTTTAAAATAATATAAATAAATTCAATACGTAATCCAACATAAAAACACAGCAAGCACATGAACGCAGCCAGAACTGAGAAGAAACAAATCTGACAGCAAAACAAATAAAGGCTTCTAATGTTACTTAGTGCACAACAGATCCCAAAGATAAACTTTGTGAAATGGTCCTACTTTCTGACACAGAAAACTCTTCGTACCAGGAGATGAACAGGCTTTTTGTTGAATCTACAGCTGCTGTTATAGCACTAAAAACTCAACAATTAAGCAATCTTTAGCATATATTTAATACAATAAAACATTTTTAAAAATATACTAAAATAAACATGTGAAATTGTTTAACCAATTGAAATGTAATATAACACAAATGTTTGATCTCATCAGGTTTTGTATAGGAGGTCAACACATGACGTTTAAAGATGTTATTATGGACTTTCTGCTGCTGTTATCTTAAATACTAATCCAGTAAAATCTCATGTAAATCATGTAGAGGGAAATGTGTTACAGCCCAATAATAATGATCTGACGTTCATACATAAAGGTGTCTACAGACAGACTATTACTGAACTATAATAATGTACCTTATTATATATTAAATACAAACAGTAAAACTGAGTTTACCATATTCAGCCTGTTACGGGATTTGACTGCTAAACCAAACATTAAAAAGTGGTTACTTGTTAATTCCCTCGTCCACTTGTGATTTCTATCTCATAGTTTATCATTAATATCAATATTATATAAAATGGACTTACAGACGTGGGCTGGCCTTACACGCTAACATTAGCATAGCAGGCTAAACGCTTACTAAAAGGCTGACTTCTGAGGCTCACCTTTTCACTTTATAGCTCCATGTTTGTCTATGCGGTTAAAACACTTTGTTTGAGGGAAATAAGGCTAAAAAAAATGCGCTTCTCTGATCATTTAAAGGATTATACAAAGCACAGATATACTGCGCGTACAAGCTACCCGTCCTTTTGTTGTATGATTGGTTGCCATGTATTGCTTCATATCCTACTTTTACAAAGCAGTTAGAAAACGACAGACAGTTGGGGCGTCATTGAAGCAAAAACTGGCAACCCAGATTGTGGCGCGTCAGTGGATGACGCAAAACATGGACTGGATTTCTGATTTAACATCCTTTCCCTACAAAATAAAAAACAATAGCAGGAAATTGAGAGTATGGGGCACCATCGGGGAGGTTTCCTACTGTCTTTGCAAAAAGTGGACATTTTGAGGCTGTGGTTTAAGTTTGTCAGTTTTCGGGGCCCCCTACTGGCCTGGGGCCCCAAGTAGTTGCCTGCCTTGCCTGCTGACAAGCAGCAGCTCTGGACAATATGTTTGTAGTAGTTATTATTATTTTGTGTTTTCAACCTCTTGGGAAAAAAAAAGTTTGTTGAAAACAGCGCTTCTGTTGCCCAATGCTGAAAAGGCTAGATTTATCAAAATATGGTCTCGAAAGCAAACAATGGCATAAATGAGCTTGATTTTTTTTTTGAGAGAAGGAACATCTGTGTATGTCTGACCTTTGCTTTATTTTGTGTGTGCTCTTTTAAATTACATTTTTTATGGTTGTTGTGATCTACAAACAAGGAATTATTAGTTTAATCTATTCTTATGATGCAGTCTGTTTATGAGAAAATGATCAATTTCTTGATGCGCGATGCGTCAACTTATGTTATCCCAAAAAATGTTCTAACCTGAGACTAAGGAAGGGTCCAATTCAAACAATAACCTATTACATTTTATGTTGACATTGGCATACTTTATTCCTAATATAGCAATGACTCTGGGTCTAATGACTATCTTGTTCAAATTGTGTAATTAACCTGTATGCTCCCTTTTTTTTCCTTTTAAGATTGAAACAAACAGCTGTGACCTTTTACAAACTGACAACTCCCCTCCTGTTTTTTTGACTCCAAAGGTCTCTGCATACACTGTTTAAAAGACAGCACTCTGCTTGAAGAACAATTGATTTATCATTTTACTCAAACAGGACAACAGACAGGACATTTTCTACCATGATGGTGAGGTTTTCTTTTTAACGGCTGTGATGTTAACATGTGCTATTGGGACCTGTCTTTGTCTTTTGTTAGGATAAAGTCATGTAAATCAAAGATTTAAAGGAAACTGTAAAACAATTGGTGATCAGTCTATATAGCAGGACTATCATGTTGTGGTTTATTAAATTAGCCTATACTAAAAATTACATAAATATCCAAGTTGCTTCCATGTCTTTAGCTTAATGGCTTATGAGCATATATGCTTCAGTAAAAAAAACGTTTCTGTTTTCCTTCTGTAGAAATGTTTGGCTCTCTCGTTGGTGCTATATGCACTGTTGTCCATGTCAAATGCTCATTGTTACCAAAAAGCCCCCAAACCAGGTAACACAAAAACCTGCGTACACATAAAGCTTACACAACCCCTACAATATAACCCTTATATCCAAAATATAGTTGAAATTCGCTCAGAATGCCATATTATAACTGTGGATACCTTTTTTTGTATAGACCAGACCCATTGTCAGGATGATGCAGACATGACATGGCATGCAGTAGGATCTTCATGGAGAAACAGTGAATGTATGGACTGTACTTGCGGTGGATGTTGTGCAGGGTAAGTAGAAATATCACAACATTTCCAATTATTCTAAAATAGAAAACTCTTACGTTAAAGACAAATTTAAATGTTGTAATATTTAACTGTGTCGAACTGTGATTACAGGTATTCAACCCCCAGATCGTTCCCGGATGACTGCGTGTCAGTGTTTGATCCTGTGGCATGTGAATACAAAGTGTTTAAAAAGAATAACCCATCTATTCAATGTATGATTTTTGGTGCAGTTGGAAAATAATACACTGGTCTGAACTCTGAAGTGAGAACAAAAAACAGAAAATAAACAGCATGTACGTTTTTCTTTGTCTTGTTTTAATTAAAACAAAAAAAAGATGCTGAGGATTTCTCAGTGTTTTTTCAGGGCTTGCTATGGGTTTGGAGAATGAAAGTTCTGAGCGTCTACGACTACTGATGACTGATTGACTGCTTGACTGCTGATGAAGCTGATGGAGGGGCGCAAAAAATATCAGCATGAAGGAGCTAGGGTAGAGAAAGAATCATATTTAAAAGGGGAGCAAAGCGATGATAGGCTGAAAATGAGGGAGGAACGCTGTTCCATTGGTAAAATGAGCACTGCTGAGACAGCTGATTATTACCCAGCCGAAAACTGACAGCAGAACCGGAAAGAGTGAGTGAATCACTTTAGTGTTCTTGACTGAACATGCGCTAGAGCTTCATTTGAATGGTAACAGGTTTTCATATAGTAGAAAGCATCGCAAAATGTTTCTAAAACTTACACAGTTTCTTGATCATGTAATGTTTATTATGACATGTGTGCTGATGCCCTCTTGGCCAGGACCCCCCTTGCGAAAGAGATCATGACATCAACGGGCCAAATTCTGGTAAAGGCTAAATAAAAAAGCCAATGTATGTATGTTCAAGTGTTAAGTTTAGCCTCTATGTGTATGTAAATGCAAAAGTACAGTATATGCAAGCAAAGTGTTTATTTATAAGCATTTTTTTAAGTAAGTGCAAGAAATGTATGTATGCATACATGTGCATAGCAAAAGTATTTATGTGTGTGAAAACAAATTAGGCTACTCCTTTATTGCCTAAATGGCTTTTCATATGTTCAGGTTCACTGAGTACGTATATGAGCTTTCGTGGTGTAAAAAGCATCTACTTGTGTCCACAAGGTGGCAGTATAGTCTGGTTTTCTCCTTTATACTTCTCATTGTTGTCTTTCTCTTTAGAGTAAGTATATTTAAACAGGGAAAGAGAGTGAGAGAAAACAAGAAAGAAAGCTAGAGAGACTTAGATAATCAGGTAAGTGTTGCAAAGACTCTTAGACATCCAGGGTCTGATGATCTCTGTGGTGCACAACCTTGTCATCAAGAGAAAGGAACAGCAGCAGTGGGGGTTGGTGGAGCTCCTCTCATCCATGTGCATGCTGTGACTGAGCCAGTGATGATGAGAGGGTCCCGACAACTCTCATGCTCACTCAGCTCCACTTTAGTTACAGTCACTTCTTTCCTTTGGAATATCGCTTTTTTGATGAAGATACCTGAGGAGGATTGAAAGAAGACCTGCATGAAGGATTAACTGATTTTCTCCCACCAAAGTTGGTTTGATTCATCATCTCATCCTATATTAGAGCATTTTCTACTGGAATAATGCATTCCTGCTGCAGAGGTTCCTGGTTTTCAGTGGTATTTGGTGCTGTGCTGGTTGTTCTTGCTGCTGGTAATGCTGGACCAAATCTAGACAGTAGGCAGGCTGGGTCTTCCTCATGCTTCGGAGGCTTTGATCTCTACTTTGTTTTGGACAAGTGAGTTACCTGACACACACTGCCTAACATATATAAATGGGGAAGATAAGGAGGGTCTTTGTTAAAAAGTTAATATGCATGCATGCGTTTTATGGATTCTCCTGTCTGCTACAATATTATCACAATGTTCTCATCATACAGTGTACGTCATCATCACAGTGTGATGATGACATCACAGTGTGATCATGTGTGACTTACTGTGTATTTCAGCTTTACATCCTCTGATGGTCATAATTATTGGTAGGGTTTCCCCCATCCATTAGTCAGCTACAATCGGCTGAAGTAGACTACACTGCTGTGCTCTTCCTCATTAACATAAATGATGCCATATAAGTGGACTTTATCCAAAATTGCTTCCAGGTAAATTCATAATTGATCAGCAAACAGGAGAAGGTACCAGGATGTTTGACAACCCTGCAAGGTCATGTGGAGACACAGATTTGGATTTGGAAAAAAAGTTTCCATGTTTGTCTAACCTGGTTCTCATTAATCTCTGTTTCCTGTCATACATGCAACATGGGCATATCATTTAACTACAACTTTGACCCATAACTTATCAGTCACATTAATGTAATTATTGCTTACTTTTCTTTGCATTGCTGCAGTTGTCAGAAGTATAGAAACCAGAATGATCTCATTATGGTCATGTGTTGTTAAAAGTCCAGCTATGACACATGAACAATGTTTACATAGGTTGTAAGCACTTTAAAATGTAGCTGAATATGCACACATAGCTCTTCTGGCACTGACAATGAACTTAGCCAGGCTGTTTCCTTTGGACAGTAACAGAGTACTAGCTTATGACATTTTTGTTCTGCTTTCCTGACTTTAAACAGCTTGTTTTCTTACCAAGTGTTTTCCAACTAGGTCAACACAATAACCATCATTCAACTCATTTTTCTCATTCTGATGATGGGATTAGTGGAGCACAATGTGTAACTCTTCCCCCACAGTTGGTGATGGATTTTCCAGTTGTCCTACAGTAAATGTGGGTGCCAACTTCAGCCTTGCTGCTCTGTCTCTGAGGGAAAATAAGCAAATTGTGTAGAGGGTATTTGTACTAACACAGATTGATATTACATGTGTGCCCTGGCAACTATTTGCCATCCGACTTAAATTCAATTCTTTAAAACTTAAAGAAAATATATAGTTTTTTCTTTAGGTGTGATCTAAGCTCTATCTGTTGCCTTCCAGTTTTGATGTCCTCCACCTGCGCTCTCTGGAATCTCACAGTTTGATTTCTATCCCTCTCTGTGCACTGCCTTCTCTCCATTACCTCCAGATGTTTCTATGTTTCAGCCTGTTGGCCGGCTGTTTGTGGTGGGACTCTTGTCATGGTAACACTGGCAAAATAGGTACTTGGAGAAATGTCGAGGGAGGCTCAGAGTAAAAACAAAGTTTAGATAAAAAATATTTTGATAATCATCAAAAATGATACATTCAATCTCCCATAGTTATTTATCAACCTGATACATCTATTTATCTAAAGATAATTACAGAATAAGATTAGCTGGCTTCTCAACTCCTTGTGTGTGGATGATCCAAACCAATAAAATCCTTAAATTAAAATCAAAAGCACCAGATTATTTTCAATTTGATTAGCCCAGATGGGAGGGGAAAGAAAGAGAAAGAGCTGGTTGTAACCAAAGAGCAGCTGGAAAACTTCATGTAGAAAAATCGTAACTTTGAAAACATGTATTTAAAATAATTGCTGGCGTAATAAAATATGAAAAAGTGTAATCTTAAGAGTAAATCAGTTGTACCTACCAAAGGATCTTCTCCTGAAAAATGACTCTGGAGGCTCTTTTCAATTTTGAAAAATTAGTTTCTCCTTAGAAGTTTATTCCATTAATGGATCACTAACGTACTGGGCACAGGCTCTGGTCAACATGTGGGTCAGTAAACCACTGGTGAGTTATGATGATTGTAGTTATTTTGTCCATCTCTGTAGTTGTTTTCGGAGACTGACAACAAAACGACTACAAAGAGAGGCTCAACACCTACAAAGAGATTTAAAATGACAACATGCTGAGGCACAAACTACTACAGACATACAGGATCAAATGAAGCTTTGTGTTATGCCATGCAGGACCCCAAAGTCATACACCCCAGCTGTAATCAGCGGGCAGCCTGCTGATTGAATCCTTGCCTCTAATCACTCACAAACCAATCACAGCTAATTCTCACAAGGCGCTCCATTTTATCACAACTTCCTTCTCACTAATCCTTCCAACTCCAATGTTGCTCACAGTCTTCTGCTGCTGGCAGAGCTTTGCCTCCTCCTGTCTAGCCTAAAGGCCTTTGGCCTGCCCTTGTATGGGGGTGGGCTCAAATTGCTGCCAGTGCCATGTGAGCACTGTGTGCATGCGTGTGAATATATAAAGTACTGTTGGGGAGTTAAGCATTTTGCAATGCAGCCTCTGCCGTCAGTGTGACATGTAGGGTGAGAGCGCTTGAGTGGTCAGAAGATTAGAAAAGTGCCACACAAGTCAGAGTCATATTGTGTTGTGTCATATTGCACAGATGAGAAGTCCCATGCAGTCGATCTATCACAATGGTTAAAAATAAATCCTTACATTAATTTGTTTCTTTATTTCTCTCGTCAGATCTGGGAGTGTGCAGAATCACTGGACTGAAATCTACCGCTTTGTTGAACATCTAGCTCATAAATTCTTAAGGTAAAAAACGTCAAGTGACTGCAAAAAGATGTAACTTGAAATTGCTGTCCTTATCTAACAGATAATAATTCATTCTTTCCCTTTCTTTAGTCCACAGTTGCGAATGTCCTTCATTGTGTTTTCCACTGAGGGAAGGATCTTAATGAGCCTGACAGAGGACAGGTGGGTGCAGATCCCCTCAAAAATGACTTTTAATCCTTTGTTTTCTATCATGCAGCTATAGGAAATGAGTGTAATACCAGATTTTGACAAAGGTCACAGAAAGTTAAGATTTCTCTGCTTTTTATGACCAAGATGAGGTTTCAGTTGGATCCTTTTCTCCCTGTGATTCGTCTGATCCGTCCTCTTTCTGGACAAATACCTCACTTCGTGCTTTTTGATACATTGTTGGCAGCTTACATATCATAAATTTTCTCTACAGAGTTTCTAAAAGGCCACAAAATATGTTTACTGCATCACTGCTTCCTTGTATCTTATTCTACAAAGGGCTAGTTTCCTATCTATCCCCATAACAGTTTTGCAAATACTGTTTCTGTTCACTCATCTGTTACACATTGCTGGTATTATCTGCAAATTCTGTCCTTATGGAAAGTGTTATTCTTTTACCACGCCTTGCTGTGTCTGGCCTTAGTCAAGAGTATGTTCATAAATGAATTTGACAAAACAAACATTTTAGAAAAAAGGAGGTTGTTATCAATCTGGATTACCTCTGTAATTGTATATCTTCTCAGGGAACGCATTCGTAAAGGTCTAGAGGAGCTGCAGGTTGTTCAACCTGGAGGAGACACCTTCATGCACGAGGGCATCCTGAGGGTGAGCAGCCTCTGCATGTCAAAGTCCTCATTAGCATCTTACTTTGCTGGGTCCAATCACAAAGCTGTCTAAAGAGCTAAATGGATGTTGTGTTGAAGAACAGATGAGTTTCTTAATTGACTGCATGCTACAAGATTGATCATCTACTGTTTCAAACCAGTCCTTCATTTTCATCTCAGGCCAGTGAGCAGATTTACTATGGAAACACTGAAGGTCAGTATTACTTTGCTTTGCTTCAGATTACAATTAATCACACTAAATAGATTAGTTAGTAGATTCTACAAAAACAATACAATGCACGTTTTTTTTTGTTTGTTTTTTTTTTGCAAATGAGAAATATCTCTTATTGGTCATTTTTCTCTGAGATGGAAGTCAGGATGGGAAGCTCAAATTGGGTTATAATGCCATATCAGAGCATTACAACATTGTAATTGATGTGTAGATCGAATAATTATGACATATCAATTATCTTCATCAAGGATTACCCAGCAAATTTAAGTGCCATGAATTTGGTCATATTTTAGGAACAAATAACATATTGGACGACCTATTAGCTGCGGTCAGATTACAGAAAACGTTAACATCCAGCCAGTTATTACATAACCATTAGCAAGGGTCAGTCTATAAGCTAACATTTGGGTATTTAAACATTGAACAAGAGAAAACGCTTTAATTCCTCAATGTAAACTTGGAAAACATAAAAACTAATTGTTGCAACCTCATTACTGTCGTCTCAATGTAGTCTTTGTTGTCAATAATTTAGTTTTATTTGAAATATGACTACATTTACCTCCAGTTTTTCAAAATCAATTTTCTCGTCTGTTTATCTATGGAAAGGTTAGATAAGGATTGTCAGGTATAACCTGCATTTTTATGACTTACAACCTATACTGAAGTCATTTAGTAATGCTATTAGAACAGAATTTGGAGTAGCAGAAATAGCAGCAAAAGTGACCAAGTTCTTCCTTTTTGCAGGTTATCGCACTGCAAGCGTGATTATAGCGCTCACAGATGGAGAGCTGCACGAGGATCTCTTCTACTATGCAGAGAGAGAGGTGAGAGTTAAAAGAGAAGTTCAATGGGTCACAAATTATGTCCATGTGGAACATAAGTCAACACATTATAGAACTGATCAAACGCTAGCCTGCCTAGACACCTCCACTTTGATCCTCCTCCTTTATTGTCAGGAAGAAATTGGGTCACAGCGTACTGAAGCCCAGTGGTGCTCCTCGCATATGTACTGAGATCATGATTTATTTTACCATTCTTAAACGACAGGTGAATGTGTGCAAATGCAAGAAGCTTCAATCAGCTTTCTGTGCACTGTGCCAGAAGGGTAAAGCTCTCAGTCGCTGGAAATGTTGCTCTTGACAGTTGTGGGAGGTCTGAGGTTGTCATTCAACACAGAGGCATTACTTAATAAAAACAAAATATCTCTCTTGAGTGATCTGTTTGGCATTCATGTATCTGTGTGATGTTACTGTTACCAATGTTTAATATGTTAATCAACTGGAACATGGTATTTCTCAGCTTCTTGTAAGCTCCAGTCAGATGCTAGGCAAACACATGCTATTTGTGACTATGTTTTGAATGATATGAAATGCAGATATTAGTTTAATTTAGTTGCTGAGCTTCTACCTGTTTTTATAAATCTTTACCTACCTTACAGGCCAATCGCTCCCGAAGTTTGGGTGCCTCCGTTTACTGCGTGGGAGTGAAGGATTTCAATGAGACACAGGTGTGTGTCTGTTTGCTTTTACTGTTAAAGTCTGATGATGTTTAAACTACACAGAGAAAATAGGATTGTGTTTTTGAAGCTTCTCAAAAAAGGATTTGTTAAACACTGAAACCATTGTTTTTAGGTTATGACAAAGTAAGCTCTGATTAAAAAAAATCTCCTGAGCTTGAACATAAACTGTCTTCAACAAAATAATTATTTTCTCCGCAGCTAGCAAATATTGCTGACAGTAAAGATCACGTCTTCCCTGTCAACGATGGATTCGAGGCTTTGCAAGGCGTCATAGACTCAGTAAGTGTTTCAGTTCTGCCGAAAATCCTTTTCAAAAAGCACCCATGAGTAAAATACTATTATTTAGTAAAAAAAATACAAACATACCATACTCAAAGTATAGCCTCACTCTATCAGAAACATTCCCAATTGTTTTAGAGGTCAAGATGATGTCATGTTACTAAAATAGTTCATGTATTTGCTTTAGTCACCTCTACTTCAATCTACAAATACACTGAAAAAACAGCTACAGGACAAAATAGACTTAAAGCATGATAAGTAATTTTGTCCATGACGCCCGACTCAGCCAAAGGAATTGTCTGAAAACATACAACTGTGACTTTCCTGCTTTAGATCATTATGACTGATGTCTTTCAAAAACATTAGCAAAATGTTTTTTTTTTTATATTTATAGACCCACATGTTGATGATAACTTAGTGTTTGTTTTTGACACGTTAGAAATAGTTTGAAGTAAAGCTGCTGCCTTCACAAGGGTACAAGTTCGTGAGCAGAGTTAAAGGTGTCCATCTTCTGGAACAGATTAGTGGCAACCTGAAAGTTGTCATTTCTTATTTAGCGAAGCACCATGAGTGAGTGTTCTTCATCTTTAGGATAACCATGTTCCTGTTGAGCAACTGGTATATCCATCTGCAGAACAGAAATAAGAACAAACGGAAACTTCATTCCAGCAGACCCCCGTGACAAATGTTAACCAGTCTTTCAGTTTAAAAAGTAGGCTATAGATAATCACAATCTGAGAGAGAGAAACACTGTACTCCAGCCAGCCCCAAAATAGAATCTTAATATAGTAATAATAAAGGATATTTTTAAAAGCCCACTTGTTGCTTTGTTAAAAAAATGCTTCAACATTTGACATCTTTTAGTTGACTGCTGAATAGACAAAGCTGTGATTGATGAGCTCTGTATTACCTTTCTCCTGGTCTCCTCAGATCCTGAAGAAGTCGTGTATTGAGATCCTGGCTGCTGAGCCCTCTAGTATTTGTGCAGGAGGTAGGATGAGCAACCTCTTGTTAATATTCTTCAGACATCTCAATAACGTTTTATTTATTTAACTTTAATATAACCAATTTGGTCCCATTGAGATTAAGAACACACAAAGTTACAGAAAGAGACACAAAGTGAAGTACAATTAAAAAAAACTTAAAATTCACATTAAAACTGAATTTTCTATGAGTAAAATCTGAGAGTCAGTAGGTGAAGCAGTTGAGTTAAAATCAGCTTGCCGGCCTTTAATTTTAGATCTAAGAACATTTAAGGACTCCATCTATAACCGAAATCAAGCAGCAAGATGATTACAATTTCAATCATTCAATTAAACCTTTTTAGGCCTAGAAAAATTGTTAACATTTATAATAATAATGACTGACTAAAAAATGCAAAATTAAAACAATGGATATACTAAGTAAAACAATTTGCACTTAGGGGAAGAGGTTTGAGATAACTGTCTTCAAATGACTTTGAAATAAATGAATGCTAATCTTGAGATCTTAATATTACTACATGTAGTTGCACAAATAAAAACAAATACTCCTAATTATTACTTTTGCTGCTTCCAATCATTAGCATTGGGAGATGCTGCTAGATCTGGGAAGAAAACTTGTTTTCCAGAGGAAATAGTTTTCAATAACCTGAGTCCTGATACCGTACTATGGTCTGTGAGTTTTTGGATTGTTCATTAATTGCATATGAGAAGTTAGGGTTCTTCTAGTAGAAGTGGAATGTAAAAGATTAATAGCCTGATAAGCTATCTCATTACTGGGAGTGCATGGACAAGGTTTGCAAAACCCAGTGAGGAAGATGTCAGATAAAGATGTTGAAATAAAGTAGGAGAAAACATTTGTCTCATTCATTTTTCTAACTCTTCTTCACTTATTAAACTGGGGGTGAATGAGGGAGTTGGTAGTGTGCTGGAAAGTTCTGTTATCAATGCAAAAGAAAAGATCTTGAGTCAATCAATGTCTTTGTTTGGTTTAATTCTTCTTGCAAGTAGAAGGAGCACAGCTTCAGAGTGTCAAGACAGTCTGAAGGAAAGCTCAACGTAATCACAATATGCTTGGTTTTTATACACATGCGTCACATTCCTATAAAAGGATTGTCGATACATGTACAGTCAGAAATATCAAAGATATGTTGTCATACATTTCAACACGTTGTACAAAAGACTGGGTGTCTTTGATTTTGCTATTTGTGAGAATCCTTCATCCATGCAGTATAAACTAAACAAGAATATTACTTATTAATTATTTTTTTGTGTTTCTCATACGAGCTGTGAGAAAAACGTGTCCTTGATAGTAAACTGAACTTGTCCATTGGGGGGAAGGGGGGGACTCCTTTCGCTCACCAGACAGGGCACCATGAAGGGCAACTCACCTATGGCTCTGCATCCCATGCCCTCTATCTCTCTCTGCAGACTTTTCTCTGCTTTTCTATTTTCTCGAGCGGGTTCTTTGCTGTTCTTTATCTTGTGTAATGTTGGCACGAGGAATAGTTGTGTTTTGGTTATGGGGACACGAGGGGGCCATGTGGTAGGGTAGGTAGTACTAGCATAGTCATTACCTGGTGCTAGCATGAACAAGCCTGGGTTTGTTAATGGTTGCAATGCTGTTTTGGCTGTGAAGGCCACGTTGTAAAGTAGGTAAGAAATAGAAGTTCTGCATATTGGACACTGAAAACTAGAATAATTGTAATGAGAGTTTTGTTCACTGTGCGTTTATGCTTTCATCAGGCACAAATATCTTGTCCGAGCTTTAGGATGTTAAGTATTTAGTATTCTGGAAAGACCAACAATACAGTTTGAGGACTCAAGAGCAAGTTGAAAATTCAAGAAAAAAAACAGTACAGAATTAATCCACATTAAAATGTTAACATCAGTAATTGAAGACACAACATTATGAGTTCTATAAAAATAGGGGGCCTAGAAGTGACCCTTGTGGAACACCTATTCAAAGAGGATTTTTCGAAGCTTTATGTGAATTCAATTTACAAACAGTCAAGAAATACTTGCATGCATTCATCTGAAATCAGACAGGGCTCAAAATAAATAATACATAATTTAAACCTGTTGTTATTTACTTTCAGTTGTAAGAGTACCAATAATATAATCATTCCATAATCTAACTTTTTTCCTTAAATATGAGATCTATCAGTATCTATATATAAAACTGCTGATGATAGAACACATCCATTAACCACTAACAAGGCTTGCACGTCAGACAAAAAGAAATTACATGACACAATATGTCACTGTGACTTATAGGTACATGTTTTTTTGATAATGTTGAACTAATATTTGATTTTCTGTGTTTGTAAAGAACTTTGAAGACAAAGAAAGTGAGAGGAATTCATTCTGCAACATACAGTATATGAATGAGATGTTGTTTTGGTTCAATTAAACCCAGGGAGGTCAAGTCTTCAGTTGAATGTCTAAATCATTTTCTGTTACTTTCGACTTAGAGATTGTAAGAGGAAAAAGCTGTTTGAAAAAATAGGTATTGAATTTAATATCATTTTTTGTATAAAAGTATTATGTTTAAATAAGAAAAAGTAATAAGGAATCAAAGTGAAGTCCAAAATAAAACCCAAAAGCCATCACATGCTATAATGAAAACTTGACTTGTACCCCAACTGTCATAATAAAAATAAGAAAAACTACCAAAGAAGGCCCATGAGAGTGAACTATCATGTCACACTAACATAGGCCACAGAACCATCTCCTTTTTAAGATTAAATCTTAAAGATTTCATTCAGGTTTCATTTCAATAATTGTAACAAAGTGTTATTGTTGCATGTGTTGAATAATACTGTATATCCTTCCTTCTGCCCACAAAATTGCTCTCCCTGAAGTCATTTGAGTTGCACTTTAATATATTTTATTTCTTGTGTGTATTCTTTTCATCTCGCTCAGAGTCCTTCCAAGTAGTGGTTAGAGGAAATGGGTTCCTCCACGCCCGCAACGTTGATAAGGTTCTGTGCAGCTTCCGCATCAACGACACACACACAAAGAGTGAGTGAAACATTATTGAACTTCTTCTCAATTTCAGTGCCTCACTGCAATACCTGTATTGAGTACACATTGACTCATAACTGATTAAAATACAGGCAGATAATGTAAATAAATGAGTGTATTGTAAAATTCCTCGTAAAGCTTAACTTTCCAAAAGTCAAACACTAGGTCAGCTGCACAGCTTAAGTCATCTGTGATCAAACGAGCTGCCGTACTGAGGTTACTTGTATCAAGGCAACACATTGAGTGATTTTACAGCCTTTAAAGAAGCCAAAAACGAGTATACACTCAAGGCAGCAGAAGGAAGGCTTTGAGGATACAGCCAGTTTCCTTATGTTTTTTTACTAGTAGCTTATTGTAACAGTTATAAACCACTTCCTACCAGGCGTGCCACAGTGATGGAGGAGGTGTTGATCTAATTACAAGGCAAGGTATTCATGAGCACTGAGACATAAACAAAATGTCTGCTCCTCTGAGGGAGTTTATTGTATTTACCCAAGTTAGTCCCACGTTGCATGTTTACCAACTTTTCTGCTTTCTCACATCGGTACAGTATGCATGATAGCACACAGTTTGATCTTATTAGCAATCCAGAAATAGAGTTTCCTACAGTCAATTTTGTTTACTTTGATGATGCCATCAAGCTTCAGCACATACAACTTACTCTTTAAATAAAAGTCCATAAAAAGTATTTTAAAAAGTGTTTACGTGTTGTCGAAATGAATCAGAATACAGTAAAACCTCCCTGCAGGCACATTGCAGACATGGAAACAATTAGAGTAAAAATGATCTCCTTGCGTCAATCCTATAATGCTCATTAACTCCTCCTCCAGATTCACTAACTCTCTGGAAGTTTACACGCAATTCTCTGGAAATGATTTACTTCACATCAGGGGTTAACTGTAAATAAAAATAATAAGGCCAACGTTGGCTCCCCTGGAGAGGACTATGTGGAAAATGAAAAACAAATTTATCTTCTCTCTAACATGTCTTTACTTACCCTCAATGACTCCTCCTCTCCAGTCCTGTTTTCCTCACAAATATTGTAAAAAGGCTCAAAGGAAAAGCAGCAGTATGGAAGTGCATGTGTTGAACAGATGAATCATTGTTTGGCTTTGTGTTTCCAGGAAAAAAAAGTAGCAGCAAAAACAGGCAACTCCTTGTGTCGATCAGTGTTTAGATTCCCTGACTACCTGAAATGCATCCTGTACACTCCAAGGTCCATTTATCTATACAATGGAGAACTAGGCCTGTGTTAAAGAAACATAATCTAAGTTTCTGACATAACACAAGACTAAAAAAGTAAATAATTAAGTGGTAACTTTAATGTATGGTCAACTGTGTTAGTTTGAAAGGTTGTAGCAGAAAAGCAGCCCCCCTCCTTTGCTTAAACAAGGAACATGGACATATGGTGAAGTTTACTTCAGTGTCTTTAGAAGCCTATCATTTCTACTGAGTTAATAGCCTTGGTGCAAATAATGTGTACACATTATGAAGACATTTTACAGAATCATAATGTCCCAAAAGAAACTTACGTTTTCACATATTGTCTAATGAGTATAAATGAAAACGATTTAAGGTAATCTATCAGAATGAAAACAACAGTCATTACGTCTTTATTCTTGTAGAATTAAAAATTTAATCTGGTAAATTTACAATTTTAATCATAATTTACAACATTACTCCTGTAAATCATTAACTTTTTTCTTGTACAACTTATCTCTTGTCATGTCTTTTTACAACTAATCTCGTAATATACACTAAGAACTTTAATCTACAAATCTCAGATTTCACAAAGTACTTAACCAACAAATATTATGAAAGTTATTTTCTTCTCCTTTTGAGGACAGACATGAGTAGTTTTAAATTTAATAAATCGGTTTCGTCACAATGTTGCTATTTCGGCAAACATAACTCCTATTATTTGCAGTTAAAAAAAAAGAAAATATATTTACTTTTTCAAGTTTGTAGTGTAACTGATCAACTGTTTCAGACTCAAGAGAAACAAATGAAGCGCTACACCTACAAATGAAAAGATTTACGTAAACACAGTACAGTAAAAGAAGTCTTAGCTGGAAGTCATTTAACATTAACAGATGGCTCCACCAGAATTATTGAGAAATTGGCCTCAACTTTTAGAGGCATTCTGCGTCAGACGTTGATAGACATGGACCGCAGATGGTCTCTGAGATTTTGGTCAACATCATGTCATTGATTTAGGATGTTGGGGCAATTTGGTAACTCGGGTTTCCTCACCCCCCCACCCCCCCAGCTCTTTACCAGACTCTGATGTAGTTTGTCATTCAGCACCTTGGAGACCTTTTTGTCATGCACCACTACTTTAGTTTGAGGCCATTCTTAGTGCAAGGTGGATCTTCAGATGAACTCTGTGCTGGACCATATCTGGGCCAGTTTATATTGGCGCAGAGCTTTCCTGGCAGCACTGGTCCCCCATTCCCCTTTCCTCTCATGCTTGCATGGTGTTTCTAGAGAAGATCAGCCACGACTTGTATTGCTGCTTGTGTTGATTCCCTCAGTCTTGGGGTATGTACTCCTCCTGCCAATAAACACACAAAATTGGGCGACGATGCTAGTTGGAGCTGCTTTACTGAAAGACAGCTGGATATGGAGGAGATCTGGTTTAGCCTAAAAAACAAAAGCAGTGGTGAAATAGTTCTAATCAGTGTTTCTGAAAGGAGATAGAAATGTCTCGACACAGTAGACAACAAAGCAGTTGTTTTTAAGGGGCAGTCCCATCAGACAGTTTGTTAATCAAGTTACAGTAAAAGAAGTGACATAATTTAACTTCTTTTTAAATCAGTGTGGTTGTACTTATCTTCCACACTTCTCACAGTTACAATGAAGTTCTGGTGTAAGTCAGGCAATCTGACTAATCTTAAAGTAACCAGGCCTAATGTTGTCGTTGTCTGCAGTATTTCAATTTAGAACCTGAAAAAAACACGCCGCACACGTATGTTTAAACAATATTGTGTATTTCCCGGTCCACAACGGTCACCTTGTAAAAGGTCTACATCGAGTTAATATTCATGATGATCATTTTTTAATATTCTACAGTGGGGGAAAAAAAGTATTTAGTCAGCCACCAACCGTGCAAGTTCCTCCACTTAAAATGATGACAGAGGTCTGTAATTTTCATCATAGGTACACTTCAACTGTGAGAGACAGAAATACTTGTTTTCCACCATATTTTACAAATAAATTCGTTAAAAATCCTGTGATTTCCTGGATTTTTTTTTCCACATTCTGTCTCTCACAGTTGAAGTGTACGGTACCTATGATGAAAATTACAGACCTCAGTCATCATTTTAATTGGAAGAACTTGCACAATCAGTGGCTGACAAAATATTTTTTCTCCCCACTGTATCTAATTGTCTTCAGTATTGTGCCCATGTCTTTTGCACCTTCATCTATAACTTCAATTTCGCAATTCAATTTTAAAAGTAGCTAATTTTATCGTACGGTATCTTATCTTGTCTTATCGTATCATACGTTACGGTGCAGGACAGTTGAGTATTTTGTGGTGTTGTGTTGTCTCTGTCTCGTCGTATCTTTTTAGTCAAGATTTGGTGGTAATACTCTCAAATGAAATAGATAAGATTGTTTCGACTGGGCACCATTGTAATGTTTGCTTCTCATAAACTCTCCTTCAATAGTGGTAAAGCCTTTGATTGTGGAAGACACCTATCTTCTCTGCCCAGCGCCAGTGCTTCAAGATGAGGGAATGTAAGTCCTGCATGCATTTGAAGAAATCTGAAGTTTGATATAACCCCATCCACTCTGATTTTGTAACACACCACATGAAAAATTACCATGCAATTTTTTCCTTTCTTTTCAGGGCAGCAAACCTTTATGTCAGTATGAACGAAGGACTCAGTTTCATCTCCAGTTCGGTCACTATTACCACTGTGGGCTGTGTGAGTGCAATATAGTGTACATGTGATAATTTCAGACTGTCTTCTTTCAGTCAAAAGTTTATTTAAATGATAAAAGAGAAAAATGGCTCACACAATCAAGAGATAAAAAATAAATTTGCCTCTTTTCCTCTTTGCATGAATAATAAAGTCTAGAGAAGTGGTTTACATCTCCATTTTCAGACAATCTTAGTTGACGTGTCTGTCTCTGTTCCAGTCTGATGGGACCATCCTGGCCATTGCTCTGCTCATCCTCATGCTGCTCTTGGTCTTGGCTCTCCTCTGGTGGTTCTGGCCTCTCTGCTGCACTGTGGTGAGTTCCTCTAAAACACTAATGAAATCAAAACATACCCAAATGCTGCTTCACAGAAAATGTCTGTTTCGATTCTTTCTTAACTTAATGCAGCTTTAAATACTTTTAGAATGCAGTCGTTTGCTTTTTAACAATAAGACAGAGAGATATGGGTTTTGCAGGTCTGTTTTATTACTCATTAACCCAAACAATATTCTTCCTGCAGAGGAGGTCAGGGTCTAAGAGTCAATAATAATATTTTTTTGCATCTCTGCAGTATATCTGTCCACAATCAGAAGAGGTCAAGGTTGTTGGGTTAGAGTGTGTTGAAGTAATTATGGTGCCTCTGTAATAATTGCCTTTCCAAGAGGTCACAGAAGGTGACCTCTGAGTCTCACTGGCCAACACTTCCAGGATAGATTAACTGATAGACCTCCACTGGTAAGACTTAGCAAACTCTTCCATCAGTCATTAGGGCTGAATTTCCAGTGAGTGGTCAGGAAACAAAAACACAAATGGGCTGTGGTAGGTTAAGAGTTTGAAAAGGAAGATAACTCACCATCAAAAAGAAGCTAAATCTTTGCAATCTGCGGTGCATACATGTTAGTGGCAGTATTTAGACAGTGGTCAAACCACCAGCATGAACATGTGTCATCAAAGTTTCATGATAGCAGCCACTAATTCATAAAATCTGTCCATCTACTCCCAAATGAAGAGTGTCTCTTTTACATTCAACATCAATGTTTCCAGTGCTGGAAACAAGAGTGTTTGAAATTGCCAGAGAGAGAGAGAGAGAGAGAGAGAGAGAGAGAGAGAGAGAGAGAGATGTCAGCTTTTACAACATGGCTGTTTCTACTTTATTCTTTTCTGTTCTCTTCCATTCAGTTGCAAACTGGAGTCTATGAAACAAGTCTGTTTATGAAAGCGATGCTAGGTTACCATGGGGGATTGTTTGAGGTCCAGCATTTTGTGATGCTCAAGGAAAAATGAACAAATTGAATTAGAATCACTTAATTTGCCAAGTGCATTTCATGAAGAAAAACTACAGGAAAAAAATCCCTGACAGTTCAGGTGGTGACATACAGAAACAGGTCAAAGGAGAGGCTAAAGCAAAGTATCAAATGTGCAACCACAACATGTAGTAGCTACACAACCTGCTCTGAAATTTGAGCTATAGAGCAGTCACCAGATAACTTGACAAATACTAGTAGAGAATATAATAATATGCAATGGGGTTGCATAGCTACATAGATACAAAGAGTGAGAGCAAACAATACATTTATGAGCCCAGCACTCCTCCCTTTCCCTAATCAACAACGTCAGGCCAAAAAATCTGGCGAGCAGATTTCTAGGTCAGTGCATCGATTGCTCTGGTAAAGAGACTTTGAGGAGAAAAAACATTTCCTCTTCCTCTGTCTGTTGCTGTTGTTTCATCGTGTTTCACACAAAGTAAATATTACTGCGACGTGTAGAACTTGTGATAATTTTTTTTGAGATGCTTGTTTGTGATTTTTGTTGTTTCCTCACTTCCTTCTCTTCGCCTGCAATCTTTTCAGATCATCCATGAGCCGCCACCACCGCCTGTGGACGAGAGTTCGGTACGAGCTGCACCGTACACACTGATCTATTTCTAATGTCTCCAAATGAAGAAGCCCATTATTTAAGACTGAGACAGCTGGCAGTGTTTAGGTTGTGTAATTTTTCTGATTATTCTGACATTGTAAACCTTAAATGGCCATGCAGAGTCACACACTCGCTGTCTGGCAATAATCTATGATCCCTCGTTAAGTAATTCCATAAATATGATGCGGGTTAACGCCCTCTTAGAAAAACAATGAAATCTTGGTTTTTTTTACCTTAACCACTATGAATTAAACGTTTCTTTTCTTTAATTTGTATTTTTTAAATCACTTGTAAGTGTTATAAGGTTAATGCAAAATAATAAACTCACATAATAATATTTTATATAAATGAGATAAACATTTTTTGAGATAAGAGATAAAACATCTTTGGACAGGGAAGCACATTAGGCTGCATCATTTTCACCTGTTAAAAAAGAATCTTGAGTTGAACTGGAAAATGTTTTCCAAAACCAGACTTCACCTCAAAGGCAAATTCCAGGTAGATAATGAGTCAGAGGTGCTGTATTAGAGAGTTGACACTGCACAGGTTTGGCCAGGGGGCTTTGTCATTTCCTCTGCTCTAACATCACAGAGGGGACATAAATTAAGGTGGGGTTTGTTGCGGGAGGCCAGACACAGAGGCATTTAATTTAGATTTTCCTAGTGACCAATGAAAGGACTGGTTACTATTTGGGTGTTATTTGACATGTATGCATTTGTGAACATATTCAAAGACTATTTTGCAACGGGATGTGCCTTTTAAAAATAAATGTACAACAATAACACCAACTTAGTTTCTCTCTCCGACAGGATGATGAAGACTTTGAATCCCCTAAGAAGAAATGGCCGACTGTAGATGCCTCGTACTACGGAGGGAGAGGAGTTGGAGGAATAAAAAGGATGGAGGTGAGACCATGTAAATCTCAACCCTCAAGGATAAAGGGCTTAAAAGCATCCCAGAGATACTCTTGACCATCTATTCCTCATCAGCCAGGGATGCATACATAATGGTAGCATAAAGAACCATTATGAACGCTTATCTCCCCATTGTAGGTCCGCTGGGGTGAAAAAGGCTCCACAGAAGAAGGAGCAAAGCTGGAAAAGGCCAAAAACGCCAAAGTGAAGATGCCTGAGCAGGAGTTTGATCCGCCCCCCATGAGGGTTCTCAACAATGGCATGCACAAACCCCTGGGGCCCCGCAAGTGGTATTCACCCATCAAGGTAAACAATGACAACAGGAGGAGGAAACTGTCTAGGGGATGTGTCTGGTTTGCAGAAAGTCTCATTGTTGACTAAACTGATAAACACAGGAATAATATATTTCAACTGAGGGACATACAAAAGAAGATATGGGGGAGGATTTGTTTGATAGTTGCACAACAAATCTTTGAGCTCAGTTTACGTAATGTAATTAATGCAAGCACTCATGGTTGTTCAAAAACGCTTCTGGAAATGCTTAAAAAAAGCTGTTTACATGTGTTGTACATGCAGTAAACATCTTCCACAAATCCCTCAATATTAATCTGACTGAGGACATGTAAGTTATAAGTCTAAGTGAAAAAAGCATGAGGTGATAAGGTAATCACGCTGAGGTGACTACTGGCACATAGTCACTTCCTCTTGGGCCAGCACGGGGTTAAAGGAGTTGTTCTGAAGCCTTCAGTCAGCAGAGAAGGGGGAGGGGGGGGGGGCTGTTAATCGAAACCAGATCCCTTTAGTACTGACCTACAGGGAGCAGGGATGCACAGCCAGCAGTTTTGTGAAGAAAAACAGCTGCATTTCCTGCTCTTATCTGAAAAATATTTTCTGAAAACTGATAAGTGCGGTAACAATGAACTCAAATAATTGCAGTTTGTTGCAGTGAAATAGTTGCAGGAATTTCATTAAAATCATTTCAAGTACTTGTGCATTGAAGATACTATAAACCTGTTAAAACGTATGTCTTCTGTTTCCACAGAGCAAACTGGATGCATTGTGGGTACTTTTAAGAAAAGGTTATGACCGTGTGTCAGTAATGAGACCTCATCCTGGTGACAAGGTAAGAATAACTAAAAAATCTGCATGGATAGGCATAACATATGACTGTAAAGCAGCCTGACGTAAAGCCTTGGCTCTGCTTTTGCTTCTTGGCCACCATTCATCTGTATCTGAAAATGCTGAGAAAACTGACCAGCTGTGAGCAATGAAGTGTGAACAGAGAGGCTCATGGGAAAAGTTGTAGTGAGTAAGGATTTTGTCTGCACCGTCTGGCTGCAGTATGCTGCAATGTAAAGACGTCTGGAGAAGTCGTTATGAAAAGGCAAATGTATTCCTCAAAGGCCAGCTGCAGTGGGGGGAAAACTATGTGATGACCTCTACTGTTGGCAGCTAATACAGAGTCTGAGACTGTGGGATCTCCAAGTGTTGAAGAAAACAAATTTGAGGGGACTCCGTATGTAATACTTCCATCATCCATAAGAACATAAAGGCTTATGTTGCACTGTTCACTGAGTAATGATTGCTGATTAATGCCAGCAGCCACTACATTTACAGTTAAAAACTTTTTTATCTTCTTGCTGAAAAAAATGAAATCTCAGCAGCAATGTTTGTCCAATTTATCCAATTTTTTAAAAGAAAAGTTTCATCACATAATGACATATTTTTGACTAAGAATTAGACTTTGTTCAAGTTTTTGCTGCGCCCCTCGGCCTTCTTTATGTCACGATCGAACAGGCAGGAAACAGGGAGGAGGACCCAATTGCAGAGAACCAAAATTTATTAACAAAAAGGCAAAACAAAAACTTACGCCAAAAAAACCAAAATCCAAAAACCACCAGGCGAAAACACAGGGAGCAGGGAGAAGCGAGAAGCAGCAACCAACGACATACAAGGGACAAGACACTGACAAAGACAATGAACCAACAAGAAACAGAGGCAAACACAGAGACTAAATAGACAAGGGGTAATCAGACGCAGGTGAGACTAACGAGACAGGTGAGGAACATCAGGGTAATCAGAAAGGCGGGAAACACAAGGAACAAAGGACACAAGACCAGAACACTGAAGACAACTACAAAGTAAAACCCAACACTGACACCACCACCAAAACCAGATCTACAAAATAAAACAGGAAACACTAAAGACTAGACTTAAAACACAAGACAGGAAATAAACTAACAGGCAACATAGAAGAACACAAGGATACAGGGAAACATACTAAGGACTAAAGTAAAACACACTAGGAACATACATACACAGAACACGAGAAATAATGAAAACTAAAACAGGATCAAAAACAGAACAAAACCAAACCATGACACTTTAAGCCTCATTTCTAGCTTCATAAATGACAGCTTCATTTGTTAACCTATAAAAAAATAGTATGTCTGCTCTCAAACACAGCCTTTTGTTTACTGACTGAGGACTGGCTGGTTAAGTTCATTAACCTGAATAAGATACCACACAGCTGTTTTGACTCTGTAGTCCTAAATAAATTTATAGCTGCTCAAAAGCTGCCGATTCAGCCTACAGGTACACAGACGGAGAAAGAGAAACAGAAGCTCAGGACTCAGGGTGACAATGTTCACTTAAAACTTAAGCTGATGGTGTAGAGGTATCTGTAAAATGATATAACAATAAATTCATAGACGTTTTTCTGTCTACAGCCACTGAATGGTATGTACAGTATTTCAGTAATTTCAGAAAAAGCAGGAAGCTGACTTCTTTAAATAGTCAATTAAAAGTTGTTTTATGGACCAGTTTACAACATATCCGAACAGTCAATTTAAATTATAGCCAGAGTACACAAACAAAATACACACCTTGCATAGAGTACCATACGTAAATGGCTGCACCTGTAATGAGTAAATGATTTTTTTAAGAAAGAAGAAGTCCAAAGTTTAGCCTATAATTCAGTCTATAATACAGCTGCAGCATTAAATTTCCATTAGAAGATTGTGTTTAAATCTGATGCAAAGACAATCATATTTCATAACCAGTCATTTTATAAATGATCATATCCAACAAAGCAAAAACGGTTTGTTATTCTTCTAACATTTTTTACATTTATGTAATTTAAAAAAAATAATTAAAATGTCTACTTAAACAGTTCTGGTTATCTTATTGTCTAGTTATTCTCAGTATTAATCATTTTTTAAACTGTCAACCAAACAACAATGCCACCTTGTCTTACTTCAGGGCAACTTTGATGCAGTTTTGAAAATGGGCTAATGCACTGAGAGTCAAGCAATATGCACAGTTTATGTAGGTCACCTTGGACTCATAGGAAATATCAGCCACAAGTTATAGCAAACACACTGCACCCTAATTAGAAGTGTACATGGTAGCCCTCCACACATAAAACTCTTCATTAGTGCGTGCAAAAATGATTTTCAGTAAACAAGATTGTTCTGGTTACAATTAGGAGCCTCTTGTCAAAGCCTTGCTTTTATAACTTCCCCTAAATGAATCCTTTTAAGGGAAGTGGGAGGGGGGGAGGATACTTGTTTATGCTGCTGCCTGCCAGACAGAAATGCTAGTCAGGTTCTTGTTGTCATAAACTCTCTGTCTCTGTTAATGGTAGTTAAACAGGAAAATTAACTACAAAGAACATCACAGCAAATTAAAGTCATTATTATGAAACATCTCACACATAGGCCTACTGTAGATTTTGTTGCATTGTCTTCAGTGTCAACTAATATTTAGGTTGGCTGAGATTTTACAAAACAATGGAAGTGTCCGAGAGACAATAAAATATAGTATTCACTGTCTCTATTACAATGAGGGATAACAAGTTGACCTTAGTTTTTCTTACTTGTTTGTGTAAGACATGCAACATTTTCCAGGATTTGTGTCAGAGGTCATCTCGCCCCTCTGGTAGATAAGAAGCACAGAGCAGCACTGTCATCCCATATCACTGAACCTCCCTGATTCCCTCGGTGCAGCTGGTCCCCGGGCCGGGGTGTAGCTTTTTCTGTCTTTTATGACTTTATCTTGGTTTGAATTGGGGGAGAGTGACGGCAGCTTATTTTGTCTATGCTAAGCACAGAAAAACTTATCTCAACTAATGCTGTGATTAAGATTGAAGACACAAGCATGGCGAGTGTTTGGAGCATGGGACCAGTACTTTTACAAGGGAGAGTTGCTTTAGCATCTGTGATTTCAAACAAGCAAAAAGAAACTTGTGGGAAATAAAGATTTGCGAAAATATCCTCTTGCAAGTATGTTAGCCTATACAAGGTCCAAGACTAACATGATGTTAAACAGCATGATGAGAAACAAACTTAGCACAACTACAAAGATGACAAATGATATGTTCTTCAGAACTTTACTGAACATTTCTTAACTTATTTTTTCATATTTCATATCCAATTTAGACAATGTCTGGTGTTAGATAAACATGGTTTTATAATACTGCTAACATGTGAAGCTAAAACTGACAAAGCACTATCAATTATCTGAGAAAAATCTGAGAGCATTATTTTATAAATTTAATAAACCATAGCTTATTCTGCAGCTAGCTAAAAAGCTACTGCACGGTGTGTTTAGCTAGCAGGATGTTTTCTACCATTTTCTTTCTGTCTGTAGGCTTATACATGACAGGCACATACAGTATGTGACTGTTTGAATATTGACTGTTAATCTTATTATAATTGGAAGTAAAACAGGTGTTTTTACATCAAAGCATTTCTGCTAACAAGCTCAAAACATAACTTGCTGAATGTTGGTGTAAATATACTGGACAAATGCATAACCTGCTTTTATGACGGCTGAATTTGCTCAACAAAATAAACCAACCTGAGGCTTTTGAATTGGATCATGAAATGAAGTAATTATTTTAGAAACTATACAAGTGTTTTCCATAAGGCATAGCCAGTCACAGTAGTCACTGCTCTGGACAAAGAAGTCCCACATGGACATGCAAATCTCTTCAAATACTCAAAGTAGAATTGGAAATATGAAAAGGGAAAAATAGGAAATGTTTTATTTTCTTTCAGCACTGTGAGTTCCTCTAAAATCTGCTGTTATTTTTAATCTTCAGGGTAGGTGCATGAACTTTTCCCGCTCAAAGTCTCCCTCTCCTCACTACCCACACTACAACCCCCATCCATCTCCCATCTACAAGCCTCCACCTCCACCTCAGGTCAGCCTTCCACCAACCCCCAACAGTCCCTCATCATCTCCATCGTACTCTTTCTCAACCTTGGCACCGCTTCCTCCAACACCTCCACCCAGCTCCTCCAGTCCCTCGCCTCCCATCACACCTCCACCGTACACCCCACCTCCTAACCGGGCTCTCCCTCTGACCAACCTGCACATACCTGCCCCACCAATGTTTCCCCCTAGTCCTCCACCTTCTGGCTCCCCGACTGGTTCCCTGCCTCCTCCTCCACAGGGACCGCCTCCAGTTCGAGCCCCTCCACCTGATCGCCCACCGCCTCGCCCGGGTCTGTAGAGCTCAAGCTGTAGACGGAGAGAGTTTAAAGGATTTTTGAAAACTGAGAGGCCCAGCAACAATCAACACATGAGCTTTATTGATTGTACCTGCAAGCGAGCACGAGTGTGTTGTTTAATGACGGTGGTTTTCCTGCCTTGTGAAGTGGTGCAGTGAGGACTTGTTTTCAGCTATATGTCTACAGTGACTTTTGTACACATTTAGCCCAACAGTGCAATTGCTCTAATGCTTGAAATACAGACATTCCCTACAGATGAGGTCATGGAGAACAGCTGAAAAACACTCACCTCCGTGATCCTCAGGGCTGCTTCGGGCCCTGTTGTCCCCTCAAAGACTACACAAGTTTGGATCAATCCTGACCCAGCAAAAGACAAACAGCTTTTATTCTATACAGGCCCTTGATGAGGAGTACAGTTATGTTGAAACAACTTTGACATTTAAATCTGTTTCTGTTTTTTGTGTGATCCATTTGTATCTTTCCTGATAAAAGATAAGACTCATGTTGCAAATGTTCCACACACGCAGCAGAAAAATCTTCAATCCCTGTTTCTGAATTTGTTGTACTTTTAAATGTTGAGCAACTGCATGCAATAATACTTTTGTTGATGTTTTTTGTATTTTTTAGAAATATTATTCATTTCCACCTTGTTTTATAAAACAGAAATAGGATTTCTTTTTGTACTTCATATTGTTAAGCACCACATTTTCAGAGTTTTGATATTGTTTAGGTTGGAAAAATAATCATTGCTGATAAATATAACAGTAAGGGAAATGAAACAGCCAGTGGTTGGAATAACAGGGTAACTCAAGATACAATACGATACCTTTTATATCATGATAGGGCTATTCTGCGATAATTTATTCATTTCAACACAATAATATAAAATCCCATTACAATATATGATTGACATAAGAATACATAATGTCCATGAAGAAAGGATAAAGTGCAGGTTTAATGTATTTATTCACTACAATTAGTTTTTTCACCTTTTATGCTCCATCTATTTAATTCTTTTTTACAGCTGCCAAGATTGTCTTTTTCTGTCTTCTTCTTTTCTTTTAACCTGCTACCAACTTCTTGTTTTTTGATCATCGAGTTGTGATGGAGTCAAATGACCTGTTAATGCGCTGTATTTTTTCATTTGAATATATGAATATTTGGCACCATCAAGTCGATAATCGTATCACGACAGTCAGGTTAACAATACATTTTAATAATATTATGTCCCGCACTAGAAACACAATTTAGCTAAAATATAACAGGCCTATTTTTGTGCACTTCACAGTGGAAAAAATGTGTCACAGTCAGGGAAACATTTTGCACATTGTCTTGCTTATCAAACCAAAGACTAACTATCATTTTTATGCAACTGTGTGTGTGTGTGTGTGTGTCTGTGTGTGTGTGTGTGTGTGTCTGTGTGTTAAAAAAGTGACTATGCAATATGTGTTTTTGACAGCCAGCCCCACAGCAGCCTGACCTGAGTTAATATGCCAGTTCTTTCATCTTAAACAGACATACTTGGTTTTTTCACAAGGTAAATATGAAATGGAGGAGTCACAAAATATGTTTGTAACTTTCCACCAAGACAGAATGTAGACACCTATGTTTTTTCATTCTTAATAAAGTAAACTTGGACTCTGTCTGTCTAAACATTTTTTTATTACAAGCACTGTCCTGTGATGCTGTGAGATTTACTCTATGATAGCATTAAACCAAACAGGTACTCTTGAGTTTTTGTCACAGCCTTATAAAACATCAATTGGTTTTTTTGGTTTTTTTTTATGTTGCTCTCCACCTGCCACTTACTATACACTATGTTTAGATATAACAATATTCTGCAGGATTCTCATTACATGCAGTTTTCTTATTCCATAACTTTATTTGACAGCCAGTCGGACCACTGACTTTCCTGAAAGTACAGAGGACCTCACTAACCTCCTCTGATGGAAAAAAGTAATGCTGAGGATGGCTAACTAACTCCACATGTTCATATCTTACATTATGTCACATGCACAAATGGAGTGAGCTATCTTGGAAAGTATTAAGCACCATTCAATCCTCAAGATATGTGGACAGGCTGCAGAAAAGGCTCTCTGGTGTTAATGATTTGTGACATCATTTGGGGGCAGTGGACAAGACATAGTGGAAGAAGGAGCTGAAGACAGTCTCAAAGAGAGCGACTTTGATTAAGATCTGACATTTTATTTTGTCATTTAAAGTTGATCCATATGCGAACACATTTTCGATTGGGCAGCTTTCAGTGGATTTTTCATGTCAAACAAACTCAGTGCAATATGTCATTTGTCAGGAGGCTACTGCCAGTTTGTGTTTCCACTCAGTCTAAACCGTTACAGCACAGCTGTCTAACATATGCATATATAAACATTACATCACAAATCTATATCAGTGACACAGAATGGCCCATATGGGGATATTCAGCAACAGAAGACGCAACAGTTATGCAGCCTGCTATCTATAGTACTTTCAAGTAATTTTTGGTTAGACTCAGTTTGAACCCCAGACTTTAATTAGTGACTGACAGTTTATTGAAAGATTTTCCTCCAGACTCTTTCAGCTCTAAGTGAGAACAGCTTTGTGTTAAACCAACAGTCACCAGTGTCTGATTTACATACAACTTGTGAGGTGGATTAGATTATAAAAACTCCACTCATGTGTTCTTATGATATGAGATCACTTCTTAAAGTCCATGTGCTTATCTACAGTATTCATGAACTTCTGATGTCTTACAAAACAACAAGCCTTTAAGTCACATGGGTTTCAACACACTCAATATTTAGACCACTATTAGGTTCAGTTCTGCAAATCCAAACATTTCTTCAAAAGTTGTATATTTAAATATTTACTTGAGTAAAATATTCTTGTTTTGTATCATTTGTTGTGTCAAATTTCTTGAGTCTACTTCACTCATCAGTAAAGACAAAGGACAAGTCCAACGACACAACGAAGATCTGTCAAACAAGTCATTTAAAATCTAGATTACCATGAGATTTCCTCAATTCTTTTTTTAAACAGGGTGTATCATTAATTTCCCTACCCTAGCATCTTCTAAAAACAAGATGTGTACTCAAGTCTTCTTTCGAGAGCCAAAAATGAGTTTATCTTTATCATAAAACTTTGTTCGTAAAAACCTTCCAGTAACCCCAACCCAGCCTGGGAGGAATTGTGAGCAAACACTAAACTTTTTTAGTTTAGTGTAGAAAGCAAAAAAAAAAAAAAAGAAAAAAAGGTGGATTTCACAGATGACATTTGAAAATGTGTAGTTTAAAACATAAAGACTATCGCTTACCCATATCACTGCTCCGAGTTGGCTTACTAAGACACGTCAATACAACAGATCAATTGTTGTGCCATTTGTTAAACCTGTGCTCTCCTTGTTGACATCTCTAAGTGTCTGTGATTAAAATGTCTTTGAAATGTCCAGAATCGCTAAAAGAAGGTGACAAACAATGTAGCCACATTACAACCATTTAACAATTAATTACGTGATCACATTGTGATACATTGCTGTGATTGGTTGTTCACACTGATTAAGGACTTTGGAGATGCTCTTATGAATTCAACTGAACAACTACCCATGATGCACGTGGTTGGAAAATGTAGATCGTCTTTCTCCAGAGCTTCAACTGTCGTTTATTTATGTAGAGGCCATTGTTGTGGTCAGTCAGTTTGTTGACATATATGTGTTCTTGGTAAAGTGTATTTTGTGTCATGTGACCTTTAAGACATCATTACAAACTTTGATCTCAGACAATTTAAATGGGAAGTACGTGACACTTTATTGCATCAGTTCCACTAATAAATAGCGCCACTACAACCACAGAAATACATCATCTAACAGATGCTTTCAGGATGAGTGCGGCTTCTTTTTGTCAATGTTCTTCCAGTCTAAGAAATCAAAATATGATCATAGATGTGGGGTGACAAAAGTATCTGGAACAACATCATCCAGTTTTCAAACCTGGCTCAGAAAAAGCTCAATGTCAGGGGAAAAGAAATGGAAAAAAGAAAAGAAAAAAAAGTTAAGGCTTGATTGTAAAAGAAAGACAAATACATTAAAACTAAAACATGTGAGGAGTTAAAAAAAACAACAACAAAAAACACACCTGCAATTTCTTCACTACTTAATTGCGTTTAACACATCGTCCTTTCGTTGGCTTTTGAAACAGACATTTGGACATGCACACACACATAGCTGGAATCTGCTTTTCTCTAAAGAAACATCTACAGTCTGACAAACTGCCATAAAGGCTGTGTAAATACCCTCCTAGCTTATTCACACCACCAACCTACAGTACCAGCGTCAGTACAAGTTTCTACAAAGCCATCTAACATATAAAATATATATGTATGTTTTGGTGTATAACTGCCTTCATTGTACAGATTTTTGGTTGAACAGGACATCTTTAAATGACAGTAACATTCACGTTTCAAATCAACAAGTAACTTTGACAATATCAAATTCAATATTTTGTCGAAACAAATGTAACAAAATAATAATAATAATACAAATAAAAAGCTTCAAATGGTCCCAATATTGCAGCAGTCTTGGTGGCAGGGTGTGGTCTGGTCTTCTACTTCAGGGTTTTAACTTCATGTAAAATGTCTTCAGTTAATCATTCAAACACAAAGGAGACCTTACATTCAACAACAAGGTCTCCTTCTGGAACAATAACAGACTTTAAGACAAGATCCCAAGACTAAATGGTGCATGAAAAGCTTTAAAGTATCAATATTTTGCAATCAAGATGCTTTAACTCCAAAGAAAAATCAAAGCCAGGGTTAGAAATCTGATATTCTTAGTTCATGCAGGATAACAAGTTTACAGAGTAAGCTTTTCCATCCTCTCACTTGTGATGCTGCTCCTGCTGTAAACAGCTGTGTCCTTGAAAGAAGAGAAACTGAGTCAAAACTGACAAACTGTGTGGTAGTTTGTGAAGTGCTGACCTGTGGCTTGGAATGATTTAAGCTTTCCTAAAATGTGAAAAAAAAGACACTTTGAATGAGAAGCTGCCAAAGAAATATATCTCAACTAAACGACAAATCATTGCACTGAAGAAAAAAAAAAAGAGAAGCCAATAAGGTCTTTAAAAATCTAGATTATGTCAGTTAATAGCTTTAACATCAGCTTTAAGAGGCTTCCACTAACACTATGTATATATATATATGTATGTGTGTGTGTGTGTGTGTGTGTGTGTGTGTATATATATATATATATTTTTTTTTTTTAATTTTTTTTTTTTTTTTGAACTGTCTAGGGTGAAAATGAAGAGACCTTAAATGACTAATGTTGGTTACTACAGCTTCAAACACAATATAAGGTTATAAGTCAGTGCCAGCCCAGACCTCGCCACCAAGGACAGAACTACGTCTCTAATGGCAATGCAACAATGATGAAAAGATAGAGGTGGAGATACAGAGAATATACAACAGTCAGATACAGGACTGTTGATTAAGATTGCATTAAAAATTGCTGTGACATCAGACACAAAAACAGGACATTATCTTCTCTTTGTTTCTGCGTACAGACGCTTCCTGGTCGGCTTCACATGTGTTGGTGTTTGCCAGGCTTTTGTTGTCATGTGATGAACGGCGCGCTTCACTCCACTGTCACAGACTTGGCCAGATTTCTTGGACAGTCCACCTGTAATTTCAATTAAAACATATTGTTTAGCATGTGGGCGACAGAGCTAATGCTGTTGTCAACAAACTACCGGTAAGTCTGATGTACCAAGATCACAAGAGAAAACTAACTCCTATGTGTGAGCCAGTCATGCGACAGCAAATCCTCAGATGCTTTAAATACTTGGCCCTAAAGAAAAGGAAGTGTGGGCGTGGTGTGGTAGAGCTGTGTTCACATAAATGCTTGCTATTAGAACAGCAGAGCGAGCTGGCTGCACTGTCAGGACACCTCTGAAAGAAAAGTGCTCTGTAAGCAGCAGAGCTTGTCTTTACATGCTGAATCTGAGGGAAGCTGTTTACTTTTACCTTAAGCATCCAGTAAAGCAAAGTACACAATGGAACAACAATAAGCCAAGTGCTTTCACAGATGTAAAGCACATACAGTATAAGCACAGTAGTGATAATAGAAGGCTTTGGGTGGAATAACGATGCTTTTGAAGTGGGAGTGCTAAAAATTAATACTTGACCACATGTTTCGTGAAAGATAAGGTAAAGGGCCTCATATGTTTAAATAGTTAGGATTCTCAGTTACTGCTGAGCCTGAAAGGACGGCACTCACATCGTAACCTCGGAGGACAGCCAGGTGGAAGGACAGCAGCTGCAGCGGGATGACGCTCAGCACGCCCTGCAGGCAGTCCACGCAGTGAGGCACTCTGATGGTGCGGCACGAGTTTTTGACGGTCTCATAATCATCTTTGTCGCAGATCACAATGGGTCGGCCCTACAGAACCAAACAAAGCAAATCTTCAGTCAGCGTGTTTCTGAGTGGGACACGATTCACAACAAGCTTGATCTGAATAAATACCGATATCCCCCAGCTCTTTTTTTCCCCTGTTGATTTTAACAGCCCTTCAACCC
The DNA here is from genome assembly GCF_947650265.1 of Symphodus melops. Lineage (NCBI taxonomy): Eukaryota > Metazoa > Chordata > Actinopteri > Labriformes > Labridae > Symphodus > Symphodus melops. The sequence continues at coordinate 39,005,973 of NC_136691.1, read as the reverse complement.
ACATCTGCTGCAGATTACTGTCAGCAATGATGTCACACTGAAGTGCCCCCTCCCTGGTGTTTATTGAGGTGAAGGATCAGAGGTGTGGCACAGACAAGACTGTGGAAATTGACCTAACATGCACAATGTGCTGTTGTCATCAAATTTTCAGTATTTTCAATGGAAACTGAAAACTCCCTCAAGTGTAGTTTCAAACTTCAGATGTTCTAGTTGGCATGATGTAATGTTGTAACTTGTTTGGTTAAAAAAAAATCAAAAAAAATCACATAACTTGTTGGCATGTGTCCTGAGACACATACTGAGCGAATAAACAAATCAGGTCATCTGTCTATGATCTCAACCTGTTTTAACATTCCCTATAAACATAAACATTGACATTATAATAACTATTTCAGCAGTGTCTGCAGGACGTGTGGTGTGCTTGGACCTTACCTGGCGGGCGACAACTTGCTGCAAAGCGTTCTGACATTTGGTGTATGTGTGATCTCTCATAATGATCATGATGACCGGCATGAGTTTATCAATCAGAGCAAGAGGACCGTGCTTGAGTTCCCCGGCCAGGATCCCCTCTGAATGCATGTATGTGATTTCCTTGATTTTCTACATGAGAAGAAAACATCCTCAACTTGATGTTATGGTCACATAAATAAAGTTCTCCACAGACATTTTGCCAATCTAAGTATAAAAATGGGAAAAAGCTTCAACTGCTCTCACAATGGAGGGTTAGGGTCAGAAAAATCAATTACTGATAAATAAAAGAGGAATGCTCGCTCACCAGTGCCCCTTCGAGGCAGGTAGCATAATGGTATCCTCTGCCCATGATCAGCACACTCTTCTGCTGGTACAGCTCAGTCGCCAACTTCTGGATCTCATCATCCAAACTGAGGACCTCCTTGATCAGATCTAACAAAGACAAGATCAGGGAAAAAAACAAATGAAAAAAAACATGTTTGAGGATTTAAATATGTCAATAAAAAGTGTCAACAGGCTGCTGCTGCTGTCACGTGGGCTCATAAAGTTGGGCGGGGAGTGGCAGAGAAGCCAGACATTCTTCATTAGTTTACCATCAGGGACATGCCATCATATGCTTTAGATGGAGAGAGGCATGCAAGGGGCCTTACAAACAACAATTCTCTATTCCTCTGATCTTACCCTGATTATTTAACTTCTTCTAGAAGGATCATTTAAACATGAAAAAGGCTCTGGATGTATTTGATCTTTGCTCTGGGCGTTGGTTTCTTTACTCATTTTAATCCCACACATGATCAGGGTATCCCTAACTGAACCTGAAAGCTTGTGTCTTGAGTTACCTGGAAGCACTCTCAGACCCTGGATTATCTCACGACGTCTGGGCTGCATGGAAATCCTGTCATCGCACATCAGAAGCGCAAACATAATCAGGGCGACAAACTGGCTGGTGTAGGCCTGCAGGGGAAAAAGACAAAAAAACAAAAACAAACAATGAGTAGGTGTGATTCATGCAAGCACTTAATAAAGAGGCGCTTGTCCACCCATTGTGACCCATTTACTAAAAGCATAGTAGTTTGATGTTGAACGGCACAATACTAAATCGAGAAACGCAGAAAGCTAATAGAGGTTTAAGAGTTCCTTGAGTCTGTGCTTCTCTGTTTTGATAGGGAGTTCGGTCTCCAGTTTATAATCTGCACCAGATGAGAAATGGAAGGAGAGGAGGGTTGAGTTCACGCAAAGCAGCAATGAGTTTCGTGCATTTGAGCTCCATCAAGCTCGGGCTGCTCATCCTGGAAATCTATGTTAACACAACACTGCAACAGAGATCACGCTTTCTGGTTACTCTGAGGGGAAAAAAAAAAAAACACAACCCCATTACATTTGAGACCTGACGCAAGTCATCATCATTACTCCACACTCTCTCTCTCTCTCTCTCTCTCTCTCTGTTACTGCATCTCTGACTAGCTTGGAGGCCATCCATGCCCATTAGGGACATGTAATTAGAGCTCAAGTAGAGCCAAGTCCTTTCACAGGACCCTCTAGACTTTGAAATGCCAGCGTCCAAAGCCAAGAAAAAAAGCTGTAAAACCTTTACTCTTTATTTCCTCACGGCAGCACGCACCCCTGACAGTTTGCTCTGTCGTGTCAGATGTGGCATTATGATTCATCCACATTGTAAACTGTGGTGTGTTTTCAGTGCTCGTCACCAACTTCTCAGTGTTTTTGTTGCAGAACGAATGACCACCCTTACAGACAGCAGACACATGACCACATTTGTCCAATGTTAATTCCCATAGATACTTTTAGTCAATTCAATAAGGATGTGTTCTTATATTTACTAACAGCTGACGAGTCAGAAGGATTTGCCTATTGAAGCATTGAAGTGTCTTTAGTGCTAACTCACTCTACAAATCTTTAGTAGGATCAAAGGAATGGAAACACTTCTTTGTCGCACATTTTTCCAGTTCACAAAAAAGTCAAATTAGCATGAAAACAGAGAAACTAGAGGCCAAGCAGAAGATTTCTGATTAATTTAGTAGTTGGTTGCATTACATGTTGTCAACTGATTTGATGAGCTAAGCTGTGCAGCGTTTAGTTGAGTTGGGTGTGGGGATGTGGCCCAGCCAGCCAAGCTGTAAATGATGGCGTCTCTGAGGCGTGCTCTGGGACTTTGGATCAGCACAAGAGACGCCGAGCCAAGCCGAAGGGCTGGGCCACGGAGGGACCTGCTCCCCCCCCCTCTCTCTCTCTCTCCACACTAACTGGGGCTCCAATGCTGCTCTGCTTTGCTCAGAGTCCAAACTGGCAATCCTTATGGTTCTGTGAAGCAGGTGGGGGGCTAGGCATATAACCAAGGATCCTAGCCTTGCATGATTTGGGATGAGATTTTCAGGCTTCTTTAATTCCCAGTGGGATCAGAGGGGAGGAAAAAAAAGTCATCTTCCAAGGGGTGGAACCATCCTCAGAGCAGAGTTTTCCTCCGGCTTTATTAACGGTCATTGAGTTCATTTATAAAATAATGCAACGCTTTTGTGCACAGTTTCTCCAAAAAACAACTTGTAAAAACATGCAGTTTCCCCTTTGGGTGCCATTGATTAATGCAAAGATGTAAGGTGTAATGTAATTTCAAGTGCACTTTCAGAGCTAAGCTGGGAGTTCTGATGGACATATTCTTAATGCATGCTATTGCAATGCTATTAATGCACAAATATATCCTGCTACTTGTTTACATTGACTTTAATAACCACCAAATAATGTGTTTAAAAAAAAAAAAATCTTTCAGTGAAAAATGATTCTTTTCTTTCTCTATTTAGAGTCAATAAAAAGTTCATAAAAATCTGACATTTTTAAAAATCTTCATCTTCAGGTTAAAGTGCTTTTAATGTCTGACCAACAGTTAAAAACCCAAAACACAATCAATTCCCCATTGAGTTAAAAAACATTACACTAAATTATTAACAAATGAATCATTAAACTTTTTATGTTAAGAACAGACTAAAACATAAATTTGTTTGACTAAGATGAATTTGCTTCGGGCCAAATTAACAATGGATCAACAGCCTACATTTGCAGATGGAGATGTTTTCTAGATTAACATGTGTACTGCTTCTTACTACAGCATGTGTCTTCTGGTAAAACCATTCAAGTGTCACAGGCTCACCTTGGTGCTTGCTACACCGATCTCAGGCCCGGCGTTGATGTGGACACCACAGTCGGTCTCTCTGGAGATGGAGCTGCCCACTGTGTTTGTGATACCCACAGTCAGAGCCCCTCTCTCCTTACAGTAGTGCAGAGCCATCAGGCTGTCAGCAGTCTCCCCTGGAGAAATGAAAGAAATGGAAAACCATTATAGTTTATAAAATGCTACAGTTGAGGCAATAAAATGATGATGATTTATTAGTTTGTTATGAAATAGCTTTTGCACCACACAATGATTTGAAACAGCTTCACAGAAAAAAAAAACACCACAGTATTAATCTCACATCCTGCATAAAAAGAGAAGTACAGTACAGATACAGAAAACTCAACTGTACTGAATAACTGGCTAAGACTTAAGTTGAGCACAAGGAAAGATAAATCAGGAAGAAGCTGAGTGCCTCCCGGGGACGGAAAGTGGAAGACAACTAGGGTATGTGCACTCAATCAAGTCCAGATGGCAGCGGACTCCCCACCTGACTGGCTGATAAAGAAGCAGACATCGTCTCGGAAGACGGGAGTATTCCTGTCCAGGAAGTCGCTGGCCAGCTCCACCATGACAGGCAACTCTGTGAGTTCCTCCAGGACCTGGCGGGTCTGCAAAGCAACAGAGCACTGCTCAGCGTCATTCTGTTAAAACAAGCCAGCCGAGGCCAAGAGCGGAGACTGTGCCAACACACAACCATCGCACCTGTGTCTACAATACGGACCTCACATTTCCTGCAAGTCTGCTGGATTCAACATGGATGGCAGAACAGACATGTTTCCATTATGTGCTTTCAGTAAAAAAAAAACAGAAGAAGCTTGAAGTTAGTGGCTACTCACTGCTACTCCAGCATGGTAGCTGGTGCCGCATGCAATAAGGATCAGTCGCCGACACCTCTGGATCTCCTTGATGTGATCTTTCAGTCCACCCAGTATCACTGAAAGTTAAGCCAACACATACTCAACATTCAGTTCAAAGATTTTCCACCTTACCACTAAAGAGCACTGGAGAAAGATGAGAAATAATGCTACGTGGACATTTTCAAAGAATGTATGTACCAGTGTTGATCCTTGGAATATCAATGAAATAATCAGAGCATGTTTTCTTTATTCAAAAATCTTGGATCCAGGACATGATAGTGTCTTTGAAGAAGTGTTTGAGGCCAGTGTGGAAAAGTGCATGAACAGGTGAGTAGTTCCGTGAATGCTCCACAGAGAAAAGTGATCAGACAGCGCTCTGACCTGTGTTGTTGTCAAAGTTGATTCTCCCTCTCATGGTGTTGACCACAGACTCTGGCTGCTCAAAGATTTCCTTCTGCATGAAGGAGCTGTAGTTTCCTGTGGTGGGAGGATCAGAAACAAGGGATCATTTCCAACACTAGTAAAATAAATAAAAAGGTAAATGCCACATAAGAGCATAGTGATGGACTTTTTATAAAGTGTGAGCCCACAAGAGACTGTCTGACAAAGTGTCTTATTGAATTACATTAAGTACCTGAAAACGCAAACCACAGCCTCCTGGAGGGCGAACAAAACGGTTTGTTTGACTGGAAACTTATGGAGTCTTTAGTCTTCTTTATGAACATATTAAAAGCTAGAGGGCAGGTCACTCCGTAAACGCAGGAAAACCAAACATGACACATTGAGGAGATGGTGTTTTTCCATCACTAACAATCTAAGACAGTAAAATATGTGAACTTTTGTCAGTCTACGTCTGACAGAAATTTGGGTCATACGAATTAGGTTATTAGGCAGAAAGGCTCCAAAAACTGAAATGAGGAGAGAGGCCGAGTAATGACTGGACCACAAAGGAATGTAGGAATGAGCCAACATCAGTTCAGCTCTGCCCTCTGCTGGTCTACAGAGGGAGAGTCAGAGGAGAGGAGGAAATGCAAACGCACCCAGAATTATACAAACAGAAGAAAACCACTTCTAATTCAGCTTTTAAAATACATGATCGCTGTTGTCATTGATTGTGTTTACATTGGACTTTTGGTCGCTCTGGTCATGGGGAGTGTCACTAATGTTTGGAAATTGCACTGATAATGTATTCTTTGAGGAAACAGAAACAGTCAAATAATGTTAATGCAGCCAAGTCCTCGAAAACGTCTCATATATCCCCAAGGCTCATCACTCGAGTGCCTGCAAGGTTAACATCGAGCTAATCTCTGTTTACAGATTAAACAAAGAAAAAAAAAAACAGTGGCAATATTCTGGTTTCCAATTTTGGTCCGAGCTAGAATTAGACTTTGGTGTATGCAGAGATATCTGCATAAACAACCCATTAGTGATCAAACATTTTGATCAAGTGTTAAGGAAGAAAAAGAGGGAAAAAAAATAATATTTAAAAAAAAAAAAAAAAAAAAATCAGCATTTAGATTCCCTGACTACCTGAGATAAATCTGAAACAATGGAGCCGGCCTCCTTTAAGCTTCACACGTACAGCTCCTAAAGCTTGACCTTTTTATAAACCTGCATCATCACAATGGTATTTGTGCTGAATGAAATTAAAAGGGTAAGCACAAAAGAAACTTGTTTCTTTTTTTGGGCTCATAATACCCAGAAACATGCATCTGCTATTATTATTGTATTCAATACAATTCAAGAGTTTCTCAGTGATTTTTTTCAAATACATTTTTGGTTAACTCCAGTAACTCCTAAGTTCCAAAAGGATTGCCTGGACACTGGTCCCAGCCAAGAAGGAATCCCACAACCACCTTTAAAACAGTGAATCATATTCTTTTTAAATTTGAGCAAACCAAGGAGAGATAGAAATTATTGTAACTGAGTGTTTATTTTCTAAAAGCAGATGCTCCCCTGGGGCTGAACTAATCCAGCAGGGTTGTAATCAGCTGAATGGTAAAAAGGAGGCCTCGGGGCTGAACGGTAAAAGCTGGTTCAGCTATAGAAGAGGCCATTAAAAGGAACACAATAATAACAGGGTTCAGGACATAATTACAAGGCAGTGCACAGATTATTTATTTGCAAACATAACCAGGAGATATGAGAACAAAGGAGGACCTTGCACTCACCCTTCATGATCTGCTGCAGCTCCATCTGCAGGGTCTGAATGGCTCGGGCCGGGAAGTCTCCTGCCCTGCGCTTTATCCTGTGAATGGACAGTCGGCCTTCCTTCACGGCAGCCACATCGTCATCCTCCAGGAAGATCACCCGGTTTGTGTGCTCAATCACAGCGCTGGCATGACAGGAGAAAACCATTCCTTTCATTTATTATTGGCCGTTAGGACTGAGACGATATGGACTGAGGAGCATTTTTTACAGAGAATCTTTTAAGGTTGTTTAAAAGGTGGACACCAGGACACGATTATCTGCTTACCTCGCATCAGAGGCAAAATAATACTCCACAGCTTTTTCATCCACAGGGAACAAGCAGGTGTCCTGATCTGTCCTGGGTAGAGTGGTGCAGCCTTTCTTGTCTTTGCCAGCTGAGAAAAAAAAAAGAGAGAAAAACTGGGTCTCAGTCAAAGTTATGCAATCACATGTGGACAGATTAAACTCAAAACTGAATTTTAAACTCACAAGAGCGGTAGAGCACAGGGATATGATCTGCAGACAGCTTGTGATCACACCTCACTCCCATCAGCAGGGGACTTCCCCTCCTGTGCAGGGACATCTTTTATGAGCAAACAACAACTTTTTCTGAAATTACCAAACGGCAGTTTGACAGCATAACAGTGGAAGCGCACCTTGTCCCGACTGCCTCTCCTGGGTAGTGGACGCTCTTGAAGACAAGGGCGAAAGCTCCCTCCTGACAGGTGGAAGCAGAACCAATTAGACAAGCCATTTCATCTCCTGATCACTACAGGAACATGTGTGGGCATCAGCAGGTCCCTACCAGCTGCTGGGTCACCCGTTCCACCAGCGTAGCAAAGTTGATGTCATCATTCTCCCGGTTGTCATACATGTACTTCACCAGCTTGGCAATGGTCTCTGTGTCAGTCTCGGACTCAAACTCGTAACCTTTGCTCTCCTTCCGTGGTGCAGATGAACAGAGTTAGTCCCATCTACCCAGAGTGATTAAAACACGTTTAACATATTTACATGAATAATATTGGCTCACCAAGAATTTTCTCAAGTCTTTGTAGTTGGTGATAATTCCATTGTGGATAACGATGAACTCTGCAAGACAGAGAGACAAACTTTAGGGGTCACGTTGAAATGCTCCGCTGAGTGGAGTAAAAGAGATTTCTATCGTCGACACAACTGACCATTTGTCTTGTCAGATCTGTGTGGATGGCTGTTAACTGGGCTTGGCACACCGTGGGTGGCCCAGCGGGTGTGGGCGATGCCGACATGAACGTCGAACTCCACATCAAGGTCAATATCCTGCTGCTCTAGAGGTCAAACAAACATAGCCCGACACAGCCACTTTTAGGCATGACATCCGTCCAACAGATGACAAATCAATGCTTTATGTGTAAATGATTAATTCCTTTGTAGGTTAAACGCTTCAACTCGGCTTACTGTGTATCTCTTCATCAAGTGCCTTCACTTTTCCACGTTGTTTGATCAGTTGGATGGACTTTGCATTTGACTCCCAGTCTTTTCCATTACCACCATCTATACCCACACCTGAGGAGACGTAAAGAGAGAATGATAAAGCAAGCAGCTTTCACAAATCCCAAAGAATAACTTTGTTTCTGCTTGTTTTTGATACTATTAGAATAGACCAGGCTACACTCTTTAGCTATTAGTCCAATCTGAAAAACACGAGGACTTAACACAAAAGAAAATATCTCCATAAGTGGAGTTTGTCTAGTAATATAATGCTTCTTTAATCCTTCAGAATAAACATCTTCAAAGTTTTCTTTGTTTAGATATCTGATTAAAACAAACACAAAAATCGTGAAGAGTAACTGATGAGAATAATATTTAAGAATATTATTCTTACAGCCAGACACTGAAGGAAAGAAAGAACAAGTGTCTGTGGTTCATATGAGCCTTTTCCCATTTCTCACCTGCTGAGTCGTAGCCTCTGTACTCCAGGCGCTTCAGACCTTTGAGGAGGATTTCAAGGATCTCACGCCGAGTCCTTGGAACGTGGTAGTTTAGATAGGCGAAGATTCCTGGGAAGGGAAACAAAATGTGAAGATTGTGTTTTGCAGCTGACTGAAATAGACTTTTGTTCATTCATTTTCTTTCAGAGAGTATGCTATGACGTGCAGCTTCACGCACAGACTGTCAGGTCTCTCAGATATACATCTACAATTAGCTGTTTTGCAACTGACAGAAAAGAAATCCACTGTTCACAATCTTGCATCATTATAACCCAAAAGGTGTGTACCATTGTTTACATTATTGAAAAGCACGTCCAAAACAGGGAATAATCTGTTGATTTACAATTTAAGTGTGCCTGTAAAGTTCTCCACTCTCATATGTATTCAGTTCTGCCAAATCATACTGTGTCAATACAATCTGATGAGAGATGATTATGCTGAATTTCTGACAGCCATATTTATATGGGGAACAAATGTCAAAACAGCTGCTGAATCCAAGAGGAATGTAATGATGCCATCCTTCGTATTCCTTTCACACCAC